>NC_136421.1:47360000-47787500 GCF_052625555.1 Lactuca saligna | reverse complement strand
CACAAACTTGAAGGGCACAATTGAGATTTAAACATGCCATTGAAAAGTTCAATCAATCTCAAAGGATCTATTAATTTCAAACTAGTTAAAATTTAATAATCGATTTCGTTTTTCATGTTGGAACTTGGTAAATCGTCATTTATCTACCAAAATCTTTTACAATTGGATTACGACATCACTCTTCCGAATTGTAAAATATTGTGTTGGGTCCTAGATGGCATATATGACTTTCTTCAGGCATCGAAATTGGTACAAAATTTGTCACCTGTAACCTACCGATCCAACTATAGCTAACAGTCAAGGTCTAGGATTGTCAGTCCCGTATAGATCTATACACAAATATCACGCTCTCTTATGGGAGATTCTGGTTATAATATGTGACTTTTGTTTGTACTTAATTAAGTACTTGAAGACGTGTCTTAAAAGTGCCGTATTGACTGTTTACGTGTAGTATAATGAAAAGCCATTTGGTAAAGTAGAAGTATTATCCTTCCATAGTAGTCACGTAGTTCAAAATAATCATGCCATTAAATAATTATTTTTGTATTGTATGTCGATAGAATAAAATAATATGTATGTCTCATAAAATATACTATTATAGTTTATAAAAATGTTCCGTTGTACTGGAATATCCTTGTATGAACATTATCATTTTTACTATGATAATAAAATGAATGAAATAATTATATATGTATTTTTATATAATTATACTCTTTTGCTCAACATATTACAGAAGGGTGAAAATCTTATAAACTATTTTAAATATAGTTTATTTATTGAAATCCAATCATATGTTTCTTATATATATATATATATATATATATATATATATATATAGATATATATATATATATATATATATATATATATATATATGTGTGTGTGTGTGTGTGTGTGTAATTCGTAAGAAATCCATAATGTTATTTGTACGAAAACTTCGTAGTTTTGAAATTTCCTGTAAATCTGTATATGCTGTTGAGTTTGGAAATAAATCTATTTCGTGTATTTTAGTATTTTTGCAAAAATGATAGTAAAAATATGTGAAATTCTTTTGTATTTTTGAGACAACTTTTTCTTATGTTTTACTTGTATTCCCCCCCCCCCCCCCCTAAAACATAGAAAAATCATGGAAAAAGTAGGGGTATGAACTCACCTCAAGTGTCTTCTTGGCTTGAAGTGAGTGATGATGTTCTTCGAGTTAGAACACGTGTATATAGTCGTATCCTAATAATTTTAAGCAAATAAATATGTAAATTTTTATGAACTAATAATCAAAGTTTTGTATAAATAGTAGATTATATAAGGAAACTTACAAAGGTTTCTATGAATTATCTTTGAAGAATGGTTTTTCTGGGAGTATTCTTGGGTAAACTGTTGAATATATGATGGTGTTCTTGAAGGAATATGGAGATTTCAAGATTGTTCTTATGAACTTTGAGAGCAAATTTCGAAATTTTGAAAGTGAATATAAGAATAGAAAGGGTTTCGGCCAATATATATATATATATATATATATATATATATGTATGTATATATATATATACACACACACACACATACATACATACATATGAAGGTAAAAGTTATTTGACATTTGCATTGAAATGTTTATTTTATCATAATGGGAGAAGTGCCAATGGATAAGGTGGGTGATTTCAGCCTATCCCCATCAAAATCACCTTGATTTCGGTCCAAAAGTCCAATCGAGAACCAAGGGTTCTCAGGCTAGAGTGTCTTCGGCCAGAGGGGGGTTCTCGGTCACAATGGTTTTCAATCATAAGGGTTGTCGATGGGGGAAATTTCGGTCAAAAACGTGGTTTTTGATTGCAAAAACCAAAAACTCTTAAAGTGGGGTATAATTCATTACTTATTGGTTTTAATTTCTAACTTTTTGACTTTTGTTAGAACCATTGACTTTTATTTAACTTTCTTTAACTTTTATTGGCACAAAATAACCGGTTGTTACATTATCCCCCTCGTTAGAGGGAATTTCATCCCGATATTAGTTCTAAAGTGGGTACTCATGAACTAGGAAAAAGATGTGGGTACTTTTGTTTCATCTGATTTTCTTGTTCCCAAGTGAATTTAGGTCCTCGTTTGGCGTTCCAACGGACCTTCACTATTGGTATACGGCTTCATTTCGTTCTTTTGATTTCCTTGTCGATGATTTCTACAGGTTCCTCTATGAAGTGTAGACTCTTGTTTATCTCGATTTCATCGAGTGGGAATACAAGAATCTCGTCGAATAGACACTTCTTTAGATCGGGCATGTGGATAGTAGGGTGTATGTTGTTGAGTTCCTTGGGTAGTTGAGGTTTGTAAGCTATCGGGCCAATTCTAGAAAGAATGTCGAATGGTCCGATGTACCTTGGATTTAGTTTCCCATGTTTTCCAAAACGTATCATTCCCTTCCAGGGTGAGACCTTTCATAAAACATGGTCACCAACCTGAAATTCCAAGGGTTTGTGTCGTTTATTTGCATAACCCTTTTTTTGGGTCCCTAGACGCTTTCAATCGTTCCCGGATTTGAACAATCTTCTCCATAGTTTCTCGTATGATATCGGGGATGGTGAGAGTGCTATCACGAACTTGTCCCTTTTCTAGTTGTGTGTAACCCACTTCAGGCCAGCATAGAGGGGATTTGCACTTGCGGCCACAGAGGGCTTCAAACGGAGCAAATTTGATGCTAGTGTGATAACTATTGGTGTATGAGAATTCAAGGAGGGGTAAATAGGTATCCCAAAATTTACCAAAGTCTATCACACAAAGTCTCAACATGTCTTCCAGTGTTTGAATGGTTCTCTCATTTTTCCCAATCAGTTTGAGGATGGTACGCTGTACTCATGTTGAGTTTGGTTCCCAAGGACTTTTGTAATGATTGCCAAAACCGTGAGGTAAATCTACAATCTCGGTTGGAGAGAATGGATATTGGCACACCATGTAACCGCACGATCTCTTTAATGTATGTCCTGGTTAGCTTCTCCATCCTGTTGGTCTCTTTTATTGGTAGGAAGTGCGCAGATTTGGCTAATCTGTCGATGATTACCCAAATAGTGTCAAGACCACCCGTTGTCTTGGGAAACTTGGTTATCAAAATCCACGGTTATCCGCTCCCACTTCCACTCGGGTATATCTGGTTGCTGTAGTAAACCCGAAGGCTTAGGGTATTCTACCTTGAACTTGGTGTAAGTTAGGCACTTTCTCACATAGGTAGCGATTTCTGCCTTCATGTTAGGTCACCAATAAAGTTTCTTGAGGTCTAGGTACATCTTGTCTAAACCGAAATGTATAAAGTATCTCGTTTTGTGAGCTTCATGCATGGCAACTTCTCTGTACCCACCGAACTTCGGTGTCTAGATTTGATTCATAAGATAACGAACCCCGTTACCCTTAACTTGTAGGTTTTTATCCATTCCTATTAAGGCTTCACCTGCAACGTTCTCGGGTTTCAAGGCTTCGATCGTTGTTAGTGACTTTACTCGACATGGGTTGGGTTAGTCTCTACATGAGTGAGGTGATTAATTTGGGTGAAAGCGTATTTACAACTACTTTTTTCCATGGCTACTGTGTTATAATTTGAGTTTGAACTTGAATTGTCTTTCAGGAGGTAGTCCTGGAAAAGTTGTTAGAAAATATGTCGAGGAAGTTGTAGACTTCGAGAACATCTTTGATGTCTTTCACTTCTTGTTTCTCATCGACCACGTGGCTAAGAAGACATGGTGCTTCTTTGCGTAGATACTTTTGAGTCTTAACGCAAGAGATGGTTGGTAGGTTTGTACTAGGTTTGTCGTCATAAATGACGAGGGTTTTCCGTCCTGGAATTTTAAGGCGAACGAGTTTTTCGTAACACATGATATCGGTATTGTGAGGACTAAACTGAAATATACTGGTTATCACGTCGAAGTTTCTTATTGTAGCCGACATTAGGTCAATTTGAAAGGATTGGCTATTTTAGTGTTAGAGTGCATATTACATATATATATCTTTAGTGCATTTCGTTTTATCATTTGTTATTTCTACTGTGAATGTTTCGTTAAGTGGTTATAGCTTTTGTCTGAATATGTTTTTAACTTGGTGATTCGCGAAACTCCTCTTCGTACCATTATCGTAAGGTATACATGCATATGTGTAACATACACGTTCTGAAATTGTGTATTGTTATTATTAAAAGTGAATAAAATTGAGTGTTGAGTTCCAACAACTAGTTTTTACTAGACACGAAGTAAAACTATGTTTAGAATCACTCATAAAATATTGGAAGTCTTATGAGATTCCAATTAATAGCCAAATAGTGAAATTTAGAGAAAATATAAAATTTAAAATAAGTACAATTTTATTATTTGGTGTTGTAAATCATCCCGTTGGAAACTTGTAGGCGAAAACCTCGTCGAAATCCGAGTTATAACGAAGAAGTTATAACCAACCGAAGATCCGCGACAAAACCGGCACGGCGCCGAATAACGTAAAAAGTGAGTTTTTGATAAACTACTTTTTAGCCTTAGAAATCTAAATGAAAGTCTTAGTATTTGTTAAACCGAAAAATTCGATAAAAAGAACGCCAAAATCTGACTTCGTATGAGGAAGTTATGATTTTTCAAAGTTTCAACTTAGCAGTAGACATCTAAAAACTCGAATCTTAGATCGAGCGATATTTGACCGATACATCCTAAATGGGAATCGAAGGTCTCATCATTTGTAGTACAACGGTAAAAAATCTGACGAAAACGGATGTCGGATGAAGAAGTTATGAATTTTTAACGGATTTTCCTATCCCGGTCTGTTAAAAATAATAATATTAAAAATAGATCAAAATTAGCCGATGAAGTCTAAACAAAAGTTGTAAAGCGTAATTTTAGCTACGCGTGCATATAAAGAACATCTAAAACGGAGCTCGCATACGAAAGTTATGGATTTTTAGAAGTTCGGGGCTCAAAATCCGAAGATTTTTGCATGAACAGTAACTGCCACGAAGCAGCCACGTCACCTCGCACGAAGCAGGTGCGTCACCGGAGACGTGGCCTCGCCTCGCAGCGCCACCTGCCTTTATACATGTTCGAGCCTCGCTTCGCCACCGCCGCACCTATCTCGCATGATAGCCACGTGCTCCGTTTCGCAGACTCCACGTCCGAGCCTCGCAGCGGCCTCGTGGCCTTCGCTCCTCCTGCCATATGTCCAAAGCTCGTAGGAGCCACATCTTCTCCCTCCTTACCGAACCTTGCAGGCGCGATGTGTTCCCTTCTCAGCCACAAGATCCGAACCCTCGGCCCTTTATAAAGGGAGGTTGCGAGACCTTTCGTCTAGAATTCCAAATTTGACAATTTTAACCCCTCTTTCCATATTTTCACTATTTTGACTTTTCCCGAAGCTCCGGTATCAATTTTCGGTTTTGAAGCCCTACCTTCGCAGAGCCCGGTTTCAATTAAGCTCCCGGTTTTCAACATAGAAAGTCATATTTAAAACCGAAATGTTGTCCAAATTACTATTTTAACCCTCGGTTAACTTAAGGTGAGCTCAATATATAGGAACAATTGTATGTTATGTGTTATATGTGCTATGTGCTTCTCAGTGTTATTATTCTGAGTTATTCTTCCGTGTTATTTTATTCGCTATGTTTGTAGCAAATATAATACCTTTGACCATGTGATCAGTGAAAGGACTTAGATTCACATTGGTACTAGTACGTAGCCTCTGGCCATGTAGAGCATGTCTCCGTAAGAGAATGACTTCTATTCTATGGCATTGGCATAAGGTTTGATAGGAATGATATGTAGCCTCTGACCATGTAGAGCATGACTCCGTAAGAGAATGAACTCTATTATATGGTATTGGAAAATGGTTAGACAGGGCTATAAGCCTGAAATCTACCAAAATGTTAATCAGAAATTTATATGTATTCTGTTCCATTTGGGCCAAAACTTTATTGATGCATATCAAGTATTGAAATCGTTAAGTCTCATTGAAAAGTATATCTTTGAATAGAGTCTTTGATTGATATGAACGCTTGTCACATGATTTCACATATGTCTTGTTGTTCCTCTTTGCTTTTGCCACATTGAATTATATATAAGGCATAAGATTATATTGTATCTATTTATTGAATTCACTAAGCGTTATCGCTTATTCCTCTCAATGTTTAACAATTGCAGGTGATGAGTATCCATTATAGTTTTATACCGTTGAAAGATTTAGAATAGTTAATAGTATTTCTCTGTATTTTAATGTTCATGTATGTATATGAATAGTAGATTCCTAGGTAGATATGAAATGTAATAAAACTTAGTCGGTTTGTATCCAATCTTTTGTAATCACTTTATGATATAAATATGCATGTAGCATGTTTTGATGAAGTAAAGAAATCTTTTGAAATAGTATGAAAGTTTGGGTCTTTCATAAATACAAAAGTTCGGGTCTTTCAATATGAGTTATTTGTGGGGGAACATACCAGTAGTTGTAGCTGTTGGAATAGTGTCTAAGGCTGCAACTATAATAGGCAAGTATTTGACCCGGTTGTGCATGGTCCTTTTGGGTTGCCAACACCATAGCAACTTGATGGGATGATTTATTAAGAGAGAGTAAATATTATAAAGAATAATATATAGTTATTTGATTAATATAAGTCATAGAATTAATTGGAATTAATTTGGTGACTTATAGAGATTAATTAAATAAAGGGGTATAAACTGTCAATTGTTTGAAAGTTAATATATAGAGATATACAAGGGACGGAGATTAATTAAATAAAGGAATTATAGAGATATACAAGGGACGGATTCTGGAAGCTAGGATAGCTTCAAAATCGTCCATGACTTATCTAAGGAAAGGATTTGGATAGGCTTAAAAGAAGATTATCCTATTAGGGTTTAGATTGTAACCCTTAAGGAGTCTACAAGTATAAATAGACCCCATGGGTATGGGAAATCGGTATCTCACCTAAAGCAAGAGAACTCTGGCCGATTTCCATCCCTCTCCTCTCTCCTAAATCATCTTCCTTGCTATTGGTGTTTGTAAGCCATGAGAGGAGTGACATTTGTGACTCTAGAAGCTCCAAGACAACAAGATCAACAAGGAATTCAAAGGTATGGTTCTAGATCTGTTTCAACGTTGTTATTTAACCTAATTAGTCATTAGATGTCTTGGATTGAAAGCATGTTTAATTAGAAAGCCTAGATCCAAGCATTAGGGTTTTGCATGCGCACATAGGAAAGTTCTTATGGCTAAAACCCATTAGTGGTATCAGAGCCTAACTTGGTTTTCTTTAAATTGTTGCTTGATTAACTGAAACAAACCTTCAAAATTCGATTTTTTGGTTTCTGTGTCATGAACTCGACGAGTCCCATGGTGGACTTGGCGAGTTGGCTTGACTTGACGAGTCCAGTTGGGAAGTCGACGAGTTCTAGTGTCAGGAAGAGCAAAAATCAGGATTTCTTGATATTTATCTTATGAAAACTTTCCTTAAACTAATTAGATCAACCCTAATCCGATATTTTGATATATATGACTATAATCTTGATCTAATTAAAGATATTTATCATCTAATAAAATATTTAAATTCCTTATATGATAATTAATTAATTATTTTGATTATTTTGGTAATTATCTTAAAAGAAATCTTGAATAAAATCAAATATAGATAATTAGGATATTAATTGTTAATTGGAATTATTTGTTATTTGATCCTCCATGTTTTAAATGTTTAAAACTTGTCCTCAAGTTTTGAAATTTATATTTGTGATTAAAAGTTTTAATTTAGACAACTTAAATTTCAAACCCTAGATTTTAAAAGGTTTAAAATACAACCCTATACTAATATGATATTACTAGAATAATATATATATGTATAACTAAATGCTAGTCTTACCGTTAGTAGGCCTCATTCATGAAGCCAATCTATAAGGTGGGTATAAGGTTGCGGCCTATAAAATGGCGCTTAATGGGTGTACACTCACACCCACCGCTTGCTTGATTGGTGGAGGGTCGTTAGCCGAATGGGTAGGATAGGGCAACCTCATCCTCTCATTAAATGTATAATAAGTAATACAAAGTAACTACACATTTTTTTTAAAAATTTCCCAATCTTAGTTACTTTAGGAAAAGTGAATTGATGTAATCCCATGAAATTGCACTTTGCACCCTTGCTAAGAAGTTAGTGGAGCGTGTGTGGTTTATCGGCACACTAATTGGTTCTAAGCATAGGTGGTAAAGGGTGATTCATTGTTTATCATAGTTCGATGGAGCGTGTGTGGTTTACCAGCACATCGAATAGGTGATCGTTACAATGAAGGCACCATGTGAATTTGCACGGTAATTCACACCCGCTTTGTGATCCTCGGTATCCCAGTCACAAACAAGAGGGGCATTTTGAGATTTAAACATGCCATTGAATAGTTTCAATGAATCTCATCCGAACCTAGGAATTCTCAATACACTTAGGACTAATAGTTTAAGTTTTGTGATGGAGAATTAGTGAATCGTCATTCACTTACCTTCAACTTATTTGCATGTTAGATTACGGCATCCCTTTTCTAGTATGTAAATGTTATTGTTGGATCCTAGCCCTAATTTTTATTATTGGGTGATAATTAGGGATTCTTATTCAAATCTACCTTTGTCCTTTCTATTTATAGATGTCGAACGCTAACAACGCTGCTGCTAGTTCTTTCACGTTGATGAGCCTTTGCCAAAAGGTCACCTTCGATGGAACGAACTTTAGCGAATGGATAAGATACATTCGGACCATTGCTCGCTATGAGGATAAGGAGTATGTCCTCGATGAGAAGCTCGAGAAAATCAACCCCAAAATCGCTACTCCGGCCGAAAGTGCATTGCATCATGATCGCGACAATGAACTCCGAATTCCAAAAGTCCTACGAGGACATGTACCCGTACGAGATGCACCAAGACTTATTGGAGAGATACCACCAAAACGCAAGACAAGAGCGTTATGAGATTTTCACTAAGATGATTTCCGCTAAGATGGGTCATGGAGAATCTCTTACCGTGCACCTGCAAAAGATGCAAAGGTATGTCGACCGCCTTCGCAAGTTAAATGTTGACTTTGGAGAAGACTTGGCGATCGACATGGTGCTTCACTCATTGCCTCTGATGTACAACCAATTTAGGATGACCTACCACATGAATAAAGAGGAGGTCACCCTAAGCAAACTCCAAGGTCTCTTAAGGGTCGCTGAGAGCAACTTCAAAGACAAGTCTGTTGCACCAACTCCCAATCCGCCTGCTGCTCTTGTCTTAGCTATTGGTCAAGGAAAGGGAAAGAAGAGGAAGGCCTCGTCCAAGAACCATCGCAAGGTTAAAGCCCGAGATGTTGCCTCTTCTAGTGGGACCAAATTTGATCCCGCTAAGCCCTGCCCTAACCCGAAAGAGGCAGAGTGCCACCACTGCCACAAGATAGGACATTGGAAGAGAAGCTGCCCAGATTACCTGCAAGCAATCAAAGAAGGAAAGATCAAGCCATCTTTCGCAGGTATATACACAATCAAATCTAACGATTCTAATCATGCTATTTCTTGGGTTCTTGATACCGGTTGTGGTTATCACATTTGTTCTAATGTGTAGGGACTAAGAAGAAGTAGGGATGTGGAGCAAGGAAGGATCAATCTAATCATGGGGAACAGAAGATCGTTGCCTGTGACCAAGATTGGAGTGTATTCTTTAGTGCTTAGGTATAATTTAGTTTTAGATTTGAACAATTGTTGCTATTCGCCAGAAATGGCTAGAAACATCATTTCATTTCATGGTTTGTATAGACAAGGATTTAGATTTTCTTTTAATAATGAGAATGGTTCTATTTTGGCTTATCTAAATGGTGTCTTTTACTTTGAAGCTATACCATGTAATGGAATATATGAAACTGTTATGATTGTTGATAACTTAGGAAATGATGTTTTGAATATTGATTCTTCCACTAGTATGGATAAAGCATCCTTGTGGCATTGTCGTCTTGGACATGTCAACAAGAAACGCATAGCCCAACTCCAAAAGGATGGAGTGTTGGAGTCATTCGACCTTAGGGAAGATGACACATGCGAGTCTTGTTTACTTGGAAAGATGACTAAGTCACCCTTCACGAGTACTTGTGAAAGGGGTGAGGGTCTATTGGACCTAATACATACCGATGTATGTGGACCATTTAGATCAACCACGAAGGATGGGAACCGCTTCTACGTGACTTTTACCGATGATTATAGTAGATATGGGTATATCTACTTAATCAAGCAAAAGTCAGAAACCTTTGAAAAGTTCAAAGAGTTCAAGAATGAAGTGGAGAATCAATTGGGCAGGAAAATCAAGATGCTTCGATCCGATCGAGGAGGAGAGTACCTAAGTCTTGAATTCCACGATTATCTCAAGGACACCGTAGTTGAATGGAGTGGCAGAAATGCGTAATCGAACCTTATTGGATATGGTTCGCTCTATGATGAGTCGTGCTTCACTACCTATCTCTTTTTGGGGGTATGCCTTAGAGACTGCCGCCCATATCCTTAACCAAGTCCTTACTAAGAAGGTTGCCAAAACACCTCACGAGATGTGGACAAGGAAAGCTCCCTCGTTGGCACATATCAAGGTTTGGGGTCGCGAGGCTTTCTTAAGATGAGATACTCACGACAAGCTTGAACCTCGAAGTGAGCGATGTATTTTCATCGGCTACCCGCATAAATCCTTTGGATATCTCTTCTATAGACCGAAGGACAACGTTGTCTTTGTTGCTAGGAGAGGAGTTTTCCAAGAGCGAGAACTCATAGGCCAAAGAGACAGTGGGAGGCAAATCGATCTTGAAGAGATTCAAGAATCGATAGATGAAGGAACCTCAACCGCTGGCGCTAAACCCGAGGAGGAAACTCCGGTTGAACCGATTGACATATCATTACCTCTTAGACGTTCCGAAAGAGTTAGGTTTCAACCCCAGTTGTATGGTTTTCATATTACCATCGAAGAGGACACGTATATTAGTGATAGTACACTAATAAACCTTGATGAACCTAATAGCTATAAGGAAGCCATGGTAGGCCCGAAGTCTGCGAAATGGAAAGAGGCAATGGATAGCGAGATCCAATCCATGTATGATAACCAAGTTTGGAATTTGGTTGATAATGTGCCTGGACGTAAGATCGTTGGGTGAAAATGGATCTTCAAAAAGAAGACCGGCGTGGATGGAAAGGTACACACGTATAAAGCACGATTAGTTGCGAAGGGCTTTACTCAAACTCCCGGAGTTGACTATGAAGAGACCTTCTCACCAGTTGCAAAGATTAAATCTATTAGAGTGATGCTAGCAATTGCCGCATTTCATGATTATGAAATTTGGCAAATGGATGTCAAGACCGCTTTCCTTAACGGAAAGTTGGCTGAGGATGTTTACATGGCTCAGCCAGAGCGGTTTGTGGATCCGAAGAATCCAAATAGAGTGTGTAAGATTGAGAAGTCCATTTATGGACTAAAGCAAGCATCTCGTAGATGGAATCTTTGTTTTGATGAGAAAGTCAAAGAGTTTGGATTTGTACGAAGTGAAGATGAGTCATGTGTATATGTCAAATCCAGTGGGGGTGTAGTAAGCTTTCTCTTTCTATATGTCGATGATATATTACTCATAGGAAACGACGTCCCGACTCTGTAGGAGGTTAAGTCCTGGCTCGGGAAGTGCTTCGCTATGAAGGACCTCAGAGAGGCTTCTTACATTTTGTGAATATGGATAGTAAGAGAAAGAAGTAAGAGACTAATAGGACTTAGTCAGAACACTTACTTAGTGAAGGTACTAAAACGTTTTAATATGGAAAACTCGAAAAAGGGAGAATTACCGATACAAAGCAATACCAAGTTGAGTAAGACTCAAAGTCCGAGTACCGAAGCCGAGATAGCTGAAATGAGCTGAGTACCATATGCTTCCGCAGTTGGCTCAATCATGTACGCTATGACTTGTACTCGCCCTGATGTAGCCTTTGCTTTGAGCATGGTTAGTAGATATCAAGGGAATCCAGGCAGAGTCCATTGGGTTGCGGTGAAGAATATCCTTAAGTACCTTCGGAGGATGAAGGAATGGTTCTTAGTCCTCGGAGGGAGTGATGACTTGAAAGTGCGAGGGTATAGTGATGCCAGTTTTCAGACCGACAGGGATAACTACCGTTCGCAGTCGAGCTGGGTCTTTACCCTAAATGGAGGAGCAGTGACATGGAAGAGTTCCAAGCAGGAAACCATAGCTGATTCAACGTGCGAATCAGAGTACATTGCAGCGAGCGAAGCGTCGAAGGAGGCAATATTGCTGAAGAACTTCATCGGTGATCTTGGAGTTGTACCTGCCATAAAGGAGCCCATGGAGATTTTCTGTGGTAACGAAGGTGCGGTTCCCTTGACCAAGGAATCAAGGGATCATGGTAGATAAAGACATATCGATAGAAAATATCACTTCATTAGACATCGTGTAGAAGAAGGACAACTCATAGTTAAGAGGATATCATCAGAAGATAACCCAGCAGATCCGCTTACGAAGGGACTGAGTAGGGTTAAGCACTTGCAGCATGCTAGGAGTCTTGGGCTGAAGGATGATATTAGCATAGATTAGATAGTATTAGAAACGTGTAATAGATAAATGTAATTAACATTTGATGATTAAATAAAGGAGTTTTATTTATGAGTATTGTTACTATCTTGTGTTAATTGTTTATCTATTGTTTCACTTTGCATGTTTTGACTTCCAGAATAATCGAGTTTATTAGGAATAATCGAATTGTTCAAATTGTCCACAATCGTTCATATGTTGGAAGTAGATATGAATGAAGATTGTCATGAATTGGTGTGTAGATGTCTAAATGGTGTTAGACATAGCAAAGGGTTGCTGCAACGTTCATGAGTGCTTATGAACTAGTTTTGAGCATTGGAACAAACCCGCGCTTGCTAGAATCACTTTATGGAATACGACATAAAAGGTGATCGCAAGACGATAATATCATATAGTCTTAAAACCTAGATATATGGTTTGTTATCTATTAATTGATTGTACATTGATAATGCGAAAATGCATCAGTAACTCGGTGTTATAAAACGCATTGTTGTGTATAGTTGGTTAATGAATAAGTAAATGCATATAAGTTGAAGTTTATCTGTAACTTTTATCAAAGAAGGTAAAAGCAATATCTCGGCCACTCGATGATTTGATTTGACTTATGTGCCGGGCCCGGTCAGAACTGAATTGATGTGTTTGATTAAGTTCTATGTCGAATAAATCGGAGATCGAGAAATCAAATGCTAGACTAACCATTCCATAGGATTGTTAGCATGATATCTAACAGAGGACTGTACGATCCCTTATCTAAAGGACAAGATTGATTAGATCTGAGTATGACAACATCTTTGAGAGCTACGATTGCAAACCGAACTGTACTTGTGCATATAGTTACTAGACTTATCCAAGTGGGTGTTGGAATAGTGTCTAAGGCTTCAACTATAATAGGCAAGTATTTGACCCGGTTATGCATGGTCCTTTTGGGTTGCCTACACCATAGCAACTTGATGGGATGATTTATTAAGAGAGAGTAAATATTATAAAGAATAATATATAGTTATTTGATTAATACAAGTCATAGAATTAATTGGAATTAATTTGGTGACTTAAAGAGATTAATTAAATAAAGGGGTATAAACTGTCAATTGTTTGAAAGTTAAGCTTTAGAATATGAATCCTTATAGATATACAAGGAACGGATTCTAGAAGCTAGGATAGCTTCAAAATCATCCATGACTTATCTAAGGAAAGGATTTGGATAGCCTTAAAAGAAGATTATCCTATTAGGGTTTAGACTGTAACCCTTAAGGAGTCTACAAGTATAAACAGACCCCATGGGTATGGGAAATCGGTATCACACCTAAAACAAGAGAACTCTGGCCGATTTCCACCCCTCTCCTCTCTCCTAAATCATCTTCCTTGCTATTGGTGTTTGTAAGCCATTAGAGGAGTGACATTTGTGACTCTAGAAGCTCCAAGACAACAAGATCAACAAGGAATTCAAAGGTATGGTTCTAGATCTGTTTCAATGTTGTTATTTAACCTAATTAGTCATTAGAAGTCTTGGATTCAAAGCATGTTTAATTAGAAAGCCTAGATCCAAGCATTAGGGTTTTGCATGTGCACATAGGAAAGTTCTTATGGCTAAAACCCATCAGTAGCGGGGTTCCTTTTTGCTTCCTCATGTCCTATTATTGGAGATCCTGCGATGCCCTTGACATTTTTGTCTCCAGTCTTTGGGCACTCCCTTTTGAAATGCCCTGCCACCCCACATCTGTAGCAAGTTTAGCTTACTTCAGCATTGGCGACTTGAGTGTTTTGTTGGGCCTATGCCTTACAGAAACGGGTGGTGTTCCCCTTCTTGTTGCAATTGTTGTAGTGCAGCACTCGGAAAACTACATGGTGATGACAGTTGTACTTTTTGCAGTTTGGAAGGTTTCCAACATATGGTTTTGTCGGCACTAAGGCAGTAGGAATAGTGGTGGTATGGGATGCCACAATTTTTTTTTGTCTTTTAGCAGGTCCTTAAGTTGGACGACCCTTTCTATTCTTCCAGAAGTTTCGTTTATTGGGTAGTGTTCCTCCATTGTCGTGAGAGTTCTTAGGTTTGCAATTTGAGGTATCCTTGTAGGAACACACCCGCTTGTGTCCCTAGTTGTCACCTTGATTGGAACTGTGGTTACTGTTCTCGTTTCCGTTCATGTTGTTAGTGCTAAGTTGCGCCATGAAGGCTGTCATGGTGGCTGTTACAGTGGCTTGGAATGTGGCGAGGTTTATTTGGAGAACTGGTGTTGCGCTGGTGTGCTGGTTACTTCCGCGTTATGGCATGATTTTTCCTGTATGGTATGAAATGGGTGTAAGTCCAAAATATGCCCGTGTATCAATCAGATCCGTTTGATGGTGCGGAATCCCAATAAAACGGATGATGCCAGATCACAATAGAAGAGAAGGAGAAGAAGAATATTATGAATCTATGTATGAATTGATAATATGAATTAAGTTCGTTACACAAGATTCACCCACACAAACGTTCCTTTCTCTCTGGCCGTAAACTCTCTTCGTGTTCATCAATCTGTTCCTCACACTCTAACACCTATATTTATACAAGGGGAACATGGGCTTGGTGAACATGGGCCGTAAATGGGTTTACGTCCGTAAACTCAACCATAAACACCAAAAATATTACAGAAAAATATAATTGCCCAGAAAAGCAAAGTATAAACCATATTTTGACCCAAAAATCTCCCCCTTGGTTTGTAGCTTTCTTTTCTTAATTGACCCAACAAGCTCCCCCTAAAAAGTAGCTGGCTCTTCTTGTCAATCTTCAATGGGAGCTTGTCTTCAGCTTTAACTTTCAATTTCTTCACAGCATCAGGATGAACATATGAACCTTCAATGAATGACTTCATCTTGAGCACTTGAGGTTTTCTTCAGAATTTGGCATTGAACGCACATTGGGTGAGGAGGCTTGACGCAATGATTCTTGAAAGATGGCGCTTTCAGCTTGAGAATCTTCAAAGAGAACATTAGAGAGAAATAATCTTCTGGATCGCTTCAGCAGGTTTAAGATAGCAGCAGACTGATTGAGGAGGCATCAATGCAATCCATAACATAATCTTCAATTTCAGCTTCACCTTGCTTCTGGGGTTGAAAGATTGAATGTGAAAGAATAATCTTCATTTCTTGCTCCTTCGAATGAGAATTCTTCGATGCTTACAGACGAAGCTTTTGGCTCAGAAATCTTCAACACAAACTCCATGAGTTTCATCTTCACCTGAAATCACTTTTCAAGACAAAACAAAACTAAAAGAAAACTTAGAACAAAAATTAAAACAAAAATAACACTATTTTTGATTTTGATTTTTTTTTTTTGTTTTTTTTGTTTTTTTTTGTTTTGTTTTTTATTTTATTTTTAGTTCTCCACCTTATATTTAAATTAGAAGAACACTAAGAACAAACTTAACAAAAACCAAAAATAATAGCTAACTTTAAGAGTGATTTGGGATCAAAGTTGTTGGACAACCTTATTCCACTTATCGGTACCCTAATCTTCACATCTTCGTCTTATCGATCGCCAGTATTGTGGTCCACTTAAACACGAAAAATTTGCGACAGATTTGGATAGTTTACCAATGACATGACATATGCATATATCTAATAGTAACTTTATTATCAAGATTGGCCCTAATTCTTAAATAACTTTTTCTTAAGACCATTTAACTGACTACAACCAGGGATATTGTTGTCCACCTAAATCGAGCAGCGAGATCTACAGACAATCTGTATGTGTTCAATTTTAAATGTACCGGAACATGTTTCCCACTTCCTGAAATGCCCCAGCCATGAAGAACTTCCAGAGCACTCCTTACACCGGGTGAGCAGACAACCATTCAGAGAGAAGATAGATTCAGAATTCTATAACTAATTACTCTAGGGGGTTGAGATATATAAAGTTGCATATGCTGTGTACCAGGTCAGATTTGAAGTCACGCAAAGGAGACAACATATGGCTAACAGATAAGAGTAATTTCATAGATATAACATGCAGAGAAATAGAGTTGCATATGTTGCAATCCAAGTCGGATCTCTTCCAATCACGCAATGGGTGCAACATATGACTAACAAACGGAAAGAAAGAAAATGATATTCTACAGACCTAATTTATCGGAATTTACCAGTTTCCCCATCCAACCAGAATTAAGGATAGAATCCGCACATCGAGGAAAAGTGAATCCACAGTTCTAGATACGGGTTATTTAATGTGACCGGTAGATTGCCATGTATATCTCCTTGCGCAACCTATCCGAGCATCGTGACATCAGGTTAAACGGATCTAACTAGGTCAAAGTTTGTCAAGCCCATAAATTCATTAGGTTCAACTTATCCTAGTCAAGTCCATTTAAAATCTTTCGTGCCTACCAGCACATCGAGTACAGAGCGTAGACGATTCAACTTAGGTATGTTACGCCGATTCAGAATGCCCATTATCACATGCTGATTTCATTTCCTAAAACATCTCCTGCAAGCACATTCCATTAATACCACATTTTTGATTTTCTGATTTTCTAATGTTTTTGGATTTTTTTAAAATTTTAAAATTTTTTGTTTTGTTTTTATTTCTCCCCCTAAATTTGTGCATAGGAGAGAAACGAAAGTAAATGCGCAAATTTAAAATATCCTAAAACAAAAATTAGTCTTTAAAGCGAATCAACTTAAGAAAAATTCAGGAGTATAGAGAAGAAAATGCAAACCATAATTCACCGATTGAATATGCATTCAGAAGGTCTGAGAACAGCAAGCATAATTTCAGAACAGATTCGAAAATTCTTCATATCACTAAGCACTAACCCCATGAGTGATCCCTTCCTTTCTTCCCTTCCCACAAAGGACACATTCTCCCAAACAATGTTCTGAGTGTTGTACAGTTGAGAGATGTCTCCTATCAAGTGCCAAGAACAGCCACTACCAACAAACCAAAGTCTGATGATATGGCTCCATAGCTGCTCCGACATAGAGCGGGGTCAGTTGGTCTTTGGAAGCCAGTCCATTTTGAAACTGGGTCGACCTTTGTCATCAACGCACAATACTCTCTCCCATGACATATCCTGCTTATCACAAATAGAAGATGTAGAAATGTTAGAAGCATTAGGAGATTTGGGAGTTTTCACCTTTGGTACCCATCTATATTCGGGTTTAACCCATTTCTTGTTTTATCCGATGGGTGCCTTGGCACTTGCTTTGGAACTTGAAACCGATCTTCGAGATGTCATTGACTTAGCCGGTCTTTGTTTCACTGG
The DNA here is from genome assembly GCF_052625555.1 of Lactuca saligna. NCBI lineage: Eukaryota > Viridiplantae > Streptophyta > Magnoliopsida > Asterales > Asteraceae > Lactuca > Lactuca saligna. The sequence continues at coordinate 47,769,689 of NC_136421.1, read as the reverse complement.
AGCATCTCTTGGATTGGGCTTCTTGGCCGACACTCCCTTCTTGCCCTTGGCATTCAGATTCTTGGCCTTGTGGGTTTGATTCTTTGCCTTCTGCGTGTTCCAGTCAACATTGTCTGAACGTGACCTTGAGGGGTTTCCTTTGGAGTATCTCCCTCTTGGCGCGTTTTACCACCCTTGTGCATAGTAGGGAACGTATGCACGATTAGGACAATTTCTGGCAATGTGTCCAGGTGTTCCACAATGAAAACAAGTCTTTTTCTTCACTGTGAAGTTATTTCTTCCTGCCCGTAGTGGCGTATCCTTGCCTTGTCTCTTGTTGTTCCCACATGCACACTTGCCACAGGCACTCTGTTTAGCTTGAAATGGTGGCATGTATTTACTAACGGCAGGTTGATTAGAAACAACAGATTCAGAGTTCACGAGGTCGTTTGTTTGTTCAGAAGAACTCTCCTTGTTCTCATCCTCTGTTACTTTTCTTGCACAAGAAGTAGCAACATTAGTATCTTCAATATTAATAACTCCTCCTGACATAAATCCAGCTCGTTTGCCATATTGAAGATGTGCCTCCCTGCCAGTTTCGTCCTGTGTCATAGGGATGGATGTGTAGTTATGATTATAAGGAGGAGGAACACTTTCATACCCTAGACCCTTGTTTTGATTTTCTTTGAATTTTAATTGGGTTTCATATAAAGACTCGAGTGTCTGACTTGACGCAGTATAATTTTTGAAAATGACATCTGTTTTTCCACACTTCATTTTTAAAGCGTTAAGTTCTTCAGTTACAGCAACAAGTTGTCTCTTAATATAATCATAATTTTCACACTTGTTGCTATACTCTTCCTGAAGTTTCCTAAAGTCCTTGGTTTTTGCTTCTAATTCAGCCTTCAGGGGTTTCTGTCCTTTCCTGAGTTGATATCCTTTATATGTCAGGTCCTCAACTTCCCCTTTTAATAAATCAATTTGTTCCCGAAGAAATTTAACCGTATCTTCACATGATTGAGAACATGAAACTTCACATGAATGAGAACACGACACTTCATTGACCGGAAGGTTTGTTGAACTCATTGTTTTTTGACAATTCAAAGCGTTAATTTCTTCAATTATATCAGCCAGACTAAGACGATTGAGATCTTTTGTCTTCTTGATGTCAGCCACGTCCATATCCCACGATTTTGGAAGTGAATTCAATAGTTTTTTGTTTATCTCAGATTTAGACAAGAAGATCCCAGCTATATTCATCTCGGTAATAAGTGTAGTAAATTGCTGCAACTGAGTTTCGAGGGTTTCTCCAGGGATATAATAAAAAATGTTGAAATTTTGTCTTAACATATCCTGACGACTCTCTTTCATGTTTTCAAGTCCCTCGTAGACCTTAAAATCAATTAAAAAACACAACTAGAAGCTAAAATAAAACTTAAAAGTCAAATAAAAAAATCAAACTCAAAAGTCAAACATGAAAAAGTCAAAGTAAAAAAATCAAACTTGAAAGTCAAACCGAAAAGTTAAATTTGAAAATTTAAAAAATTAAACGAAAAAGTCAAAGTTTAAAGTCAAACGTCAAACTTGGAAGTCAAAGTCAAAATTTAAAATCAAAAATTAAAAAAAATAAGAGTCAAAAATTAAAATATAATTTATTTATTAATTTTAATTTAATTTATTTATTATTATTATTTTTAATTTTATTATTATTATTATTATTTTTTATTTTGGATGAAAAAGAAATTTAAAATTAAAAGGAATTTAGTTTTGGGGTTAAAAGTGTTAAAAAATGAAAGTTGGAATCGACAGGGATGGGTTAAGTTCAAATATTCGAAGTTAAATCACAAGGGATTGCTTGGCTGTGTTGGTTAAGTGCGCTGCCTTATGAACTAGAGGTCCCGGGTTAGAATCCCGGCACCGTTAAATCTGTTTCCCACCTTTTTTTAGTGTATGCGAAGCGAAGTGGCTGCAGCGAGGACGAGCACGCGATGCTAGCCGATGCGATGCGAAGCGGGGACCTGTTGCGAGATGCGAGACCGTAAATGCTGCTGAGTCGTATACTACGAGCCGAGGCCGCAAACTCCGAGCCGCAAACCTCGGGCCGTGAACTCCTCGGAAACCGTAGCTGCTGGCCGCCACCCCCTTTTAGTTTACGACTAAAAACACCGTGGGCCGTGAACTCCTCGGAAACCGTAGCTGCTGGCCGCCATCCCCTTTTAGTTTACGACTAAAAACACCGTTTTTTACCCTTTTTTTGCTCCAAAACTCGATCAAAAACCCGTTTTTATGAAAAACGCAAAGACCAAACCCCCTTTTTTGCGAGATCTATCCAAAAATGCAAAAATATTTTGAAAATAAGATCAAATAATGCCCCAAATCTGACAAAATTGACTGATACAACTTGGCTCTGATATCAATTGTAAGTCCAAAATCTGCCCGTATGTCAATCAGATCCGTTTGATGGTGCGGAACCCAATCAAACATATGATGCCAGATCACAATAGAAGAGAAGGAGAAGAATAATAATATGAATCTATGTATGAATTGATAATATGAATTAAGTTCCTTACACAAGATTCACCCACACAAACGTTCCTTTCTCTCTGGCCGTAAACTCTCTTCGTGTTCATCAATCTGTTCCTCACACCCTAACACCTATATTTATACAAGGGGAACATGGGCTTGGTGGATATGGGCCGTAAATGGGTTTACGGCCGTAAACTCAACCGTAAACATGACCATAAACACCAAAAATATTACAGAAAAATATAATTGCCCAGAAAAGCAAAGTATAAACCATATATTGACCCAACAATGGGTTCGTAAGTAACTATGGTCAGAGTTAGTTGTATTCAATCTATATTTATAAATATATATAGATGTCATGCTTTACTGTACGATTACGATATTTTAACCAACATCTTCACGATGTACTTATGGTAGTAAGTAGTAGTACGTACTGTACACATGTAAGTTTACTAAAATAGCACATAGACGTCAAAACCTTAAGTTGGTTCGGGTTTCATGGGTTTTGGGAGGGCGTATTTCTCTTGATTCACTACTATTAGTTGTGATGAAAGATGTAATAAGTTCACCAAATAGTGTGAATAGTATCGTCACTAACACACTAGGCTATACTAGTCTATCATATACCAAAATGATATACAAGGTGCCCTGCCCTCTCACCCATCTAGCGAGTGGCTTCCTTTGTTCCATGTTTCGTTATGACTACCCTAGTTTCAGCGGCTATCTTCTTGTCTGTCCACCTATTCCCTGTTTCGTTATGACTACCGTAGTTTCAACGGCTTCCTTTCGTGTAAGACTTGTGAGAGGTACAACTATACGCGAAAAATCTTTAATGAATCTCAACTAATATCCCGCGAGACCCAAGAATCTGTGAATTTCAGAAGCATTATGAAGCGCTTCCCAATTCTTAATGGCTTCAATTTCAGTAGGATCTACTGATATACCGTCACCGGTAATCACATGACCGAGAAATTGAATTTGGTGAAGCCAAAATTCACATTTAGAGAATTTAGCTTATAGTTTCTCATTTCGAAGAAGTTCTAATATTTCATGAATATGAATGGCATGATCAGTTTCAGACTTGGAATAGATTAGAATATCATCAATGAATATGATGACAAATTTATCGAGCATTGGGCGATATACCCGATTCATCATATCCATGAATAAAGCAGGAGCATTTTTCAGACCGAATGGCATGACAAGGAATTCATAATGCCCATAACGAGTACGAAAAGCTGTCTTTGAGACATCCTACTCGTGTACTTTCAACTAATGATAGCCAGAACTCAAATCAATCTTCAAGAAATAGCTAGCACCCTGAAGTTGATCAAACCAGTCATCTATGTAAGGTAGTGGATACTTGTTCTTGATAGTTACTTTATTTAGCTCACGTTAATCAATACACATTCACATTGATCCATCTTTCTTCTTGACAAATAATACCGAAGCACCCCAGGAAGAGGTACTCGGTCGAATAAAGCCTTTGTCAAGTAATTCATGTAGTTGGTCTATCATTTGCTTCATCTTAGCTAGCACAAGACAATAAGGAGTCTTTGTAATTGGAGCAGCACCAGGTACAAGATCAAATCGGAATTCTACTTACCTATTTGATAGTCTAGGCAATTCATCAGGGAAAACATCAAGGTATTCATTAACAACGGGAATATCATTTAAAATTTTCTTCCCGTCTCTTGAGATATCAACTGTATAGGCTAGATAAGTAGAACACCCCTCGATATGAATTTGCGAGCTTTTAGGAAATAGATTATATTAAAGATTTCAAGTATTTGTTCACCGTAGACATAAATAGGATTCTCCCTTTCAATAGGAATGGGTACTATATTTTCATAGCAGAAGAGTTATGCATGGTTCTTTGAAAACCAATGCATGCCGAGAATAATATCAAAGTTAGGCAAGGAGATAGGAATCAGGTTAGCAAGAAAAATATAACCTTCAATTTCTATGACACAATCCCTATAGACTTTATCAACAAGAAATGATATACTTCCCGTAGTATCTACATGAAATGGTTGCGCGAGTGCATAAGAATAAATTTGAAAGGAATGCGCAAATTTATGAGACACAAAAGAATCTGAGGCACCAGAATCAAATAAGATATGAGCAGGTCTAGAGTTGACTAAAATGTACCGGTCACAACATTCGGGTCTTCACGTGCCTCCTCCATGGTAATTTGAAATGCACGACCTTTAGCTTTTGGCACCTCCTCCTTTTTAGTTGGAGTACTCATTGGTTGTTGGATGGAAGCTTGACTCCCCGCCATTTAACTAGTAAGAGTAGGGCATAAATGCTTCCTGTAGCCAGTAACACCACAAGCAAAGCATGTAACACTCTTCATCTGGAAAACGGACTTCATACGACCTATTTCTTCACATGCATAACGGACCACTGATCCTTTTTCTAATCTACATTTGCCCTGATGATTCTTTCCACAATTTTGACACGATGGCGACTGAGGAGAAAAAGATTATGACATACCGCGGCCACGAGAGGTATTATGGGATTTCACTTGTTTGCAAGGTTCGGATCAAATGGATTGAGCTGGTAGAATAGATAAAATAGGAACAGTTTGATCAATACGTGGATGCTTCGGAATAGAAAAAGTGGCACCACGGATTTCTAAGCCATGCTTGCGCTTGCAGGCATACTCAACAACTTTATCAAATGATAGAACATCCCGATTAACAACGAAATTGCGGATTTCATACCATAGTCTTTCCATGAATAACTAAATTTTATTGTCTTCTGCCGGGATATACTTTGCAGCAAACCATGCTTTTTGATTGAATTGAGTTTCATGATCATTCACGGTCATTCGTCCTTGTTTAAGCTTGAGGAATTCTTTTTCTAATCTTCTCCTCATGTCTAGAGGACAATACTTTCCTAGCAAGCGATTTTTGAACATTTCCCAAGATAAATTCTCTTGGTCATACTTGTTGAGAGCTTCGAATGTTGCTTCCCACCAGCACAAGGCTTCTCCGATGAGCATCACATAAGCATAATTGGTCTTGTCTTCATTAACCACATGAGAGATACATAATACTTTTTCTGTGTTCTGGATCCATGTAAGAACAACAATTGGATTAAGAAGACATGAAAACTCCGTAGCACCATTAATCTTGAAAGTTTTGAATGAGGGACGTTTCACCTCCCTTTTGAACATTCTCTGGTAGATTTATCTTTTTACTTTATCATTATTCTTCTTGTGTTCATCGAGATTCTGCCGAATAACACCAATAAGTTTATCTAATAGTCACTCCTCACGAGGGGATACTGGAGTATTTACTTCATCAGGATGAGGTTCTCCACCCACATTTGGTGCATGGCTACTCACTTGTTTAGCCATTGCTCTGAAATTTTAGATTAATATAATATTTTAAAATATTAGGATTTATTATTACCTAATACTTCAATTAAGTCTTTCCTATGGTTTTTATCCATATTCTTACAATGAATCTGTTAATATATTGAACTTCTAATAGTTTAAGTCTAAATACCAATCCGTAGGATTTAGTTCACTCAAACTACTGCTCTGATACCATGACTGAGAGAACACGTACATCTCTAATACCTTTAAAATAAAATTACTCCATACATGCTACATGCATATTCATAACATAATTTACAGAAGTATAGATATTTACACAAGACTAGATAGCAACGAACTATTAAGAATTTTTACAAACTTTTATATATTACTTAACTTCCCAGGAATTTATAAACTAATTACAAAAGCGATAGTATTAACTAATCTATCTTCTACCATTACATGACTATACTAGATGCTTATCACTTGCATTATTTTAAACATTGAGAGGGATAAGCGGGTGACGCTTAGTGAGTTCAATAACAGTTACAATATAACGTTATACTGTATATATATATATATATATATATATATATATATATATATATATATATATATATATATATATATATATATATATATATATATATATGACAGAAGCAAGAGGGACAAAGTATTGGATTAGATATCTAAGCCTATAACTATTATTGATATGTACTCGACCCGAGAGTAGCATGGTCCATTTGGATTGCATATCATCAGGACAATTTCTTAGGATGGATTCTTGAGAGAATGTGATATATGATTTATTAATATATTATAAGTTCTAATATATTAATATGAAATCATATGTTTTAATTAGTATTGATCAAGAATTAATTTGGAATTAATTTAGTGATCAAAAGAGACTAATTAAATCTATGAGGACTAATTATGGTAATTAGTTATATTTATATGTGTTGGGATTATGATCCATGTTGGACCAAGTTTATGTATGGATACATAAAGAGTTGGTCCACATGAAGCATGGATCATAAAACCCATGGGTTTGGATTTGGGTTATGCCCATGACTCTTGAAATCCGACATACAAATATGTAGTCCATTGCCTAAAAATGCCACTAGAAGTGCTTGGAGTCCTTGGAGGTGTTTTTGGTGCATGGAGATTCTCTCTCAAGTTTCATCCTTTGTTCATGATGTGTTGTGACTTCATTTGAGACTTCCACACTATTAGGGATAAGCTATTAAGGCCAAATACATCAAGACTTCAAGCTAAATAAAAGGTATGTTACCCTAACTGGTATCTTATATGGTTTATATGAAAATGCATGCTAGTTATAGGTTTAGTGCCTTGGAAACCATTTGCATGTATAATTTGTGAAAACATAGATCCAAGGTATTTAGGGTTGTATGTGCACCATATGATGTTGTAGTATACTAAAACCCCTCAGTGGTATCAAAGACAAGCCTTGTTTTCAATTATACTTGATGCAAATGCTGAAAAAATCGAAAAACTGGTTGTCTGGATTGTAGACTCACCGAGTCCACTTATAAAATCGCTGAGTCCATGTACAAAATCATCCAAATCGCCGAGTTTGTTCCTGCACTTGACGAGTCGGAGCCCCTGAGTGCAGATTTTCGATGTTTTTGGTTGGCATTGGACTAGAATCATTACCCTAAGTTGTTTTTGAACTTATAAACTTGTTTTTGATGTGATAGTGATCATGCTAATCCCATTTAAAAGATAATTTTCATAATTTCAAGATTTATATTAGTTTATATGTTCATGCTAATTTCTTGAAGATTGATGATTTGAATTATCTTGTTCTTATGAGTTAGTTTAGATTAATAGAAAAATTATGTGATAATTTGTTTTCAATCCAAATTGATCTAAAAGTTGTTCATAATATGTGTTTTTGTAACTTGTCCTCAAGTTATATGAAAAGTCACATTTATGATTTTTAAAACTCATAAGATTTCCATAAGTTATGAAAATGAAGTGTCTTATTTTTTTAAATGTTTTAAAGTCTTCCATAACTTGTGCTCAAGTTTTGGAACTTGAAGAGTTTTTTCATTAAACTACTTTAAACTCATAGGTTATGGAAACCAAAAGCTTTTTGCATTGTTCAAAACTTGCCCTCAAGTTTGGAAATTGTAAAGTTTCCCCCCATGAATACTTTAATTCCAAGTTAAACCTTTAGAATTTTAAAAGTTAAAATTCAACTCTTATACTATTATAATATTAATAGTTAATATATATATATATATATATATATATATATATATATATATATATATATATATATATATATATATATATATGTATGTATGTATAAGAACAAAGTCTTTCATATCGTTAGTAGGCCTCATTCACGAAGCCGGTCTATAAGGGGGGGGGGGGGGTTAAGGTTATATCCTATAAAATGACAGTTTAATGGGTGTCCACTCTCACCCACTGCTTCCTTGACTGGTGGAGGGTCGTTAGCCGAACGGGTTTGACATGACTCTAATTCTCCCTTCATTAAAATTATAATGATAAATATAAATTAACTAAACTTTATTAAATTCCCAATCTTAGTTAATTTAGGAAAATATAAATTTGGTGCTAACCCATGAAATTACACTTCGTACCTTACCAAGTCGTTGGTGGAGTGTGTGTGGGTAACTGACACACTAACGTGGACTAGTAAGAGTGGCAAAGGGTGACTTAATGCTTATCATAGATCGGTGAAGCGCGTGTGGTTAATCGATACATTTATTAGGTGATAAAGATTAAGGGTACCAAGTTAATTTGCATGGTTATTCACACCTTGTTTGTGATCCTCGGCATCCCAGTCACAAACTTGAGTGGGCACACTCGAGATTTAAATATGCCATTGAAAATTTCGATGAATCTCAAAAGATCAAGGAGTTTCAAACCAATTAAAACCTAATACCTATTTCATTTATCATGGTGGAAATTGGTGAATCGTCATTCGCCTACCTTCAAATATTTTGTAGCTTGGATTACGGCATCCCTCTTCCAAGTTATAAAATATTGTGTTGGGTCATAGCCTTAATATTTCATATTGGGTGTTATATTAAGGATTTAAATCAACTAACTTGAATTTCGCCCATTATAGATGTCTAGTTCAGACAACTATGATCTTTCCAAATCCCTTGGAACAAACTTTCCAAATGAAGATGATGTCCCGCGATTAGATCATGGAAATCATACTTCTCTTCCTCCACCTCCTCCAAATATTCTCCCTAACCCACAAGTTTAAAGACTTTAATAGTTCAAGGTCACTCAAACCTATTGGCAAGTCTATGTGCACTCACATCTTGGAGATGAAGACACATACCGACAGGTTGGGAGAGTTGGGTGTCAAAGTCTCAAGGAAGTTAGCTGTTGATTGGGTTCTTCTGTTACTTCCTAAGTCACATAGTGAGTTCTTTAAGGACTACTATGTAACAAACTATGATATGACCCTTAATGATCTTACCTTTTAGCTTGTTGCGTGTGAATCAACAATGATTTTAAACACCTGTAAAGCAAATTTGATTGGAAGATTTACTTCCCAAACATACTTGGACATTGAAAATGGTAACATTAGAAGCCCAAAAAAGCTGTATCTTCCCAATCGAAAACGATCGGCCAAAAAAGCTGTATCTTCCCAATCGAAAAAGAAAGGCTAAGTTTGAGATTGTCTCGTGTACCATTTCCAAAAAGTACATATGCCAAGAGAAAGGGCAATGGTTGTGAAGCTGCCCTATTTACCTAAAAGATCATAAGGATGGTAAAGTTAAAAAGTTTGACTTTACTTCAGGTAAAGTCCACTATCTAACTTTATTAAGTTCCTATTTGGAGATTCTTTTTACATGATGTGACTGGGTCACATTTTGATGTTTTGTAGAATCGAAGAAAGGAAGCTTAAAAGAAGAGTAAGTTTATTCTGATCACGAGGAGATGGATTTCGATCGCATGATTCGAAGATTAGAATTTTAAGCTTCTACTTAAGAGTTATGATAGATTGCTCAGGAATATATAATAACATAGTTTTCATATGAATTTGCATTGTAATGATAAGTTTTTCCACAAGTTTTAAATAAAAGAAAAGTTTTGATTTTATTTATTTTAAATTTCCTTACAATGGCATTTGTGAAAATTGTCGTTTATATGATTCCATTGATAGCAACATTTGAAAATGAATTTGTTTGTATCGTTTGTGGTAGTGTCATAATTTACCAAATAAGGAAAGATTCTCATCACCTAAGTTTTAGTTGGATAGAAACTTGGAATCACGCAACTTGTATTGTATGATGAATAAGAATTTTCATCTTTGGGAAATTAAGACAAACTCCTTGTTCATATGTATATGTGAGTCAGGTTAAGGACTATGAGATCAGGTACACTTGGTTGTGCGTTCATCAGGTCCACCACAAAGAACGATAAGGCTATTCGTCATGATTTACTAAAGTTTAGTAAATATGGTTATACTTACAAGTTTAAGTATAATTCTGAAACATTGGAAAAGTTTCAATGTATGGCAGGACGAATAAGAAGAATCAAATTAGGCAGAAAGATTAAAGTTTCTCCAATCTGAAAAGATAGGAGAGTACTTTAGTATTGTGTTTTATTATCATCTTAATAATTATGAAAAACCATGTCACAATTGATCCTCTAAGGACATGTTAGTGCATTTGTTTGTCTAAGAAGAGGAATCGTGAATTGTTGAAATGGTTAAAATAAAGAAGATGAATCATACTTTGTTCCAAAAACAAGTCTTAGAGTTATACTCCAAGATTGTAACTTGAGTGACATAATCTTTAGAAGGTTTATAACACCTATCAAATGTAGAGTAAAATGTTTTCTTGCTCTTCTACATTTGAAATTGGTATGTTGTGATGTTTTGGATAAAACAAAGACCAACTAAGGCCAATTGTGTGAACTGTCTGTCTTGATAAGAATCTGCACTTACTCTTGAATATTTGCTTTGCCAAGGAATGGTTATTAACAAGAGAATCTTATATGTCAAGAGGTCAGTGGGAGTCTTAAAGATCTTGAAAATTTTCAAGAACTAATCAAGAACAAAACCTGTTGTTAATCACTAGCACACGACTTGAGGTTTATAGCCTATCATGTTGACATATTCTTGTTTCTGTGCCCATTCCAGTTAAAGTTGATTATGGATGTGAATTCTATGAGTTATAAGTTGTTTGCATAACTACTTGGAAGCAAAGGTAGGCCCTTGTGCTGCCAGGTGGCAAGAAGTTAAGGTTTAACAAATTCAGTCCATATAAGTTTGGATTTGTCACTAACCTTGTCTTGTGATTATGGTTATGAAAAATTCACATGGTTAAGAACACATACACCATAAAATCAAAGTATTATAAGGTTTATCTCTGATTCATGAAGTTGATGGTGTGGAAACGCTTTCGCTAAATAGATTTTAAGTAGATAACAATTGTGATATTTGCATTCTCAAAGTTGTTAGTTGAGCGTGTGTGGTTAACCGACAAACTAACATGGACTTGTGAGAAATGGAAAAGGTCTAAAAAATTGAGACTATGATTATAACATCGCTTTTCATAATTCTAAAAATTGTTTGGACACACATATGCGCTATCTAAGGAAACGTGTATGATTTTGATAAAGTCTTATCAAAGCATTTCGTATCATAAATCTGAACTTTGGTAAGAAAGTTAACAAAGTATTGATTTCTAGAAGTCCAATTGATTTTTGGATATATGTCAAAGCTAGTGGGAGCATAAGTGTTATGCTAATAATTATCATGTTAGTGGGAGCATCATTATTATGTTAAGTGTTAATTATAGAAAAACAAAAGTTTCAATTGGGAAAATTTGTTTTGCTATAATTAAGGGAGAGGAAATTATACATCATTTCAAGTCTAAAACTTTAGATTGAGATTTTAATCAACTTTAGTCAAGGATATATATATATATATATATATATATATATATATATATATATATATATATATATATGAATTTTATAAGTAGGGGACAGTTCAAATAAAAACAGTAAATAGTGTGAGAGCGTAAAAACACTTTTTTATGTTAGTATTTTGCAATAAATTTTATATCGATAACTTTATGTCATTATTCAGCAAAGAATAAATGAATAGTCGAATGTTAAAATTAAAATTAGAATTTACTACAAAAATGCACATACATAAGTTTATAATAGAATAATAACATTTTAATGAATATATGACTAATCGAAAGTTAATTTTTATACTAGAATTTAGAATTACTTCAACAATACACATATACGAAATTCATTATAGAATAATAACATAAATATATTGTTTTTACGTTCTCACACTATTACTGTTTTTATTTGAACTTACTTCTATATATATATATATATATATATATATATATATATATATATATATATATATATATATATATATATATATATAGCGTAGCAAAAGACTGGTCTAGGATGATGTCATTATGTGAGACATCATGAATCATGTCCCATATGCTTCGGATATAGGATTGATTACATGTGCTATAATATTTTTCCTTTCTAAATTTTCCAAATGCCTAGGGTATTAAGAGGGGAAAAGGTCTAGAATTTGATATTACTAAAATGATTAAGCAATTGTCGAGGATATTCTGAGATCTACCAAAGATTGGTTGCTCATGGACCGTTGGGAGTATAGTGTAAATTTTTGAAAGGACCATATTGACATATTCTGAAGGAGGAAACTCTTATTCAGAAGTGATAGTCAGAATGAGAATATGGAAATGTTTCATAGGTGAAAGTTATTCATTAAATTTGTGTACGATTAGAAAACTTAATGCAAGAAGGATGTTTAAAGGAATGTACTTTGAATTTGAGATTTCATTTCCATGGAATTGCTCTCCATTGGAATTCTTTTGAATGTCTGTTGACAAGTCTTTTTGACTTTGTGCATAGTCATTACAAGAGGATCAATGCATATAAGTTCAGAATCTAATGGATTTCAGTAAATGGCAGGAATTTGGAATTCTTACATTTATGGTAAGGATTTGGGATTGTGAGAATGAGCATCATTGGAATCATGTTCAATTGGTTTATTTCACAAATTAAGGATCATAGACAAACATAGTGTGGATACTTGGAGAATGGCATAACTATTGTTTAGATAAACATAGTGTGCATGCTTGGAGCATGGCATGACTATTGTTTTGATTCAAGTATAAAGTTGATTATTCGAAACATTATACAATGAATAATGAGTAATCAATATGGCGTTTAAACAAAAGGTATTTTATTTACTCTCGAAGGTGCTTAGGGCCATATAGCATTATTATTATTCTTGTGTTTCATTTTGCATGTTTTGATTTCCTAAATAACTAGGTTATTCAAACTCTCCATAGTCAATCATACTTTGGAAGTAGGTATGAATCAAGACTGTCATAAATTGTGCTTGTAGAGGTCTAAAGTGTTTAGACATAGCAAAAGTTGATGCAACATTCATGAGTTCTTCTGGAATGAGATTTGAGTATTAGATTAAACCCACGCTCATTAGAATCACTTCATGGATTTTATCATGAGTGATCATGAGATGATAATATCGTATATTCTTCAAACCTAGAGATATGATTTGTTGACTATGAGTTGGTTATACATTGATTTCACGAAAAACGCATCAGTAACTTGATGTTATAAAATGTGCCTTTGTGTATGATTCAACAAGTGGTTAGTACACGCATATGAGTTGAAGTTTATCCATTCCTTTTACCCTTAGAGGGATAAAAGCGATATATGTTGGCCCCTCGCTGATTTAGTGATGACAAACGTAAGTGCTCGGTCGGGCCTGGACTGATTTTATTTGTTCAATTAATTAGTCGTCATAAATCGGAAATAACAAATGGACGGAGAGAATAATTATAATCCATGTCCATCTGTCAGTCCATATGATATCTAGAATGGAGGAATATATGATCCCTTATCTAATAGACACGTCATTGACTAGGTCAGAGTTCGCCAACGATTTTAAGAGCTACGATTGTTAGTCGTGTTTTGGAGTTATACTTGCAGTAATAGTTTTAAAATTATCCAAGTGGGAGACTATTGGATTAGATGTCTAATCCCATAACTATTATTGATATGTACTCGACCTGAGAGTAGCGTGGTCCATTTGGGTTGCATATCATCAGGACAATTTGTTAGGATGGACTCTTGAGAGAAGGTGATATATGATTTATTAATATATTATAATTTATAATATATTAATATGAAATCATATGTTTTAATTAGTATTGATAAAGAATTAATTTGGAATGAATTTAGTGATCAAAAGAGACTAATTAAATCTATGGGGACTAATTATGGTAATTAGTTATATTTATATGTGTTGGGCTTATGATCCATGTTGGACCAAGTTTATGTATGGATACATAAAGAGTTGGGCCACATGAACCATGGATCATAAAACTCATGGATATAGATTTGGGTTATACCCATAAATCTTGAAATGCCACATATAAATATGTAGTCCATTGCCTAAAAACGCCACTAGAAGTTCTTGGAGTCCTTGGAGGTGTTTTTGGTGCATAAAGATTCTCTCTCAAGTTTCATCATTTGTCTATAATGTGTTGTGACTTCATTTGAGGCTTCCACACTATTAGGGCTACATAAAATGTGTTGGATTTGTGTCTAAGGTCGTAACTATATTTGGTAAGTACTTGACTCGGTTATGCATGGTCCTTTTGGGTTGCCTTCACCAAAGCAACTTGACAGGGTGATTTTTGAAGAAAGAGGCTATTATGGTTTATTAATATATTATATGAATAAAATATTAAAACGTAATCATATAATTTAATTAATATTAGACAATAATTAATTAAGAATTAATTTTATGGCTAAAAGAGATTAATTAAATAAAGGGGATTAGAACTGTCAATTGTGTGATAGTTGGTTTTAGGCTGTGAACATTCTTGGATATAGGGGGAACGAAATTAGGAGTGTAAGCCCACTCTAATATCGTCTAATTGCCCTTGTTCCAAAATGTTCTCAAGCCGCTTAGGGCCTAAGTCATCCAATTAGGGTTTTGACTGAAAGCCTAGGAGCTCAGCTATAAATAGGACCCTAGGGCTTCAATTTCGGTTACACCAAGAAACCTTAAGGTTACTATAGCCGAAATCTAGCCTCTTTCACTCTCTCCAATTCCATCCTCTTGCTTGTGGTGTTTGTAAGCCATTAGAGGAGTGACATTTGTGACTCTAAGCTCCAAGACAAGAAGAATCAAGCCATTGTTAAAGAGGTAATCATCTAGATCTGTTTTTATATGATATTTTCGAAATATGTATGCTAGATCTAGGGTTCATAAGTCTTGTATGAACTGCATGTATAATAGAGAAACCTAGATCTAAGCTTGAGGGTTTGCATCAGCACATATGATGTTCTTTTGTTTAAAATCCATCAGTTGTATCATAGCCTTGATTGGTTTCTATTGTATTGATGCCTTGTATGTTCATTCATGATTTAAAATTCGTTTTTGGCCCTCTGATTGACAAACTCGTCGAGTCCCAATGAGGAACTCGACAAGTTAGATGAACTCGACGAGTTCTCATGGGGACTTGGTGAGTCGGGCTGTCAGACAAAGTATATCTCGGGATTTCTTGCTGTTTTGCTGAAGGATAATTACCCAAATTAGTTTTGACTAATAAAATCCGATTTTTATTATTATTATGTGATTATCGTTACCAAATCAAAAGATAATTACCAATTAATGGAATAATAATTCCTTATATGATAAATTTGATTATTTGATTTATTTGTTGAATTATCTTGTGAATAAAATGAAATATGTCAAATTTAGATAATCATTAAATTAATTGTATGATTTAAATTATTTTCTATTTGATCCTATGTGTTTTGAAAATTTTAAAACTTGCCCTCAATTTTTGAAATTTAAAATTTTCGATTAAAAGTTTAATTTGAATTATATAAATTTCAAACCCTAGAATTTTAGAAGTTTAAAATTCACCCTATAGTATTATAATATTATAAGAATAATTATTATATATGTATAACTTAAAATGATAGTTTTACCGTTAGTAGGCCTCATTCACGAAACCGATCTCTAAGGGGGGTATAAGGTTATAACCTATATAATGGCCGTTTGATGGGTGTCCACTCTCACCCACCCTTCCTTGATTGGTGGAGGGTTGTTAGCCGAACGGGTAGGATAGGGCAAACCCTTTCCTCATTAAAAGTATAATGAAGTATAAAGTAACTAAATGTTTTTACAAAATTCCCAATCTTAGTTACTTTAGGCAAAAGTGAATTTGATGCAATTCCATGAAATTATACTTTGTACCCTTGCTAAGACGTTAGTGGAACGTGTGGTTAACCGGCACACTAATTGGGTTCTAAGAAAAGGTGACAAAGGGTGACTCGATGTTTGTCATAGATCGATGGAGTGTGTATGGCTAACCGACACGTCGATTAGGTGACTGTAACATTGGGGGCACCATGTACATTTGCATGGTTATTCACAGCCGCTTTGTGATCCTCGACATCCCAGTCACAAACTTGAGCAGAATATCGAGATTTATACATGCCATTGAAAAGTTCAATGAATATAAAAAAGATCTAGAAGTTTTCAATACATTTAAAAATTAATCTCTTTTTCATTTTTCATGGTGGGAAATTAGTAAATCGTCATTCACTTACCTTCAAATTATTTTACATGTTAGATTACGGCATCCTTATTCTAATTTTTAAATAATGTTGTTGGGTCCTAGTCCTAATTTCTCATTTGGGTGTTTAATTGGGGATTCATTTCTAATCAAACTTGTCTCTTTTCTGTTTCAGATGTTAAACGTTAACAACAATGCTTCTGGCTCAAATTCATGAACTTGTGTGGGAGAGCGATCTTTGACGAGTCCAATTTCAATGATTGGATCTACAACATCAAAATGGCCACTCATTACAAAGACAAAGAGTATGTCCATGATGAGAAGCTGAAGGAAATTACCTCGACACTGCCACTACTGAAGAGATCGCTGCCTTTGAGGCCCATGAGCGTGATGCTACGAAAGTCCATTGCATCATATTGGCGACTATGACTGTAGAACTCCAGAAGTCCTATAAGGACATGTATCCCTATGAAATGCATTTAGATCTACTGGACCGGTACCACCAAAGCGCTAGGTAAGAAAGATACGAAATCCTCACATCGATGATCACTGCCAAAATGGGTAATAAAGAGTCCCTTACTGCTCATATGCAAAAGATGCATATATATATATATATATATATATATATATATATATATATATATATATATAAATGTTGATCACCTGCTAATGTTATATGTTAACTTTGATGAAGAGATGGCAATCGACATCATCCTTTACTCCTTGCCTCCCTGCTACAACCAGTTCCGCATGACCTACCACATAAACAAGGAAGAGGTCACTTTGAGCAAGCTCCAAGGCTTGCTAAGGACTGCTGAGAGCAATCTCAAAGATAAATCGTTGCATCAACTCCTACTCCTGCTGCTACCCTAGTCTTGGAAATTGGGCAAGGAAAGGGTAAGAAGAGGAAGGCTCCCTCAAAGAGCAACCGTAAGGGAAACTCCCAAGATGGTACCTCTTCTAGTGGAACCAAGGCTGGTTCTGCTAAACCCAACTCCAACCCCAAGGAGGCAGAGTGCCACTACTACCATGAAATAGGGCATTGGAAACGAAGCTACCCGAAGTATCTACAAGATATCAAGGATGGAAAGATCAGGTCATCCTTTGCAGGCATTTACACTATTAAATCTGATGATTCATCACATGCTATTTCTTGGGTTCTTGATACAGGGTGTGGTTTTCACATTTGTTCTAATTTGTAGGGCTTAAAAAGAAATAGGGGTGTAGAGCATGAGAAGATAAACTTGATCATGGGGAAATAGAGGATCGTCGTTTGTCACCAAGCTTGGAGTTTATTCTTTAGTGCTTAGTAATGGATTAGGATTAGATTTAAATAATTGTTGCTAATCGCCACATATGGAAAGAAACATCATTTCTTTTCATGGTTTATATAGACAAGGATTTAGATATTCATTTGATTATGAAAAGGGTTCTATTAATGCTTATCTTAATGTTGTTTTCTATTTTGAAGCACTGCCTTGTAATGGAATATATGAAACTTTGATGATTGTAGATAACTTAGGAAATGATGTGTTGTGTATCGATTCTTCTAATAGTTTGGATTAAGCATGCTTGTGGCATTGTCGTCTTGGACATGTCACCAATAAATGCATAGCCCAACTCCAAAAGGATGGAGTGTTGGAGTCATTCGACCTAGGGACGATGACGTGTGCACGTCTTGTTTGCTTGGAAAGATGACCAAGTCACCCTTTACTGGTATCTGTGAAAGGGGTGAGGGTTTATTGGATCTCATACACACCGATGTGTGTGGGCCCTTTAGATCCACCACAAGGGATGCGAACCACTTCTATGTGACTTTCACTGATGATTATAGCAGATATGGGTATATATACTTAATCAAGAACAAGTCAGAAACCTTTGAAAAATTAAAGAGTTTAAACAAGAAGTGGAGAATCAGTTGGATTGGAAAATCAAGATGCTTCGATCCGATCGAGGTGGAGAGTACCTAAGTCTTGAATTCCCCAACTACCTCAAGGAATGTGAAATCGTTTCGTACTTGATGCCAGCCTAGGACACCGCCTTTGAATGGTGTGTCTAAGAAGCTTAATCGAACCTTGCAAGATGTGGTTCATTCCATGATGAGTCGTGCTTCACTACTTATCTCATTCTAGGGGTATGCTTTAAAGACTGCCACCCATATCCTTAACTTAGTCCCTACCAAGAAGGTTGCCAAAACACCTCACGAGATGTGGATAAGGAAAGCACCCTCATTGGCACATATCAAGGTTTGGGGTTGCGAGGCTTTTGTAAGACGAGAGACTCACAACAAGCTCAAACCTCATAGTGAGCGGTGTATTTTCATTGGCTACCCGTAGAAGTCCTTTGGATATATCTTATATAGACCGACTGACAATGTTATATTCATCACGAGGAGAAGGTTTTTCGAGAACGAGAACTCATAAGCCAAGGGGACAGCGCTAGGAAAATCGATCTTGAAGTGATTCAAGATTTAAGCAATGAAGGAACCTCTAACACTGGCGCTCAACCTGAGGAGCAAACTCCGGTTGAACCGATTGACGAGTCCTTACCTCTTAGATGTTCCGTAAGAGTTAGGGTTCAACCCCGATTTTATGGTTTTCATATTACTACAGAAGGGGATATGTTCATTAGTGATAGTACACTAGTGCATTTGGACGAACCTAATATCTATAAGGAAGCCATATCAGGCCTGGAGTCTGTGAAGTGGAAAGAGAGGATGGACAGCAAGATTCAGTCCATGTACGATAACCAAGTTTGGAGCTTGGTTGATAATGTGCTAGGTCGTAAGACGGTCGGGTGCAAGCGGATCTTCAAGAAGAAGACCGACATGGATGAGAATAAGCACAATTATAAGGCGCGATTGGTTGCGAAGGGATTTACTCAAACTTCCAAAGTTGACTATGATGAGACCTTCTCATCAGTTGCGAAGATAAAGTCTATTAGGGAGATGCTGGCCATTGTTGCATTTCATGATTATGAGATTTGGAAAATGGATATCAATACTGCTTTCCTTAACGGAAAGTTGGCTAAGGATGTTTACATGAATCATCCAGAGGGTTTTGTCAATGTGAAGCATCCCAATAGAGTGT
The DNA here is from genome assembly GCF_052625555.1 of Lactuca saligna. Taxonomy (NCBI): domain Eukaryota; kingdom Viridiplantae; phylum Streptophyta; class Magnoliopsida; order Asterales; family Asteraceae; genus Lactuca; species Lactuca saligna. The sequence continues at coordinate 47,750,124 of NC_136421.1, read as the reverse complement.
GTAAGCTTAAGAAGTCCATTTATGGACTGAAACAAGCGTCTCGCAAATGGAATATTTTTTTCGATGAGAAAGTCAAGGAGTTTGGTTTTCTACAAAGCGAGGATGAATCATGTGTATATGTCAAATCCAGTGGGAGTATAGTAAGCTTCCTCGTATTGTATGTCGATGACATACTGCTTATAGGAAATGACATCCTGACGCTATAGGAAGTTAAGTCCTGGATTGGGAAGTGTTTCGCTATGAAGGACCTCGGAGAGGCTGCCAATATTTTGGGAATAAGGATAGTGAGAAACAGGAGTAAAATACTAATAGGACTTAGTCAAAATACCTACTAGGACAAGGTACTAAAACGTTTTAGTCTGGAGAATTCCAAGAAGGGGGGTCACCAATCAAAAGTAATGCCAAGTTGAGTAAGACTCAAAGCACGAGTACCGAAGTCGAGATAGTAGAGATGATCTGAGTACCATACGTTTCCGCAGTTGGCTCGATCATGTATGCGTTGACTTGAACTTGCCATGATGTAGCCTTTGCTTCGAGCATGGTCAACAGATATCAAGGGAACCGTGGGAAGGCACATTGGACCGCAATCAAGAATATTCTTAAGTACCTTCGGAGGACCAAGGAATGGTTTCTAGTCCTCGGTGGGAGTGATAACTTAAAGGTGCAAGGGTATAGTGACGCCAGTTTTCAGACCGATAGAGACAATTATCATTCTCAGTCGGGTTGGGTCTTTACTCTTAATGGAGGAGCAGTGACTTGGAAAAGTTCCAAGCCGAAGATTGTAGATGATTCAACGTGCGAATCATAGTACATTTCAGCGAGCGAAGCGTCAAAGGAGGCAATATAGTTGAAGAACTTCATTGGAGACCTTGGAGTTGTGCCAGCTATACAGGAGCCTATGGAAATTTTCTATGATAACGAAGGTGCAGTTTCCTTGACCAAGGAACCGAGGGATCTTGGCAGATTCAGGCATATCGACAGGAAATACCATTTCATTAGATATCGGGTAGAAAAAGGTCTTCTCGTAGTAAAGAGGGTATCATCAGAGGAAAACCTAACAGATCCCCTTAAGAAGGGACTGAGTAGGGTTAAACACTTGTAGCACGCTAGGATCATTGGGCTGAAGGACAATATTAGTTTAGATTAAATAGTTTGAAACACGTAATAGATAAATGTAATTGACATTTTGATGATTAAATAAAGGTGTATTATTTATAAGTAAAGTTACCTTCTCATGTTAACTATTTATCAATTGTTTCATTTTGCATGTTTTGACTTGCTGAATAATAAGATTATTTGAACATTCCACAATTACTCATACTTTGGAAGTAGGTATGAAAGAAGATTGTTGTGAATTGGTGTGTAGATTGTCTAGAGTGTATTATACATAACAAAGTTTGCTACAACGTTCATGAGTGCTTATGAATAAGATTTTAGCATTGGAATAAACCCACGCTTGCTGGAATCACTTCATGGAATTTATATCGAGTGATCGCAAGACGATAATATCATATGGTCTTAAAAACTAGATATATGGTTTAATATTCGCTAATTAGTTATGTATTAATAATGTGTAAACACATCGGTAAATTGATGTTATAAAACACATTGTTGTGTATGATTTGATTAGTGAATAGTAAATGCATATAAGTCAAAGTTTATCTGTTCCTTTTATCCAAAAAGGGTAAAAGCGATATCTGGGCCCCTCGATGATTAGGTTTGATGTATGTGTCGGGCCCGATCAGGACTGCATCGATGTGTTCAATTAAGTTCTATGTCAAATGAATCAGAGATCAAGAAACAAACTGCTGGACAATAAGTATGACTACGTTCCATGTAATTGTCCGTGTGATATCTAGAACGAAGGACTATACGATCATTTATCTAAAGGACAAGTTATTGATATGATAAGAGTTCGACAACGTCTTTGAGAGCTACGATTGTTAATCAGATTGCATTTGTATTTATAGTTACTAGACTTATCCAAGTGGGAGAGTGTTGGATTTGTGTCTAAGCCTGTAACTTTATTTGGTAAGTACTTGATTCTGGCTATGCATGGTCCTTTTGGGTTGCTTTTCCTAAAGCAACTTGACAGTGTGATTTTTGAAGAGAGAGGTTATTATGGTTTATAAATATATTATATGGATAATATATTAAAAGATAAATCATATAATTTAATTAATATTAGACAATAATTAATTCTATGGCTAAAAGAGATTAATTTAATAAAGGGGACTGAAACTGTTAATTTTGTGATAGTTGGTTTTGGGCTGTGCACTTTCTTGGATATTGGGGGCACGAAATTAGGAGTTTAAGCCAACTCTAATTTCGTCCAAGGGGCTATGAACAACATTTTTGATGAATAAACGGAGATTTTTGACGAATAATTTATATTTTTATGAAAAGCCAATTTTTTATTTTTATTATTATTATTATTTTTTTAAGAATAGGTACCTTAATGATTTAATCTAAATGTATTTTCAATATATAAAAATGATTGGTTGAAAATAATTCTTCCATTATTAATTTTTTTTTCAATTGAATATATATATATATATATATATATATATATATATATATATATATATATATATATATATATATATATATATATATATATATATATATATATATATATATATATATATATATATATATATATATATATATATAGGGAGAGGATCAAATGAGAACACCAAAAAGGTTGAGAACGCGAGAACAATTCTGGACCAATAAATGTATAAGGGCATACTAGTAATTGTATATTTTAATTAAATTAAAATAAACTAAAATTCAATAAAATTCTCTTAAAATTAGGATCAGTTACCAAAAAAATATATATATATATTTAATTTTTTATTTTTCTTATTAATGGAATATAAAAACATTTTTACCAAAATTTATTTTAAAACTGAAAAAAAAAATTCTTACAAAAACCATTTTTTTTCCTCCTATTTCACGGTTTTTTTTTTGTTCAAAAAAATAAATAGAAATCGAACACCAAATTAGTACATTTATATTCATAAATGATTTTTTTTTTCAAAAAAACCTCATATTACTTCAATCACAAATAAATACACATCAATTTACAAGTAATCCATTTTCTTTTTTTAATCAATTGAAAATAAAAAAGAGTGTAAATATTATCATTTCTTCATAAAAAGAATATCTCTAATCATAAATAAATATACTCATTAACACATGCTTACACTGTTATTCACAAATGAATACATTGCTATTAAGAAATAAGTACACTGTTATTCAGAATTGAATAAATGAATACCTCTAATCATAAATAAATACATTCATTCACTGTTATTCACAAATGAATACACTACTATTCACACATGCATGCACTACTGTTCAACAAAAACACCCACACCAGAGGTGTTTGTTGGTGGTTTCCAGCAAGCCAAGGGCAGCAGCCCCCTTTGTTTTTCTAGCACTATTTTACAACAACATGGGGTGTTTGGGTTTCTTCATTGTTGTCTGTGGAAGCTTCATTTGATAGCAGTTCATTCATAGGGGTATCTTGGTAATTTGAGCCGTTGCTAGCTGTCACACCCGAAAACCAAGAACGGCGTAAACGTTCTGGGGCGGAGGACGTCATGTAACGTATCACAACACAGTAAATGTAAATAAGCAAACAACATCATCCAGTGCATTAAATATATAATTTTAATACAAGCGTGTTCTGTACATTTTTAGACACCAAAAATATAATGTAAATCAAAATAATATGATGAGTCTTGAATGCGCTCTATCTTCTCAAAAGCTGGCATCGGTACATGTCTACTGATGACCTGAGAATACAAGTTATTTTGAAAGAGTTTATCAGCATTAAGCTGGTGAGTTCATAAGTGTTTTAGTGTCGATATTTGTTATCAAAACGTTTGAACCTGTCGCAAGTATGAGTTGTAAATGTATGTAAGTGTTTGTAAAAGTTTGAATCCCTCAGAAAAACCTATATTTTCTGTTAAAGTAGCCTTCTACCAAGGCTTAACTGTTTTGTATGCTCGTTTGATGTAAAAGTGTGTAATTTCCCAAGTGTAACTATCTTTTAACAAAATATAGTTTGTACATCAAAGTTTAAGTGAGGTTATCACCAAAATGTAATGGGTAAATCATTGTAGTACTGTAGTTTTGTTTTATAGGAACTACTGTTGTACTAACTACCTTAAACCGGATTTATATTAAGGTATAATGTGATAGTTGCACCATACTATCGACTGATAACAACGACATAAAGAACGGTCGTAATAACGGAATGGCGTTTGGCACCCGCAGACCTGCAGGTCCGACTGTAGCTAGCAGCAAGGTGTAGGATAGTCAATCCAGTATAGATCTATACGCAAACTCAACGCTCTCCCTCCAAGAGAATTCTGGCTACAACTCGGGCCATGACATTTAAGGCATGCTCCGATACAGTGGATCACAATTGTTAACGTGTTCATGTATATGTAATGTTTCTCGTTTTAGTATAGTTGTATATGTCCTATTTCTAGTATAGTTGTATATGTTCTGTTTCTAGTATAGTTATATATGTACTGTTTCTAGTATAGTCGTATATGTTTTGCTTCTAGTATAGTTGTATATGTCCTGTTTCTAGTATAGTTGTATATGTTCTGTGTTACCCCGATGGTAACTAGGTATTGATGTATTGATAAGTATGAATATGGAAGTACTTTTATGTCTATACATGTATATATGATATATAACTAATCTTGAAACGACCCTCGGATGGTCACCCGAAATCCCACCAGACCACATCTCAGTGCGCGAAAAGGAAATAGGGCGGATGGCCTTCCTAAGCCCTTTAAACATTACTTATATATCTATACATATATGGGCATGCAATTTATAAGTAGCAAAACAAAGTTTAAATAAAAGCATTTGATAAGTAAAAGAGTTTGTAAAACATTTTGAAGTAAAACAGTTTGAACAGTGATAAAATCATTGGTTTCCTAGTTATTAATCACATGTGATTAATGCAATCACATGTGATCGAAGCAATAACTATAAGTATTTAACTTGTATTCCCCCCCCCCCCCATAAAGTGTTTAAACATTTAAAATCATTTGAAAGGTTGATTTAAGGGGGTATGAACTCACTTGGAAGTTCGAAGATAGCGAGATGGAAAACCGGGCAGAGTTTCGTCTCGGGAAACGGATTTTTCTCGGGAATCTCGGGAGTAAAATCAACCCTCGGGACTTGAGGAAAAAGACCAGAGCTTCGGGTTTGAACGGGAACGGAAATCGAGGCAAGATCGTGAGAGAAAGAGAGAGAATGAGCAAATTTTTCGGAAAGGCTCGCATCCCTTTTATAGGGGTGCTGAACCGCCTCCGTACGTGGGGCGTATGGGCGTACGCAGCGCGTACCCATGCGTCATCGCTTACGCACTTCGGACGGGACGGGTCGGTAGTTTCGCATAGGGCGACGTGGACGATCCGAGGCCAAGGCCCTCGGTACGCGGGGCGTACGGGGTTACGCGGCGCGTACCTCGGATGAGGACGCTGACTCCCCTTCGGATATTACTAGCATTTTTTATTTAAATTTAATTATAATTTATTAAGTAAACTTCAAAAAATCATATCTTCTTCATACGAACTCCGTTTTCGACGTTCTTTATATCCACGTGTAGGTGAGACTACATTCTACAACTTTTGTTTAGACTTCGTTGGCAAATTCCGAAATTATTTTTATTATTTATTTATTAAAATGACGTGATTAAGGAATTTCTTTAAAAATTCATAACTTCTTTATCTGACGTCGGTTTTTTGCCAGACTCTTTACCACTGAAAAACCATTTTCGAGACCTTCGATTCTCGTTTAAGTCTCCGGCCAAAAGTCGCTCGATCTCCGATTCGAGTTTTTAGTTGTCTGTTGCTAAGCCGAACTTGGAAAAATCATAACTTCAATATACGAAGTCGGATTTGGGCGTTCTTTTTACGTACGATCATGGTTTAATGACATTTAAACATAGAAGAAATTTAATAGGAACTTTTTGGACTTTTTAATATCGAAGTTAATTTTATTAACTCAAAAGTGGTTACAATACTTGACTTTTTAGGTCACTACAAAGAGTTGAAATATCGGGTTATCACATCATCCCCCCGTTAGAGGGAATTTCATCCCGAAATTTAAAGTAAGAAAACACTTGTGGATTAGGGAAACAGATGTGGGTACTTGCGTTGCATCTGATCTTCGCGTTCCCAGGTGAATTCAGGTCCTCGCTTTGCATTCTAGCGGACCTTCACGATAGGGATGCGACTTTGCTTGGTTTGCTTGACCTCTCGGTCCATGATTTCTACTGGTTCCTCCACGAAGTTGAGGCTCTCGTTGATCTCGATCTCGCCGAGTGGGATTACAAGAGTCTCATCGGATAGACACTTTTTCAAGTTAGATACATGGAATGTAGAATGTACGTTACGAAGTGCGCCTGGTAGGTCAAGTTTGTAAGCTACGGGGCCGACTCTTGCAAGAATCTCGAAAGGCCCTATGTACCTCGGATTAAGCTTCCCACGCTTACCGAAGCGTATCAAGCCCTTCCAGGGTGAGACCTTCAGTAGGACTCGGTCTCCCACCTGAAATTCCAAAGGTTTCCTTCGTTTATCAGCGTAGCTCTTCTGTCGGTCTCTAGAGGCTTTCAATCGTTCACGGATCTGAACGATTTTCTCTGTCATTTCCCGAATGATCTTCGGACCGGTGAGAGTACTGTCGGAAGCTTGCCCCTGGCTAATTGGGTATCACCCACCTCAGCCCAGCACAGAGGGGATCTGCACTTTCGGCCGTAGAGAGCTTCAAATGGAGCAGCCTTGATGCTCGTGTGATAATTGTTATTATAGGAAAACTCAACAAGGGGTAAATGAGTATCCCATGCCTTCCCAAAGTCAATCACGCAGGCTCGCAACATATCTTCTAGAGTTTGGATGGTCCTCTCACTCTGTCCGTTGGTCTGAGGATGGTAGGTTGTGCTCATGTCCAGCCTTGTTCCTAGGGAATGTTGTAGTGATTGCCAAAATCTTGAGGTGAACCTACTATCTCTATCAGAGATAATGGACATAGGTACACCATGTAGCCGTACGATTTCCCTAATGTATGTTCTCGTAAGTTTCTCCATCTTGTCAGTTTCTTTGATAGGCAGGAAGTGTGCAGACTTGGTCAATCTATCAATGATGACCCATATGGTGTCAAGTCCACCCGCTGTCTTGGGCAACTTGGTTATGAAATCCATAGTGATCCGCTCCCACTTCTGTTCCGGGATCTCTGGTTGTTGCAATAAACCAGAGGGCTTCTGGTACTCGACCTTAACCTTTGCGCAAGTAAGGCATTTACTCACGAAAGTAGCAATCTCTGCTTTCATATTAGGCCACCAATATAGCTTTTTAAGATCTAGATACATCTTATCTGAACCTCGGTGGACGGAATACCGAGTGTTGTGCGCCTCGGTCATGACCAAGTCTCGGAAACCACCGTGTTTCGGTGTCCAGATCCGGTTCATGAAATATAAGGCTCCTTCACCCTTGGCTTCTAAATTCTTGTCCATTCCTTTAAGGGATTCATTCGTCACATTTTCAGGTTTCATGGCTTCAAGTTGAGCCTCCTGAATTTGCTTAGACAAGTGTGAATGGATGGTTATTGACAATGACTTGATTTTGCGACCAGAATATTCCTTCCGACTTAGGGCGTCTGCTACTACGTTGGCTTTACCCGGATGATAACGAATATTGCATTCGTAATCACTGAGTAGCTCGACCCACCGTCGTTGTCTCATGTTGAGCTCCGTTTGATCGAAAATGTGTTGTAAACTCTTGTGGTCGGTAAAGATAGTGCTCTTCGTTCCATACAAGTAATGTCTCCAGATCTTCAGAGCAAACACCACTGCTCCTAGTTCAAGGTCGTGGGTCGTGTAGTTAACCTCGTGTGTCTATAACTGTCTCAAGGCGTAGGCGATGACCTTACCTCGCTGCATCAGGACACATCCGAGTCCTTGATTCGATGCATCGCAATAGACTACGAAGTCTTCTATTCCTTCGGGAAGGGATAGTATTGGTGCAGTGCACAAGGCTCGTTTGAGCGTTTGGAACGCTCTTTCTTGTTTCTCTTCCCAGTCAAAGGCCACACCTTTCTGGGTTAGGGTTGTAAGAGGTTTCGCTATTCGAGAGAAGTTCTGAATTAATCTGCGGTAGTAGCCAGCGAGACCTAGAAATTGACGAATTTCTGTGGGCGTCTTAGGTGCTGACCAGTTCTTAATGGCTTTAATTTTGGATGGGTCCACATGGATTCCCTCTTCGCTTACCATGTGTCCTAAGAATTCGACTCTCCGGATCCAAAATTCACATTTCGAGAACTTCGCATAAAGCTTCTCTTTTCGTAATGTCTCTAGAACTTGTCGCAGGTGATCGCCATGCTCTTTCTTACTTCGGGAGTAGATCAGGATGTCGTCAATGAAAAAGATGACGAACTGATCCAAATAAATTCGGCATACTCTATTCATCAGATCCATGAAGATTGCGGGCGCATTGGTCAACCCAAATGGCATCACCACGAACTCGTAATGTCCGTAACGAGTTCGGAAGGCTGTCTTCGGCACATCCTCCTTTAGCACTCGTAACTGGTGATATCCGGATCTCAGATCAATCTTAGAAAAATAGTTCGCCCCTTGCAGTTGGTCGAATAGATCATCTATGCGAGGCAGAGGGTAACGATTTTTGACCGTCAGTTTGTTGAGTTCTCTGTAGTCGATACACATACGGAATGATCCGTCTTTATTCTTAACGAACAAGACCGATGCTCCCCAAGGTGAGAAACTCGGTCTTATAAAGCCCTTGTTGAGTAGTTCGTTAAGTTGACCAGAGAGTTCCTGCATCTCAGCTGGTGCTAAGCGGTAGGGCGACTTGGCTACTGGGGTAGCTCCTGGGACTAAGTCGATTCTGAACTCGACCTATCGTTGCGGAGGTAACTCGGGTAGTTCTTCTGGGAAAATGTCGGGGAAGTCGCTCACTACAAGGATGTTCTTTAGTTCTTTCGTTTCGAGGCTCGTGTCGACGACGTGAGCAAGGAATGCATGGTATTCCTTACGCAGATACTTCTGTGCTTGAATACTTGATATGATGCGAAGACTTGCACCGGGTTTGTCGCTGTAGACTAAAAGAGTTTCGTTAGACGGAAGGTTTAGACGGATTGCTTTCTCGTAGCACATGATGTCGGCACGATGAAGGCTTAACCAATCCATGCCAATGATAACGTCGAAACTTTTTATTGAGACTGGCATGAGGTCGATTGGGAATGAATGGTTATCTAGAGTTAGGGTACAACCTAAATATATGCTACTCGTACTTTCAGATTTTCCATTAGCCATTTCTACTGTGAATAGTTCTTTGAGTGCGTGCGGTGGTTGATTAAGCATGCGAGCAAATTTATGGTTTACGAAGCTTCGCTCCGCTCCACTATCGAATAGAATTCATGCATAGGAGTCATCGAGGAGGAACGTACCAGTCACCACTGTCGGGTCAGCAACTGCTTCCCTGTGGCCTATAGCTAGTACCCTCCCTGCTCCTCCAGCATTTTTCGCCTTGGGGCAGTCCCTCTTATAGTGGCCTGCTTCGCCACATCCATAGCAGGTCGGGCTCGCACCAGAGCCGGGGACTTGGGCGATCGGTCTCGCCGGAGATTTACAGAAACGGACTGTGTGTCCTCTCCTGTGGCAGTTAGAGCACTGCATTTCATGGCAGGGGCCATTATGGTGGTAGTTGCATTTGTTGCACTTGGGCAAACCTCCAGCATACTGTCCTATTGGAGCAATAGTAGCAGCAGCAATAGGGGTTATTACAGCATGCACCGCCACAATTTGCTGCTTTTTGGAAGCTCGTTTCGTCTTCTTCCTTTCCTCCCAGAGTTTCCGCTTTGTGTCAGCGGGTTTGGAGGGTTCTGAGATGGCTAGCGTTGTTGTTGTTGTAGGGGTTTTGTCCCCATGGTCAATGAGTCGTTGTGCCAGTCGTTTGGCACTGTCGAAGGTAACGGGGTTTGATGATAGGACGTTCCCCTGATACGGAGGCACTAGCCCCCATATGTACCTTTCGATCTTTTTCCCTTCAGTGGGAACCATATTAGGGCAGAGGGCCACCAGTTCGCTGAATCTGGCGGTATAAGCAACAATATTGGTGCCCTTCATGGTCAGGCTCCAAAGCTCCTGCTCTAGTTTCTGGATCTCACCCCTCGGGCAGTATTCCTCAATCATGAGGACTTTCATCGTTTCCCAGCCTATGTCGTTGGCTACGACGAGAGTTAGAGATTTAACGTGGCCGTTCCACCACGTCAGGGCCTTTCCTTCAAAGGTGCATGCGGCATATTTCACTTTGCTCGCAGCAGGGCATGAACAAATTTCGAAGACCGCTTCAGTCTTCTCGAACCATTGCGAGAGGGCAATGACTCCGCCGGTCCTATGAAAGGACTTCGGCTTGTAGTTGGTGAAATCCTTGTAAGAGCACTCTCTCGAGCGAACAGGGGTTTCAACCGGAATGGAGTTATCAGGGGTTCCACCTTTGCTGGCATCAGTAGAGTGATACTGTGCCATGGCAGTTGCCACTGCTGCAGCTACGACAGCATTTAGGGTTGCTGTATCGATGACCGGAGGTGGAGGAGGTGGTGGTGCAGGATTATTCCTGGGAGATTTGCGAGGAGGCATCTTTCAGCTATAAGTTTATAAAGATAAGAAAAATGGTAAGAATTAATTTTTAAGCAACGTGAGAGTGACACATGGACTAACTAACCATAGCCCAACAGTTGAATGAGTGTTTGAAATCACAAAAAGAAATATTAGTAGGAAAGCACAAGTGTATAGATTTTCCACAGATTAGATAGATTTCAATAATACTGGTATTACTGATGTAATAAGTTTGGGGAAAATCGACCTAACAGTAGGTCTTACATCATACCATATAGAAAAGTTTGACAGTTCTTAGATTCCTAATTAGGGTACTTAAAGTTAGGAATATTTTACAGACAAGTGCTACTTAGAGCACAGATGTTAAAGGCTATTCTTTAATCAAAAGACAGAGATGTACTAGACATCATCTAACGGCGATGGGAATTTCCCGGGCGAACCCTGAGGTCTCTCATTTGACGGACCACCTCTTGAAGGTGTCGCTCATGAGCCCTTTGACGAGCTCGAAGTTCCATGACTTCTGCTTGAGAGGCAACCAGATGTTGCTGTAGGGTTTCATTGTTTCTCCGAGTCCGTTCCATGTCTTCTTCAAGACGGCAGATGCGGATTGTGTTGACACCTGAGTTGGCATCAATCTCCATGACCCGGTCGATGGCTGCTCGACCTTGCTCGACATTATGAGCTATTCTGCGGATAATGACAGGCAGAGCTCGGTCAGCAGAGCCACCATCGCTGATGTTGTAAAATCTTCGGTCCCTAAAGTATGGTAAGGGTTGACCCTATTCATCACTCCAGCGATTCAAGTTGTTAGCCCACAAGGGAGTAGGACCCGGAAAAGCTGGCCGAGGGTTGTTGTTCGGAGCTTGACCTACGAGCGGTAGGTTGTTGACATCAGGCTCGGATTCGGATCCATTAGAAAAGCCTTCTGCGAGGTGATCATCCAAAGGGATTGGATGCTCATCGTCAGACTCTTCTTCGAGCCATCCTGCGTTGCCTTCATTTGGAAAGTACGGGTCGCCGTGATGAAATCCAACCATTTAGATCTACGCGAGAAGAGAGGTATAAGAATATAGTATACATGTAACTAGTAGTACAAAATACACCTATAGTATTTTAAAGTTTAAGTTCTACTGATCTTCCTGTGGTATTGTTGGTAAGTTTTTAGACTTGTTAACCTATCACAACCATTCTAGGGCATATGCTAATCATTCCTAGGACCAGCATAGTTGATCAGGCTATGCCATTCCCAGGACTGACCATACATCCCCTAGCTTACCTGTGATATTTAACAATCGTAATACTTTTGTTCTTGTCATTGTGACACTGGTTTTAGTATGAATGCATACTAGTATACTTAATTAACTATTTTAGTATTTAAAGTATAGACCCTTGGTCAGAGTGTTTTAATCCCAAATGGGTTTATAGTTTAGTATATCTTTTATGGGTTGATATACTTGCTTCACTATAAACAATGCTCTGATACCAATCTGTCACACCCCAAAACCAAGAACGGCGGAAACGTTCTGGGGCGGAGGACGTCATGTAACGTATCACAACACAGTAAATGTAAATAAGCAAACAACATCATCCATTGCATTAAATATATAATTTTAATACAAGCGTGTTCTGTACATTTTTAGACACCAAAAATCTAATGTAAATCAAAATAATATGATGAGTCTTGAATGCGCTCTATCTTCTCAAAAGCTGACATTGGTACATGTCTACTGATGACCTGAGAATACAAGTTATTTTGAAAGAGTTTATCAGCATTAAGCTGGTGAGTTCATAAGTGTTTTAGTGTCGATATTTGTTATCAAAACGTTTGAACCTGTCGCAAGTATGAGTTGTAAATGTATGTAAGTGTTTGTAAAAGTTTGATCTCTCAGAAAAAACCTATATTTTTTGTTAAAGTAGCCTTCTACCAAGGCTTAACTGTTTTGTATGCTCGTTTGATGTAAAAGTGTGTAATTTCCCAAGTGTAACTATCTTTTAACAAAATATAGTTTGTACATCAAAGTTTAAGTGAGGTTATCACCAAAATGTAATGGGTAAATCATTGTAGTACTGTAGTTTTGTTTTATAGGAACTACTGTTGTACTAACTACCTTAAACCGGATTTATATTAAGGTATAATGTGATAGTTGCACCATACTATCGACTGATAACAACGACATAAAGAACGGTCGTAATAACGGAATGACGTTTGGCACCTGCAGACCTGCAGGTCCGACTGTAGCTAGCAGCAAGGTGTAGGATAGTCAATCCAGTATAGATCTATACGCAAACTCAACGCTCTCCCTCCAAGAGAATTCTGGCTACAACTCGGGCCATGACATTTAAGGCATGCTCCGATACAGTGGATCACAATTGTTAACGTGTTCATGTATATGTAATGTTTCTCGTTTTAGTATAGTTGTATATGTCCTATTTCTAGTATAGTTGTATATGTTCTGTTTCTAGTATAGTTGTATATGTACTGTTTCTAGTATAGTCGTATATGTTTTGCTTCTAGTATAGTTGTATATGTCCTGTTTCTAGTATAGTTGTATATGTTCTGTGTTACCCCGATGGTAACTAGCTATTGATGTATTGATAAGTATGAATATGGAAGTACTTTTATGTCTATACATGTATATATGATATATAACTAATATTGAAACGACCCTCGGATGGTCACCCGAAATCCCACTAGACCACATCTCAGTGCGCGAAAAGGAAATAGGGCGGATGGCCTTCCTAAGCCCTTTAAACATTACTTATATATCTATACATATATGGGCATGCAATTTATAAGTAGTAAAACAAAGTTTAAATAAAAGCATTTGATAAGTAAAAGAGTTTGTAAAACATTTTGAAGTAAAACAGTTTGAACAGTGATAAAATCATTGGTTTCCTAGTTATTAATCACATGTGATTAATGCAATCACATGTGATCCAAGCAATAACTATAAGTATTTAACTTGTATTCCCCCCCCCCCCCCCCCCCCATAAAGTATTTAAACATTTAAAATCATTTGAAAGGTTGATTTAAGGGGGTATGAACTCACTTGGAAGTTCGAAGATAGCGAGATGGAAAACCGGGCAGAGTTTCGTCTCAGGAAACGGATTTTTCTCGGGATTCTCGGGAATCTCGGGAGTAAAATCGACCCTCGGGACTTGAGCAAAAAGACCAGAGCTTCGGGTTTGAACGGGAACGGAAATCGAGGCAAGATCGTGAGAGAAAGAGAGAGAATGAGCAAATTTTTCGGAAAGGCTCGCATCCCCTTTATAGGGGTGCTGAACCGCCTCCGTACGTGGGGCGTACGGGCGTACGCAACGCGTACCCGTGCATCATCACTTACGCACTTCGGACGGGACGGGTCGGATGGTGCGAGTCGGATGGGATGGGTCGGTAGCTTCGGATAGGGCGACGTGGACGATCCGAGGCCAAGGTCCTCGGTACGTGGGGCGTACGGGGTTACGCGGCGCGTACCTCGGATGAGGACGCTGACTCCCCTTCGGATATTACTAGCATTTTTGATTTAAATTTAATTATAATTTATTAAATAAACTTCAAAAAATCATATCTTCTTCATACGAACTCCGTTTTTGACGTTCTTTATATTCACGCGTAGGTGAGTCTATACTCTACAACTTTCGTTTAGACTTCGTTTGAAAATTCCGAAATTATTTTTATTATTTATTTATTAAAATGACGTGATTAAGGAATTTCTTTAAAAATTCATAACTTCTTTATCTGACGTCGGTTTTTGCCGGACTTTTTACCGCTGAAAAACCATTGTCGAGACCTTCGATTCTCGTTTAAGTCATTCCGGCCAAAAGTCGCTCGATCTCCGATTCGAGTTTTTAGTTGTCTGTTGCTAAGCCGAACTTGGAAAAATCATAACTTCAATATACGAAGTCGGATTTGGGCGTTCTTTTTACGTACGATCATGGTTTAATGACATTTAAACATAGAAGAAATTTAAATAGGAATTTTTTGGACTTTTTAATATTGAAGTTAATTTTATTAACTCAAAAGTGGTTACAATACTTGACTTTTTAGGTCACTACAAAGAGTTGAAATATCGGGTTGTCACACTAGCCCCACCATTGAACGCCAAACCATTATGTCCATGAAACTCTTCTAGGCTAAGCCAGTCTGCAAATAAAATCTTTGGTAATTTATTGATCTGAGTTTGTGGGATTAGTTGATCCGTGTCAGCATAGGAACGGTTTGCAAATTCAAATGAATCAAATCTTAGGTTTCTTGACATTGAATTCATATATGATGATGATGATTACGTAAACAAGAACATTAAAAAATTGGAACATGAAATTAGAAAAAGAAAGAGAAAACCTAGGATTACCAGAATTGCCCCTCCTATTGCTTATTAGTAGTTATGTCGGCTGCTATAATATCTTGGATCATACGGAGCCTTTCTTTTCGATCTTGTTGAAGCAAAAAAATCTGAGCTGTTTTCTTGCTTTTGAATAAGAAAATAGGGAGAGAGGCGGTGGAATAAGAGGCACCGGTATCGATTGAAGATCAGAAGGCGGCTCAAAAAATTGAAATAACTAGTAAACCTGTAGGTTGATGGTGGCTCCGGTATCTATTGAAGATCAGAAGGCGATAATTGGCGATGGTGACAAAAGATCAGGAGGCAGCGATTTGCGATGATGGTTGATAGATCCTCACCATCGACAGATCCTCCATCACCGGTCTTTATCATGACACCAATATTCAAGCAAAATCGAGACCATATCTTCAAAATTGAAGTCAATCTGCAGGTCTACAATCTCCAAAGACAACTGATGAACTAAACTCAAGTTACAGGAGACCGATTGGAGATCAAGTTGCAAAAGACTGATTGGAAATCAACTTGCAAGTCTTGTAATCGAGTTACTGGATTTGTAGATGTGGTGAAAGGTGAGCCGATGGTGTTTTCTCGTAAACGGTGGTGACGACTCATACAAATTAGGGTTTAAATGTTTGAATGAGGGAGAGAAGAAGGAAACGTATGGATGGAGAGATTTAAGGAACCTGATAAAAATAGTTTAGACTTTGATGACTAAAATACCCTTTTAGCCAATTAAATATTTACAATTTCATCCCATGAGTTTTAGAAGTTATATAAATGACACATTGATATTAGCTTTAGATCTTAATTAATGGAAGGTCCAGATGTGTTCTCGCGTTGTCAACCTTTTAGGTGTTCTCATACTCATATATATATATATATATATATATATATATATATATATATATATATATATATATA
This sequence comes from Lactuca saligna, assembly GCF_052625555.1. Classification (NCBI taxonomy): domain Eukaryota; kingdom Viridiplantae; phylum Streptophyta; class Magnoliopsida; order Asterales; family Asteraceae; genus Lactuca; species Lactuca saligna. Next base: position 47,734,194 of record NC_136421.1, on the reverse strand, counting down.
TATATATATATATATATATATATATATATATATATATATATATATATATATATATATATATATAAAGTTAATTAAGAAAAGCTCAGCACCAGTTAAAGTTTAACCATGATCATAACAACAATAGCACATTCAATTACTAATCAATGGATCAAACGTGGTCCACCCTTAACATCATATTCTAAAAGATGACCAAATTTGCTCCACGTTTTTCATGAAAGCATATGATCAGAAACTCCCTAAGCCTTCTTAATTCACCCATGCTGTTAGCTATGACTTTGAGATCATTATCAAGCCATTGTTATATATGCTTCATTGTGCCCTAGCTAGCTAGTTTCATCTCCATCGTTACAATATATTTATGATCAAATCACTTGCAATTATTCAAGTGGATAGGCCTAGCTGATCGAACCTGACGCCTTGAAATTAATTATGGAGCTTGCCAAACACCTCCACCTCCATCAGTAACGTATGACAAGCACGACAATGGAACCAGGCACAATCCTCGACTTCTTAGATCTCTTTTTGCCTCTTCGTTTCCATCCTCCATTGAAACCTGATCATTACATGCATATGCCATTGTAATTTCTGTTAGTTTTTTATATATTCATATAGTAAAATGTTAGTTTGTAATCTTTATTATCATAAGTAACGAGCATATACAAAATATTAAGCCTATATATGGAATACAATATATCAGTTTAAATATTTAGTTCTTTTTTTGGCCTAATATATTTAGTTTAAAAGAATTCCTATATGTAATAAATCAAACAAATGCAATTTCTTACCCCTGATGTCGGGAATCTGTTGGACTTTTGTGTTGACTTCATGTATGGCACGCTTAACGTCTGCAAATAATCACTTATATTTAGACGTAAAGAACTCATGATAATTCAAGTATGACTAATTAATTAAACACATATTTTTTTACTCAGTATTAATCAAAAGTTAAAAAAAAAAAAATCGAGAACCACACATATATAAAGCAGCGATATTCCGTTTCAAATCAAAACGTTATCGTGTTTTCTCAAATACGAACATATTCAAACTCCTCCGTTAATTCCTCATTTGTGTCTCAACATCCATATCGAGATTAATTGACAAGACCATGACACGACACCACTAAACAATGCATTTTAACGTCTTTTTAACACGAAACTATCATCATCATCATATATTATATAGAACAGTATATATATTTTTAAAACAACAGTATACGTGGCTAATTAAGGAAATGAGAATGCATAACAAAAGTCTCACATTATGGACTTCCCATTTCTTTATTAATTAACATTGTAATATAATTTACATCCTATGAGACTGTATATATATAATATAAGATGTAGATAATAAATAAATATTATTTGTGGAACCCAAGAAGAATGTTTTGAAGAAATGGAAGTAGGGATGAGAGTACCTCGACTTGGTTTTGTAAGAATTTGATATATCCAATAGCCTCCATTAGCACCGAAGCTGTGTCTGTCTGAAAATATTCTCCAAATTACACTTTATTTTATTATTTATTATTCATATAGCATGGGTCAGAAACGCACTTCTGATCAAAATGATTAATAAATACATTTTAAAACTAATTAAACACATTTTTAAACTTGGAGTGGGGCACTGAGATTCATAAATTGTACTCTCTCTCTCTCTCTCTCTCTCTCTCTCTCTCTCTCTCTCTCTCTCTCTCTCTCTCTCTCTCTCTCTCTCTCTCTCTCTCTCTCTCTCTCTCTCTCTCTCTCTCTCTATAGTAATGAGAAAGTAAAGGAAAAAGGATTTAGTTTGTTGTCATTAAAGAAATCGGATCGGGTTTTATGTATAAAGAATGTAAATGCATATATAAAAAAGAAACTAACTTAGTCTTGAAGTTTATTATAGTTAAGTTTTAACATAAATTGCTGCAGAATTAAGAAAGCTACGATATATACGAACTTTTAATTAAGTGATGGGAGAAGACATAAAACACTACCTTCCCAAAAGGTGCCACCATCTGCTGAAGGGCAGCAATTCTGTCTCCTAATTTCTCCTTTCTAACCTGGTTCGAACACAGTTTATATTCCAACTCAAATCACCAAAAATCCACACACACACACACAGAAACAAATGTGTTTTTGGTTGTTCAAAAAACAGTACATTAGAAGTTGTCTGATCAAAGCTAGGATAAATAGAAAACCGAATCACGAAAGAAAAAGGGAAAAACCGAGTTTTCTATTTTGGGAATCTTGATAGCAACTTTACTTGTCCTATATAGATTTTAGTTTCTATCACCAAAATGTGTAGTTTCCTTGTAATTTTAACTATAGATGAACGTATTTGCAAAGGTTTTCCACACAAATTAAGAATATTAATCGGCATCATTTATATATGTGTAGAATTGAAAAACTCGATCGTGAGATTCAGAAGTGAATTCGATCTCTTGATGGAAGTTATACACCATAGAAGATAAAGAAGAGAAAGATAGAGGTTTCTAAATATGGAATGTGTATATAATTACCTTAAAAGGTGCGCAAGAGGCACGCGGCTCCATTTTTGATTTCTTTGGAAGTGTGGATTGAGGAGCCTTTGTGTCGATGTAATTGGTAGCTGGTCTCTTTGCTTCTGTACAGCTTGTAGTACTAGTGTTGAAGGCTGATGATATCTGAAACAAAGTTTAAACAGATGAAGCTATACAGTTTTGTTTCAACTTTTGAATCATCATAAATCTTGTCAAAGAGTCTATATATGTCTAAACTAAAGACTGCATTTTCGCCTGAATCAAAGTAAAGAAATGAAGATGATGTATAAAGCTGAAGGTATCATTTGAGGAGGAAAGGAAAGAAAAGGCAACTTTTACTTGTTTTAGGACAAAAATTTTCCGAAAAAAGTGGGAAATGTTACAAAAAAAGTAGGGAAGATAATGTCTTCGATGTCTAGCATTTCCTAGAAAAGACTTGATATTATTGTTTTAGAATCTTGAAAACCATATCTTAGACTGAAAAATTTATTGGATATAGAATTGTTCAAATTCTTGAAATAGGAAATAAATTTCGTTCATCGTCGCAAAGTTAAAAGAAATGAAAAGAAACTAAATGCGAGTGTTGGAAAACATAAAACGAAAAATTTAGCATAAAAGATAATATTTTTTTAAAGCGAATTAAAAACCCATATATATAAAGACATCAAATAAAGAGATTAATTAATTAAACTGATAATCTTTAGGTTAAAACCTAGAAAAATCATTTTTCAAAAAACTTGGAAAATCACAAAAAGACATGACAATGAAATGATTTAATTTAAACAAATAATTAATCTCTACGTTAACCTAAACAAATAATTTTTTCAAAAAGACTCATAAATCCACACATAAAAACATGATAATGAAGAGATTTAAAAACTGATAAATAATGTCTAGGTTAACCTAGTTAAAGAAAATGTTTTTTTTTTCTTCAAAAGATTCCAAAAAACACTTACAAAGACATGATAATTAAGAAAGAGATTTACATCAATAACCTCTAGGTTTCATTTTTTATACTAAAAAAAATAGATTGAATGAATGAATGAGACAATTAAGATAAAGAGAAAAGAAACTCACTTTACTAGGGCAAATTGCTGGCCTATGAGGTTGATGCATCTGATCAAGCCCATATGACAAACAAGTGTCTTTGAAAAAGCTTCCAAGTTGATGAGGATTAAATGAAGAAGGATGACTAAAGTTCCCATTAAATCTCGTCGAACCAAACAGATCCAAAGCAGGCAAGTTCATATCAAAAGAATTCGCTGGCGATTGATTCAAATTTGAAATATTTATTGTCGGAAAAATCTGGCTAAAACTCCCTCTTGATGAACTTCGACTCGAACCATTTTGGTAATCATAATTCGAACTATCATCTGGCAATTGATCCATAAGCTGCTGTCCACCTTTTATTTGACACCCATTCGAGAATGTCCTAAACAACACATCATGATTGTTAGTGTATCCTGGAGAATGCTTTAACTGCATATCTTCGATACTTGATGTTGGGCTACTGTTTATCATCTCTGTAAATTTTGGATATGATTCTGAGCCTGAGAATTCATCTTTGGTTCTTCCAAGACGCCGCAATTCATGGGTCATGAAGCTTTCAATCGGATTATTAATGCTTGTCGCATTGCTATTGTTGTTTGTATTCCATGGTAATCCCAACTCATGTATCATAGGAGTAGTGCCCAGGTGTTGCTTTTGATCTCTTGAGTTTGTATCATTGCTCGTATTGTTCCTATTTCAAAAGTACATTTGGAATTGTGTCAAAACCCTAAAAAGAAATTGCTCAAGTTACGTTATAATGAACAAGTTTATAAAAAAGTTCGAAACTTGCGATATTGGTGAATGATTTCTTGGTCATGTACAGTTTAATCGTATTCATGAATGTACAAAAACAAACCTAAGTTTCCAAATATAGAAACCAATATATAGATAGAGAGTGGGGAACACTTACAAAATGGGATTTTGGGTCCAAGAAACTCCATAGCAAGAAGAATCCGGTAGAGGCTGATGATCGTGATGTTGTTGGTGGAAATTTGAAGACTCCATAAGTCTATATGAATGAAAGATTATAATATATATATTGTTGCCGGAGATACCCTAAACACCTTTTCTTAAATAAAAATTAACATAAAAGAATTGGAAAGAGCAAAGGGAAAAGGGTGGAGGGATCTTGAAAATCCCAAGAAATTAACTAAGCTTTGTGATCTTAAACTAAGAAGGTGGAGAGAGCGAAAGCAAGTTTACTTATAAAGAATCTCTACATGATCACCCGGTTCAAATTCAAAGATTGAAGCGACACCATATAAAATACTATACAACACATGTAAAGATCAACACATACCTCTCTGTCTTTGTGTGTGTGTGTGCGTGTGTGTGTGGTTTTAGTTATGCTTTTTCATAGTATCTGCTGCACTCTTCACTCTTTTAAAGTCCCTTCTTTAAAGCAACCCTTGAAAAAACGAAAGCAAGAAAAAAAAAGAAATATACCCTCCAGCTTCAGAGACACCTCTCTTTTCACTGAAACTTTTTCGCACCTTCACCAACATATATTATAAAGAAATACTGAATAACCACATATATAATAATCTCTTCTAATGGTGGGATTCTGTGTGTAGGAGGAGAGGGGGGGGGGGGGGGGGGGGGGGGGGGGGGGGATGACAGTTTCAGGAAAACTAAACTGCAATTACAGGGTTATGATTAGGGTTGCTCCTACATCATATACATAATACATCATAATAATGATAAATCTGTTCTTTTGCCTTTGATCCCAAGGCTTTCAAGAAAAGTCTGAACCCCAGCCAAAAATCATGATGGTTTCAACCCCATGCTCTCTCAACATACCCACATGTGTGTAGGCCTATATATGCGTTTCCGTCTATGTGGATAGTGATCTACACCCATCAAACCAAAGGGTGCTTTTCAGTCAACTATATTCTAGCCATTAAGTAGTTATATGAAATTAAATCGGTGTAACTAAACTTCTTTTAAGACTATAGAATACCTCTCTATATCCTACTACCTTGTATAGACCCATGTTGAAACGAATTGAAACAAGCCGTTGATTAAGACCATTTAACGGTTATAAATTGGTTGATGGAAACATACTCTTAGTCAATAGATAATTTGGTAGGGTATCGATTTAAAATAGTAGAGTGTCTAAAGGATAGGCATACACTCCCAAACTTCAATATCATATGACTATTCCCTTTTGTGGTCCTTCTTTCATTGATATTGAAGTCACCCTCGATGTTTTTCACTCGTTAAGAGTGATAAAAATTACATTTAACATTACTTTTAACTAGAGTTTTAAAAGAATTGAACGTTTAACGAATAGTTCATGAACCGTTCTGCGGAAAGTTCATTTATGTTCGTTTATTTAATAAATAAAAGAACCCGAACATAAATTCTCGTTCGTTTAGTTAAACGAACGAACATGAACATTGATCTTGTTTGTTCAATTATGTTCGTGAACGTTCTTTTAAGTTCGTTTATGTTTGTTCATATAAGTTCATTTTATATTCATATATGCTTAATCGTGTTTGACTAAATTACTATATTATATGTTCATTTATTTTTATATATGTTCAATTATGTTTTCTTTATCTTTGTTAGTTTACGTTCGTTCGTTTATGTTTGTTTAACTTGTTCATGAACATAAACGAACAAACATAAACAATGTAATTTGTTAAACAAACGAACATGAACAAGAAAACTCGTTCGTATTCGTTCATTTGTTCGGCTAACTTAAATGAACAAACATGAACAAGCCTCTGTTCGTGTTCATTCGGTTCGTTTACGATCATACTTTTAACATTATGGCCAACATGACATGAAATTACCAAATAAAACTAAACATGAAAATGAATGTAATGGATTTATACAAACCAACGTACTTATATAAACACATACATACTACATACATATGTATACATATACAATATAAAAGAAAAGGTTTATATAACACCACAGTTTAGCAATAAATTTGTGATGGAAAAAATTTAGATCTAATAGGATGGTGGCCAATTTTAGAGAAGGATCCTGAGCGACTACATGTCACTCTCACCAGATTTGAAAGAAAAGTTTAAGAGGAGTGGATATTGGTCATGTTATATAGTGTTATGGCTGATGTGATAAGATATAACGGCATCATAACACCATGAACACCACCCCTCTCTTGGTGTTATGTTGCATTTTGTGGTGATTATCACATCTTGCAACGTGAAAACAAACCAATCAAATTTCATTTTCTTCTTATCTCTCTCTTTCTCTATCTACCTTTTAACATGTTACAACATATGAACATAATTTTCCCCTTGGTATTATGGTAGTGTTATGGATAAGGTGACACCGATTTGGTGTTACATCTAGTTGTTCACACTCAATGCTCTAAACAAACAATTTTTGTAACGTTGAGATAAGTTTCACGATGAACTAGAGATATAGTTTTCTGCAATATGCTAGTAACTTGTCTAATTCCGGACCTATGATGGACTTTATGTTGTTAAGATGATCACTAATTTAACTATTTTTAAAACATATTTTATAAAACTATAGAATATCCAGATTTCTCTGTATCAACATAAATCTAATTACAATAATAATAATAATAATAATAATAATAATAATAATAATAATAAATAAAATAAAATAAAAAAACTCAACCTTTAGTTTCAACCACAACAACAAACATATTTTTAAAAACTTAGATCTACAAAGCGTCAATATGTATACTAATAAATAAATATCCATTGTGTCAAATGACGTTTTCTCTTTCAGTTGACCACATTTCATTTTATCATAATTTTGAGATAATTATTTTTCACTTGTTATTTACTTCATTTTTCATTTTGCAATATATCACTAATTTAGTTTACATAAATTAAACGTACCATAATGATTATATCAATTTCAAATTTGAAATTTAATTTATAATTTCAAATTTAATTCCAAATAAATTTAAAATTTAAACATTTGTATTTAACATTTTGTTACAATTAACCCTTTAGTATATGTGTTTGAAAAATAAATACATAATTTTAATTAAATTTTTTTTTCGCATGTTTTTTTTATTTTTATTTTTCTCATAGTTTTCACTTATTTTAAATTTCGGATTCTAATAAAGTTCATGTTTAATACTTTGTATTTAAAGTATTGTGTGAATTAACCCATATGATATACAAATATCACAATTAATATACAAATATACAATATTCTAGAAACATAAAATTAGTAGGATGCGTTGGCATTGAATAGTGGTCGTAATGATGAATTTCCTCATAAGATTATTCACCATTGCAAGGAGATATGCTTTAGACTCTTCACGTACTTCATGTAGGTTGTCTTTTATTTCTCATATGTGCCCGTTCAATATGAACTTCTATCTCATACCAGTGCATCATCTCCAACTAACATTGGCTACAAAATGGCGAATCAATAATTAATATCAAAGTGCACGTGTTCAACATTGATTTGAAGTATTCAATTAGCCTTCCTAATCTTCGATATTCAGTTTCATAGCTCCGTATATTATGGGTTTTCTCTTTCTGTTCTACTGTATATATATCTTGTATTTCTATGGTTTTCTCTTTCTATTCTACTGTATATATATCTTGTATATCTATGTACTCAAGCACGATTGACATTAATACACACAGAGTATCTCTTCTCTTTATGGTATCAGAGCTTGGCTATTCTTTCTGATTCATCGTTCTCTTATCCTCCATGACTAATTCCGGTCAGTCTCTTTTGGCCCATGCCACAACCTCCTCCCGAAATCTCCAAATCCCGCCAATCAACATCAAACTCGATCGGGATAACTATTACCTCTAGCGCTCCACTATTATCTGTGACATCCCCAAAATCACGGCCAGAAAAGACCGATTTTCATTTATGCTTTTAAAATAATTTCAGAGTAAATCCTTTTGATTTGAAAAAGTTGCGAAATTTGTTCCCAAAAACATAGTATGATAAAATAATATTTACCAAAGCATTTCATAAAGAAATGTATTTTCATTATATAATCAAAACTCGGGATGTCATGTTCCGATAAATACCATAAAGCATAAATGATAACATTACAATTCATTCAACAAATATATACATATACAGACTTGTAAACAAAACAACTTGATGATTCATCCATCTTATGCCCTTGCGACACTTCCCGTAATACAAATAAACTGAGTGGGTTAGGTTTGAGAGCCTGGTGAGCATATAGGGTTTTCAACCCACAATAAATAATTATATTTAATTCCACCAACCAACAATAACCCAATTATCCATTCCCGTTATTCTCACTTTACGTCCCTAAAGCAACAAACACAAGGGACCTAGCCTTAGAATATTTCATCGGGGTGACAACACATGCATTCGGGGGTTTCCCTGTAATATATGTCAAATAAGGCAACCATGAGGGGGATGGAGTACCACGAATGAACACCCAAGTTCATTAACACCTATAGGTGGCGAACCTGCTAGCGTTCCACAAGACTATCTAGAAAAGTCTGTGGTCGTCATCTAAACTCCGCTAGATGACTAAATAAAAAACAACATCAAGGCCTCTCATCTGTTTATCACACAACTATCTACCCATGTTCTACCCGACATATTAGTAGATAAAAATATATATTTTTATACGTAGTTTAAAACCTGTATAACATTCTCATTCAATACATATTCCAAACAACATATGAGATACATACACATAACACGTATTTCATAGAGAATAAATCATATCTATGAGATAGAAGAAAACGAATATACATTCACACATATAACAACAAAATATACACATAACACGTATTTCGTATAAAATACTTCATAATTATGCGTTATGCGTTAGAAGAAAGTAACTACACACTCACTTGATCAGAAGATGATCGGACAACACTACAGCTTGTAGAAGTAGTATTCTTCGGTAGATCTGGAAGATCTTCATAAAAACCGGACTCCTCGTGGGCAGAGCTTCGGCTCGGGAATTGCACTTCTCGGGATCTTTGGGGCTTGCTTCGGGGCTCGGGAATGATACCGGGGCTTCGAGATAATTCTTGCACGAAAAACGATGCAAAAACGCGAGAGAAAGTGAAGAAATGAGCAAAAGAATCGGCTGCCCTCGACATCCTTTTATAGGGGGCTGAAATCCGATTTACGCTGGGCATAAATTGCATTACGCTGGGCGTAATTTGGATCAACTCGCTGACTCCCCCATGGATAATATCGATTATTTTATATTTAAATTAAATATCGAAAATATTCTATAAACTTCAAAAATACATATCTTCCTCATACGAACTCCGTTTTCGATGTTCTTTATATCCCTGCGTATGTGAGACTACGCTCTACAACTTTCGTTTAGACTCCGTCGGATAATTTTGACTTTATTTTTATTATCTATTTTTCGTAGGCCGGGACAGGAAAACTCTGTTATAAATTCATAACTTCTTCATCTGACGTCCGTTTTCGCCTATCTTTTTATCATTTCACTACTATTAACGAGATCTTCAATTCTCGTTTAGATTGTTTAGGCTAAAAACCGCTCGGTCTCAAATCGAGTATTCAGACTGCATACTGCTAATTCGAAACTTAGAAAAATCATAACTTCCTCATACGAAGTCAGATTTGGGCGTTCTTTTTATGCACACTCTAAGTTTAACGAACTCTACGACTTTCATTTTAATCACTAAGGCTAAATATCGCTATAACGTAAATTTCACTTTTTACGTCATTCAGCGTTGTTGGTTCTGTCGCGAAACTTCGACAGGTCATAACTTCTAACTCAGATTTCGGCATTCTTTATATATCTTCGGAATCCTTGTTTCAACCACTACCTCTTTATGCAAAGATATCGGGCTTATCTCACACTTTAAATTTGACGCTTATTTTATTCTTAATTCATTAAATTATAATAATTAAGAAAATAAACACATAATTCACATAATACTCAAATATTTCATCATTAATACTTCAAAAAGAGTTACAAGGGTTAACCTAGACTATTACATCAATGATAATGTCTAGCCTGGAAACGCGGGCATTACAATTCTCTCTCCCTTATGATGATTCCATCCCCGGAGTCACACATCAACAAACAAATGCAGATAGCGACTCAAAATGTCACTCTCTGTTTCCCAAGTGAGATTTGACCCATTCGTATGTTTCCAACGGACAAGCACTAACCTCTTGCGTTGAAGCTTCTTAGTCTTTCGGTCAACAATTACCACTGGTTCTTCATTTAACCTCTTGTTTTCATCAATTCTCAATTCAAAAATTGGAATTATATCGGGAACTTCTCCCATGAACTTCCTCAAATAATACACATGAAAAGTGTTGTGAATTCCATTTAGTTCTTCGGGTAGTTCAAGCTTGTAAGCTTGGTTCCCAATCCTCTAAAGAACGTTAAACGGTCCAATAAACCTTGGACTCAACTTTCCCCTTTTACCAAATCTTATAAGTCCCTTCCACGGTGAGACTTTAAGTAAAATCGAATCCCCAACTTCAAAAGTCATCGGTCTTCGCTTCTTGTCAGCATAGCTCTTTTGACGATCCTGAGCTGCTAACATTCTTTCCGTAATTATTTTCAACTTTTCAGCGGTTTGGTGGACCATCTCGGGCCCCATAAACTGCTTTTTCCCAGCTTCAAGCCAACAAGACGGCGTACGACACTTTTATCCGTACAAAGCTTGATAAGGTGCCATCTTTATGCTCGAGTGGAAACTATTATTGTAGGAAAATTCTACCAAAGGTAAATGTTCATCCCAGTTACCTTCGAATTCCAGGGTACATGCTCTCAGCATATCTTCAAGTGTTTGTATTGTTCGTTCGCTCTGACCACCAGTCTGTGGATGGTAAGCTGTACTTAAACACAACTTGGTACCCAATTCCTCTTGTATACTTTTCCAAAATCGTGAGGTGAAACGGCTGTCACGATCTAACACAATTGTTAACAGAACACCGTGAAGCCTCACAATTTCCTTCACGTATGAATTCGCAAGCTTTTCCATAGACCATTTCTCATTGGCTGCTATGAAATGCACACTCTTAGTAAATCGATCAACGACCACCCAAATCATGTCATGACCACTTTTTGTTCTGGGTAGTTTAGTGACAAAATCCATCGCAATGTCTTCCCATTTATGCATAGGCACAAGTAAAGGTTCTAAACTCCCATATGGTTTTTGATGTTGTGTCTTGAGTCTCACACAAGTCACACACTCGGCCACATACTTTGCAACATCAAGCTTCATCGTTGGTCACCATTAGTAGGGTTTCAGGTCCCTAAACATTTTAGTGCTACCAGGATGAATCGAGTACATGGTTTTGTAAGCTTCTTCCATCAGAAGATCTCTTATTCCTCCTGACTTAGGTACCCAAATACGATCTTGGAATACCTTCAGTCCATGACCATTTTTACCAAACACCAACGTTTTGCCCAAACGTTCCTCCTTTCGGTCATTTTTCTCAGAAGCTTCTTCTTGAGCTTTCTTTATACTCTCTACAATTATCAAGACAACTTCAATTCTTAACGCTCTTGGCCTCTTTCTTTCAAGATTAACTTTCCGACTGAGAGCATCAGCGACAACATTAGCTTTACCGGTTTGGTAAAGTATCTCACAGTCGTAGTCCTTGAGTCACTCTAGCCAGCGTCGTTGCCTCATATTTAACTCTTTCTGATTAAAGAGATATTAGAGACTCTTATGATCAGTGAAAAGTTTGCACTTTTTTCCATAGAGATAATGCCTCCATATTTTTAGAGCAAAAACTACCACTGCCAACTCCAAATCATGAGTCGGGTAATTCTTTTCATGCTCCTTCAGCTGTCAAGACGCATATGCTATCACCTTATCTCTTAGGGTCAAAATACAACCCAATCTAACCCCTGACGCATCGCTATAGACAGCGAAGTCTGCAACTCCATCGGGCAAAGAAAGTATCGGTGCCTCGCATAGTTTATTCTTTAGCTTCTCAAATGCTTCTTTATGCTTATCACTCCAAGCATAAGTAGCTCCTTTGTGGGTCAAAGATGTTAATGGAGTAGCAATCAAAGAAAAGCCTTGGATAAACCTTCGGTAATATCCGACTAATCCTAAAAAGCTTCGGATCTTCGTGGGACTTTTCAGTTGTTCCCACTTCATTATAGCCTCAATCTTTGCTGGATCAACCATTATCCCTTCTTGGTTGACCACGTGATCCAATAATTGTACTTCATGAATCCAAAAATCACATTTGGAGAACTTTACATACAGTTTCTCCTTCTTCAAGACTTCTAATACTTCTTGCAAGTATCTGCCATGCTCCTCTTGGCTTTTCGAGTAAATCAGAATGTCATCTATGAACACTATCACAGATTTATCAAGGAACGGATTACAAACCCTATTCATCAAATCCATGAATGCTGCTGGAGCATTGGTTAGTCCAAACGACATAACCAAGAACTCGTAGTGTCCATATCTAGTTCTGAATGCAGTCTATTCGATATCCTGCTCTCTTACTTGTAGCTGATGATATCCTGACCTTAGATCGATCTTCGAGAAATAGGTCTAACCTTGCAATTGATCAAACAGGTCATCAATCCTTGGCAACGGATATCTATTCTTTATTGTTGCCTTGTTTAGCTCTCTGTAATCGATGCACATTCTCATACTTCCATCTTTCTTCTTCACGAATAACATCGGAGCTCCCCAGGGTGATGAACTAGGTCTAATGAAACCTTTGTCCAATAACTCCTGAAGTTTCATCATCAGCTCCTTCATCTCCGTCGGTGCTAATCGATAAGGTGCTTTTGCTATTGGCGTGGTTGCTGGTAACAAGTCTATTCTGAACTCCACTTGTCTATCAGGTGGTAATCCAGGAAGATCTTCGGGAAATACTTCCGGATAATCACATACCACTGGAATATTCTGCATCACATTCTTTTCCTTCTTAGCATCGATCACGTATGCTAAATATGATGTACATCCCTTGGTCAAACACTTCCTGGCTTTCATTAGGGAAATGATTCCAGAATTTACTTGACGTTTGTCCCCATACACCATAAATGACTCCTTTCCTGGCGGGTTTACTCTTACTATCTTCTTCTCGCATAAAATCTTGGCATCATTGGCGCTAAGCCAATCTATTCCCAACACGATGTCGAAACCATTAAGTTCGATAGGCAATAATTCCTCGTGAAACTTATTCACATTAAGGTCGATTAAGATGTTTTTCATAAGATGGCTAACAGGTACAAACTTACCACTAGCAACTTCGACTAATAAAGCATTATCTAGTCTATCAATAGGCAAAGCTAGTTTCCTACCAAACTCATGCGAAATAAAGGAGTAGTTGGATCCAGAATCAAACAAAATTTGAGCAGGTAATTCGTTTATGAGAAAGGTACCTGAAGCGACATCAGCTTCATCCTTCGCAACCTCAAGTGTCATCTGAAAGGCTCTTGCCTTCGGCTTTGGTGGAATGTTGAGCTTAGCTGCCTCCTTCTTCTTCGGATAGTTTTTCAAAATGTGACCCTCTTCATTACAACCAAAACACATCCTTTTGTTGGACGGACAGTCATTGGCAAAATGTCCAATTTTTCTACAATTTGTAGCAAGTTACATCCTCACTACATTTCTCAAAGTGATTTTTCTTGCACTTCTCACAGCATTTCGCTTCGCCTCCTTTTCCTCCAAACTTTTTCGAATCAGACTTCGAAAATTTGCTTTTCTTATTGGAACCTGAAGTTCCTTCAAACTTTCTCTTCTCGCCAACTTCAACCTTGCTGGCGGTTCTTCCCTTGATCATGTCCTCAACATACTTGGCAACCCAAATAGCTTCCTCTAGAGTAGGTTCCTGACGAACTGGCACTGCGTACTCCCATGAGAGTCCTTTTTCATGCCAGTCAACCTTTGTCAGCTCATCTGGAACGATGCTCAAGGAAAACTCCATTTTGTCGGTGAAAGCATTTGTGTATTCATCAACTGACATGCTGCCCTTTGTTAATTTCAGAAACTTGTTCTCCAATTCCAACAGATTTTGAGCCGAGCAAAACTTGCGCTTGAACTGCACCAAGAACTCTACCCATGACAATTGTAGTGGCTCATTAGGGCTTAAAGTCATCCCTAGAGTGTTCCACCAACGAACGGCTCCACCTCGGAACCGACGCACTGCAAATGTAGTCTGCAACTTGCCTCTGCAGCCACAAGTCATGAAGGCTAACTCCATTTCGGAGATCCAATCCATCACTCCGATCGGGTCCTCCTTTCCAGTGAAGGTCGATGGTTTGCAAGTCAGAAAGTCCTTGTACTTGAATCCCATTCCATCATTCCTTCCATCATGGTTGTTTTGCCTAACTATCGGTGGGTTGGCTTGACCAATAGACCCACTGAAGTTTCCACCTTCCGAGTGCCCTTCATTCACTTCAAGCTCTTCCACTTGAATTAACAGTTCTTCACGATTTTGTTGAAGCAAATGTCTCGTTTCATCCATCTGACGATCCAACATCGTCAGAATCATCAATTGTACACCAGCCATTGTTATCGGCTAAGGTGTTGTTGCTACGATAGGTATTTGCTCAATCACTGGTGGTTGGTTCCTGTTTTCATCAGCATTTCCAACTCCACTTCTTGTTCTCACCACTTTTGATCTATACAATGAATAAGGAGAAACTAGATCCTTATTCACGATAGATATTCAAACCATCCTTATCACTCCGAAACGTTTGCATGTTAGTTCTAATATTGTAGACGTACGCTTAGAATCCTACACACATAAGGTTTCCAGATCCGGATGGCAACAGACCATAGATCTGAACAAATAATATCATATATCGCAACATATAACATTTAGTACATAAAATCATTTTAGGCAACTTTCCTAAAATAAACTAGTGCTCGTGTCTAAAACATAACATACACACATCTCAAAATCTCACTTAGCATTTTAAGTTTAAAGTCTAGAAATCCTACAAATTCCTAGTTCGCTTAAACTAATGCTCTGATACTAACTATGACATCCCCAAAATCACGACCATAAAAGACCGATTTTCATTTATGCTTTTAAAATAATTTTAGAGTAAATCCTTTTGATTTGAAAAAGTTGTGGAATTTGTTCCCAAAAACAAAGTATGATAAAATAATATTTACCAAGGCATTTCATAAAGAAATGTATTTTCATTATATAATCAAAACTCGGGATGTCATGTTTCGATACAGACCATCAAGCATCAACGACAACATTACAAGTCATTCAACAAATATATACATATATAGACTTGTAAACAAAACAGCTTGATGATTCATCCATCTTATACCTTGCATCACTTCCTGTAATATAAATAAACTGAGTGGGTCAGGCTTGGGAGCCTGGTGCATATATAGGGTTTTCAACCCACAATAAATAATTATATTTAATTCCACCAACTAACAATAACCCAATTACCCATTCCCGTTATTCTCACTTTATGTCCCTAAAACAACAAACACAAGGGACCTAGTCTTAGAATATTTCATCGGGGTGACAACACATGCATTCAGGGGTCTCCCGGCAATATATATCAAATAAGGCAACCATGAGGGGGATGAAGTACAGCGAATGAACACCCAAGTTCATTAACACCTATAGGTGGCGAACCTGCTAGCGTTCCACAGGACTGTCTAGAAAAGTCTGTGGTCGTCATCTAAACTCCGCTAGATGACTAAATCAAAAACAACATCGAGGCCTCTCATCTGTTTATCACACAACTATCTACCTATGTTCTACCCGAAATATTAGTAGATAAAAATATATATTTATATACGTAGTTTAAAACCTGTATAGCATTCTCATTCAATACATATTCCAAACAACAGATGAGACACATACACATAACACGTATTTCATATAGAATAAATCATATGTATGAGATAGAAGAAAGTGAATATACATTCATACATATAGCAACAAAATATACACATAACACGTATTTCGTATAAAATACTTCATAATTATGCATTAGAAGAAAGTAACTACACACTCACTTAATCAGAAGATGATCGGACAACACTACGACTTGTAGAAGTGGTATTCTTCGGTAGATTTGGAAGATCTTCACAAAAACTGGACTCCTCGCGGGCAGAGCTTCAGCTCAGGAATTGCACTTCTCGGGATCTTTGGGGCTTCGGGACTTGCTTCGGGGCTCGAGAATGATACCGGGGCTTCGGGATAATTCTTGTACGAAAAACGATGCAAAAACGCGAGAGAAAGGGAAAAAATAAGCAAAAGAATCGGCTGCCCTCGACATCCTTTTATAGGGGGCTGAAACCCGATTTACGCTGGGTGTAATGTGGATCAGCTCGCTGACTCCCCCCATGGATAATATCGGTTATTTTATATTTAAATTAAATATCGAAAATATTTAATAAGCTTCGAAAATTCATATCTTCCTCATACGAATTCCGTTTTCGACGTTCTTTATATCCGCGCATAGGTGAGACTACGCTCTACAACTTTCGTTTAGACTCTGTCGGCTAAGTTTGAATTTATTTTATTATTTATTTTTAGTAGGTCGGGATAGGAAAACTCTGTTATAAATTCATAACTTCTTCATCCGATGTCCGTTTTCGCCTATCTTTTTATCGTTTCACTACTATTAACGAGATCTTCAATTCTCGTTTAGATTGTTTCGGCTAAAAATCACTCGGTCTCAAATCGAGTATTCGGGATGCATACTACTAAGTCAAAACTTATAAAAATCATAACTTCCTCATACGAAGTCAGATTTGGGCGTTCTTTTTATGCACGCTCTCGGCTTAACGACCTCTACGACTTTCGTTTAGATCACTAAGGCTAAATATCGCTCTAATGTAAATTTCACTTTTTACATCATTTAGCATTGCCGGTCTGTCATGAAACTTCGACAGGTCATAACTTATTCGTTATAACTCGAATTTCAGCATTCTTTATATCTTCGGAATCCTTGTTTCAACCACTACCTCTTTATGCAAAGATATCGGGATTATATTACACTTTAAATTTGATGCTTATTTTAATCTTAATTCATTAAATTATAATAATTAAGAAAATAAACACATAATTCACATAATACTCAAATATTTCATCATTAATAATTCAAAAAGGGTTACAAGGGTTAACGTAGACTATTACATCAATGATCATGCCTAGCCTCATTATCTCTGCTCTAGAGACGTTTGACCTAGAATCATTCATCCTACAACCGAATCCGCCACCGGAAACCTATATGCCTACATACTCCCTTTCAATGATCGAATACCTTGAACACAAAAGGTCAATTGCAAATTCGTTGGCTGAACAGATTCAACCAATTCCAGAGGAGGATCTAATTGGTCATATTCTCAGTGGTTTGGACTCATCTTATGCTACCTTTTCCACTACCTTCATGCTCAAATCAGATGTCACTACAGTTGATGATCTAGCCGGGTTTCTTCTTCAAGAAGAGGCAAGGCTTGAATAGGAACATCATCGTCATGTCCCTGTCCTCACTCCAGCAACCACACCTGCTTCACCTCTCTCAGGCTCCACTGCTCTTTCTGCTCATCGCTCTTCTACCCAACTCTCACCCCATGGTGGCAACTCCAACACTGCATCTCCAAATCGCAGCAATGATTCTCGTCGATGACATCCCATGTGTCAACTATGCACCAAACCCGGTCATGAGGCCATCGACTATTGGCAGCATAATAATCAAACTGATTATCCCTCCAGACGACCCAACCCACGTGATTCCACTCGTCAAGTCAATGTGGCTCAGGCTGCCACTTCCTCTACAGTCATGGATCGAACATGGTATTTTGACTCCGGAGCGACCAATCATGCACCCGTAACATCCGTAAGCTTCAAATTGCTGAGGAATACACTGGTGATGAGAAAATAAAGGTCAGAAATGGTAATCATCTGTCTATTTCACATGTGGGTTTCAGTTCATTGGATAATCTTCACTTGGCATCTGTTTTAGTAGTTCCAAATCTAACCAAAAATTTACTAAACATTTCCAAATTAACTGCTGATAATCATGTCTACATGGAACTATGGCCCACTCACTGTATTATTAAGAACTTTTAGGGAAACATTTTGCTCCAGGAGGACGTTAACCAAGGCTTGTATCAGCTTCCAACCATTCCAAATAAACGATGTTCCAAGATGGCTCTAACCGATGTTCGAACCTCTGTTCATGGCTGGCATCAGCGCCTTGCTCACCCTCATGAACCTCTTCTGCGATGCCTCATCTCTTCTTTTCAGTTTCCTATTTCCTCAAATAAGTTCCTGAATGTGTGTGATTCATGCCAACTGGGAAAAAGTCACAGACTTCATCTTCCCTCTACTCATGTTACTTCTAATTTTCTTTTTGATTTAGTGTACTCGGATATTTGGGGACCCTCTCCATTGTTTTCACTTAATGGAAGCTGTTATTTTTTGCTGTTTGTGGATGATTGCACTAAATTTTTCTGGATTTATTTTTTATCACAAAAATCTCAAATTTTTTCTACCTTTTTTCAATTCAAACAGATGATTAACACTCAGTTTAATCGCGACATTAAAGCACTGCAAACTGATTGGGGTGGAGAGTTTCACAATGTCTCCACCTTTCTTCATACCCATGGCATTCAACACCGCGTCTCGTGTCCTTATATACAGGAACAAAATGGTTCGGTAGAATGACACAGTCGTATCATTGTTGAGAAAGGTCTCACACTCTTAGCTCAATCCTTGCTTCCTCAAGTCTTTTGGGAGCACACCTTTAAGACTGCCACTTACCTTCACAACCGTACACTCACTCCTTTTCTCGAATTTAAATCACCATATCAAATGCTCTATAGTAAAAATCCGGATTATACCTTTCTCAAAACCTTTGGTTGCTTATGTTATCCGTTTCTTCGACCTTATAACAATCATAAAATTGATTTTCGCTCTCTTCCTTGTATATTTATTGGCTACAACACGACACACAAAGGATATCTTTGCTTTCATCAACCTTCTTCTAGGATTTATGTTTCTCGCCATGTGGTATTCAATGAAGAAGTATTTCCATATATGCCACCCTCCTCCCACCCTACTTCCATCATTCCTCCCTCCCTTCCTGCTACTACTTCTACCTTACTTTCTTAGGCAAGTACACTCCCCTCTGTGACACCACCATTCACTCCTCCTCAATCTCTACCTTCGATCTCATCTTCATTGTCTTCTGCCTCATATACTCATGTTCAATCCACACCTACCACTCCTATGTACCAACAATCTACCATAAGCTTTCGTGCTAAACAACATCAGCCCTCTACCTCCCATTATCGCACTGCCACAAATAATACTCATGGAATGGTAACTCATACACACAATAACTCTTTAAATCCAAAGGTTTTTCACACCTCCGTCTCCCCTACATCTGACTTTCAACCTCACACTTTTACACAAGCTACTAAACATTCTTGCTGGCAGCAAGCAATGCAAACTGAATATGATGCCCTTATATGAAATAACACATGGTCTATTGTTTCTTGTCCTACTAATGTTAATGTTGTAGGTTAGAGGTTGATATACAGGATTAAAAGAAGTGCTGATGGCAAGATTGAGTGATATAAAGCTCGATTGGTGGCTCAAGGTTTCAGTCAACAGGTAAATATTGATTATTTTGAGACATTCAGCCCTATCATTAAACCAACCACCATTCGCTTAGTCCTATCACTCGCTCTCTCTCATGGTTGGTGCATTCGACAACTTGACATCAACAATTCCTTCCTCAATGACGATGTTAAAGAAGTTGTGTACATGAAACAACCTCGTGGATTTGAAGATCCCTCTCGCCCGAATCATGTGTGTCGTCTCCATAAAGCCATCTATGGCCTCAAACAAGCTTCGCGAGCTTGGTCTAACAAACTCAAACAATATCTAGTTGATCAAGGATTCAAAGCTTGTCAAGCTGATACTTCATTGTTTGTGTATATTCGCTCAACTTCCATCATTTACCTTCTTCTCTACGTTGATGATGTTATAATCACAGGTAGCAATGCCCCTCAGATTCAACAATTTATACAACAACTCAATAAGGTTTTTGCTCTAAAGGACCTAGGTAAACTCCATCATTTTTTGGGTTTACAAATCACTGCCACTAATACTGGACTTCCTTTGTCTCAACAATGTTACATTGAAGACATACTTCACCGCATCAAGATGCAAGATTCCACACCCATCTCTACCCCAACTGATCCTAATTCTCACCTTACACATAATGGTGAAACATTTCATGATCCAACATAATTTCGCCAGATTGTGGGGTCCCTTCAATATGCCACAATTACCCATCCTGATATAGCTTATGCAGTAAACCGGGTGTATCAGTTTATGTACTCTCCAACAACACATCAGTAGTAGGCTACCAAACGCATCCTATGAACTTCTCATCATTTCTTACAGTTCAAACCAACTACAGCCAATTACCTCCTTGCATACTCTGATGCTGGGTGGATATCAAACAAAGAAGACAGCCGCTCTCAATATGGTTATGCCATTTCCCATGGTTCAAATCTGATCAGATGGACCTCTCGAAAGCAACGGGCTGTGGCACGCTCAAGTACCAAAGCCGAATATCGGTCCTTAGCATATACTACTGCAGAATTGTTGTGGTTACAACAGTTAATCCATGAATTACATGCTCCTATAACAAAGCAACCTGTGCTTCTTTGTGACAATGTCGGAGCTATTTTCATGAGCAAAAACCCTGTCATAAGCACTCGTTCAAAGCATATTGCCTTAGACTTCCACTTCATCCGAGAAAATGTGGAGAATGGCGTACTCAAAATCTATTATGTTTCCTCTGTTGACCAGCTAGCGGATATCTTCACCAAACCATTATCAAAGGATCGTATTATCTCTCTTCGTATCAAGCTTCAAGTGCGTCCTGTCCTTGAGCTTGCCGGGGGCTAATAATAAAGTGCACGTGTTCAACATTGATTTGAAGTATTCAATTAGCCTTCCTAGTCTTCTGTATTCAGTTTCATAGCTTCGTATATTATGGGTTTTCTCTTTCTGTTCTACTATATATGTCTTGTATTTCTATGTACTCAAACACGATTGACATCAATAGATAAATCTATGGTTTCCAAATATCCTTAATGTTGTTGGGTCGAGGTACGTATATTGATTACGACTAATCTCTGAATTTTTTCATAATGTTCCATGTACATATCTATTTAATTAGTTTATTATAATGTTATTATGATTAGATAATCATCCAAATATCCTTAATGTTCGAAAATCATCATTTTTTACTATATGAATTCATTGATCCTTAATGGTTTGCTTCATGCACATAACCTGTTTGTTAAAATGTTTTTGACCTTAATCTCAAGTAAAATTATGTTTAGCCTTCAGTATAATACAAATTACAACATGAATGGATTACCTAAAATCAAGAAGATGGAAAAATAGCTTATTATGTTTAAGTGATAATTCTACAAGTCCAACACACTTTCTTAATTCAACTGTGCAGTGTTCAAATAGAAAATGAAGGATGGGTTACATCATGTGGATTTGTTCTACATGCATAAAACTTTCCTATACATTTGGAATTTATAACACAAAATTTCACATGGTAACTTATAATCTTACTATATCTTAAGTTTTAGGTTCTATTTTATAAAAAGAGAACATATTTTTTATAAATAGGAAAGAAATCAAAATTAGAGATTGAGATTCAATGCTTGGATTCACCATCAATTGAACACAAGAGGTTTGAATTTCAAAACTAAATTCATTACATCGAACATATAGATAAAAAAACAATGCATCAATCATATGCATAAGATTTTTTTTCTTGGTTTTAACTTCAAATTAATATTTTTTTTGTAACGACCCAAAATTTAAGACCAAAAATTTCTTTTAATAAAACATTACTTTAAGCAAAGTCATCATTCCAAAACATAATCTGAGTATAAGTTTTCAAAACACATGTTCATTATTAGAGTAAACATTCCCAGGTTGTCTAATCTATGGTGTGTGCCATGCGATCAACCCGAGCTCTTCCCTCCGCTACCGGAAGTACCTGAAACCAAAACTAAAAAACGTAAGCACGAAGATTAGTGAGTTCCCCACCCTACCACATACCATGCATAATCACATACTACAAATATTGGGCCACGCTCGCTATCTTGGGCCTCGCCCGCTATAACGGCCCCGCCTGGCTTCGAGTCCCGCTCGGATACAGATCTATTTTACTTAGGCCTTGCCTGTCACAGGGCCACGCCCGCCAACTAATAATATCATAACATATCACAACACATAAGTTAAACTCATACGACTGATCCTGTCCTAAGGCCTCGCCTATCCTGGGCCTCGCCCTTGTCCTGCTACTGATGAGTCATGGAACCCCGTCCACGCTCCTACTGATAGTGAGATACGGGCCCAGCCCACTCTCACTCCTTTTCTAGCTAAACACTCGCCCCTATTCTTCTACTAATGAGATGTGGAAAACCATCCACAATCTGCTATTGGTAAGATACGGGACCTCGCCCACACTCACCTCCCTACCGGGCACATACATGTATCACACAGACAACAAGTATAGACTATCATATAAACAAATCCTTGGGCACCCGCCCGCTATTAAGGGACCTCGCCCTGAAAATCATACTAGCATACTGTGCCTAGGGCTAACCCTCGGGTCTTCTACTCATAACTACATGGGCCGGCATTGTGGCCTTAGACCCATTCACACAAAGGGAAACTCACATGCACTGGTTGAATTTGCTGATAATCTCACTAGCTGCTGCCCGACAACTCACTGAACTCCTGCTCCCCTTGCTCCCCGAACTACCAATATCAAAGCAACACTAAGTCTAACTGACCCCTAAAAGACAACCAAGTCAACTCTTGTCAAAGTCAAAGTCATGGTCAAAGTCAACCTTCCAGGTCAACCCTACTCGCCGAGTCACCTACTGACTCGCCGAGTTCAAATGTTCAGATTCCTTCCATTCGCGTCTCGACTCGCCGAGTCTACCGATTTCTGAATCCTGACTTGTCCAACTCATCGAGTCTCCACCCGACTCACTGATTCAAGTCTCAACTCGAAGGGTTTGGGGTTTCGCAACCTGACTCGCTGAGTCCAAGAACAGACTCGCCGAGTACAAGGCAATCTTCATCTGACTCGACGAGCAGTTCATCCCACTCGTCGAGTTGCTCCTGCTCTTCATGCTACTCGCCGAGTCCACTCAAAGGAATCGCCGAGTCCATTCAGATCTCTTACATGCAGAGGACTTTTGAGTCATGCATGGACTCCAAACTGTAGATCTTCCCTTCCCAAGCCTACTCCTCATGTAAAGTTGCAAACTTTTCCGTGTAGAGAAGGAGATCTAGGCAAAATACACCATAAACAAGGGTTTATGACAACCATGCTTCACCAATATACCAAGAGCTGATACTTTACGGGATTCTAGACCAAAATAAGCATGGATCTGAGGTAGCAACCTCAGATCTGAACCCCTAGCTCGAATGGTTACTATCATGCCAAGAATGCCCAAAACACACACATAGATCTAGGTGCAAAGGAGTCCAAGAACTAGTTTATTAACTCCAAATGCTCAGAAATATCTTCCCAATCCCAGATCTATAGCCCCTTCTTGCACCTCCAAGATCCTTCTTCCTTCTCCAAGCTTAATGCACTCTTCAAAGCACCAATTCGCTCAATCAATGAATAAGGCGACTAGGGTTTGGTGTTATCGGTGAAAGAGGCAGTAAAGGAACCCTAGGGGAGAGAACGAGACGTTTAAATAGGCTCCAAGTCCCGATTTTAGGGTTTTCCTTGCACAGACCAGACTCGCCGAGTCCCCTTAGCTCACTTGCTGAGTCGGTCACTTACTCCTCGACCTGGGATCCCGCTCGGACTCGTCGAGTTCATCCTTGGACTCGTCGAGTCTCCCTTAAAATTAAGGTTTTCTTTCTTTTCTTGGCCTTCCAAACTTTGGGTGTTACAACTCTCCCCCATTTAAACTAAACTTCATCCTTGAAGTTTGCTATGATCCACCGCCTGCGATCTGCCTCCAATACCCCACCATTCATTCTAACACCAGCTGCCTGCCTTCGCTGGCCTTCCGCTCAGTCATTCAGACTAACGTCAATCCTTACAGATCATAATCTCGGGTGCATCCTGACCCGGAACATCCTGGAAACACAACTTACTCAACCGACAATCTTTTTGGTAATCTCCAAATACTGCACTGACCCAATAGGGGTTCACCCTTTCTTTCCTTGCGTGATTCCCTTGCCTCCCCAAGGCATTGCTCCATAACCATCTATCCCCTCTGCCACTGTGAAGACCCTTTCCTCACCCAATCTATTACTCCCGCTACTCCCAGTATGGGTCATCATCGCCAGTATCCACTGGGCATTCTTTCTACTATCATTTGGTTTCGAGCACCCCCGCGATCAACTAACTGTATTCCACCATACGCTGCATACTCGCACTGCTACTGAATGGAAATTCTGCTATTCCTTATCGGTCTTCCGGATGAACTGAGACCACCCTGGTCCCTACCAACCTATCAATATCTGGATTATCGGCTCCCACCGATCGCTGACCCAACACAACCACTAGTCGCTCCCAGCGACATTCGAAGAAACTTCAACCACCTATACTGCTCAATCTATTCTACCATGCTAGCACTACAATTTCATGGTATCCCCGATCCCCTATCTAGACACTAAGATCCTTACCAGGTCCCACCTGTGCTGCTAAAACTCACAGGCCTCGCCCACGGGTCTCACCCGCCCCTATCCGTCTAGTCCCACT
Organism: Lactuca saligna; assembly: GCF_052625555.1. Lineage (NCBI taxonomy): Eukaryota > Viridiplantae > Streptophyta > Magnoliopsida > Asterales > Asteraceae > Lactuca > Lactuca saligna. The sequence continues at coordinate 47,708,926 of NC_136421.1, read as the reverse complement.
TGTCTAACCACTCTCACACGGGCCTCGCCTATGGGTCTCACCCAACCATACTACTGAGCAACCCTGCTCTTAGGTCTCACCTATACTGCTATTCTCATACGGGCCTCGCCCACGGGTCTCACCCGACTATATCCTAGAGCGGCCTCTCCCAAGGTCTCACCTCTCAAGGGCTATACAGGTAGCTCCTTACCAATCTTATCCATTACCCATTCCTGATCCCTATCTGAATGCTGGGAGATAAGGGCCTCACTCTGACTCCGTCAATGAAGCCACTATGGAATGCTACGGCTTACCCGCAGTCTTACATCACCTTCTATCGCCGTCTGCTAGTGAATGCTACGGCTGTCCCGTAGTCTGACAACACTTCCCACCACTGACTGCTAGTGAATGATACGGCTGCCCCGTAATCTTACATCACTTTCCACCACTGACTGCTGCTAAAGAAAGTTGAGGCTCTCCCGCCACTCTTCCATGCTCTACATGCTGCTTCTACCACTGACTACTAACACGAAAGCATCCCATGCTATCTGACCTCAAGACCTTCATTCCGACTCACACGAGTCCTACAGGCGACCCTTCAACCTGAATCCGAACCACATACTTACCATTACCATTTACACGCACGGACTGATGGGGAGTTTCTCAAACTCCCAACCTTGAACTACTCAATCCATCAAATGTTGAACTACCTCTTTTCCTTCTCAGAAATCACGTACTCGTTCTAGATTTGCGTGCTTTTACCCTTGTACATTCGGAGGATTCTCCCCCACTTCGATCCTGCTTACACCTCGCTGCTCAATGAATAGAAATCCCAATCCTTGCTACCATTCCATAATCAATCTGCTGAGGAATCCCATGCTTATCATAGCTAGGAATCTAACCAGTCCATTTCTAAAACTTATACGACTCCGAACTAGCGAGACATACCGAGTCCCTCCAAGGCATGCTACAGTTACTGCACCCTAAGTAACCTTCTTCGATAGAACCCATCCCTTAACTACTAACCAAATATCCAAGGTATGCAGATGGCATATAACTCGATCACAATAAAACCGCTCAAAAATGAAATGCTCATATCGATAATGATGCAGAACCATAACAATATAATATCATACACAAACAAAAGAACTAAAAAAGGAAATTGCATACCTGCAACGTCCGACGCTGCTCGCGTCTCCAAGGTAGCCATCTGAAAATCCCTGCCTCCTACCGCAGGCGCCTCTACACGGCCCTAACGGTCCCTGTGATCCTCAAGGTTGTAGGGGCAGGTGCCATCACCCGTCCTGCTGAAAACAAACTGGGGCACTGGGCCTTCTTGTGGCCCCGCTGATTGCAGTGAAAACATATCAAGTCTGATCCCTAAGTGATGGTAACAGTGCAATCCCTGCTAAAATGACCAGTCCGACCGCACCTGAAGCAACCAGGCTCACCACCACTACCACTCCTGCACGCGCCCCCGTGCGCCCTGCCACACTTACTGCATCGACTGCGGTCCTGATAATCCCTCGATCTCGAATCCGATCCCTTGGGCCTTTTGCCCAAACTTGCGGCTACCTGAACCTCATCCGGCTTCCTCTTCCGGATCTGCTCCATTTCAATTTCCCTCTCCCTGGCCCGAGAAATCATATCTTCCAGCGTCTTACAACCGGACCTACTCACGAACTCTCTGATGTCAGCCCTCAACATCTCGTGATATCAGGCCTTCTTCATTTCCTCATCCGCGACATACTGCGGTACGAGAAGAGCCCTCTCCCTAAACTTGGCGGTGATCTCCGCCACAGTCTCAGTAGTTTGCGTCAAGTCCTGAAACTCCCGGGGCAGCTGCTGCACCTTAATAATTGGCGAAAACTCCGCCCTGAACCTAGCTGAGAAATCGCTCCAAGTCATCGCGTCCAACGCGGCATCATCACCCAAAGCATGACCAATCTCTTCCCACCAATCCCTCGCTTTGTCCTTCAGAAGGCAGGAAGCGAGTCTGACCTTGTCCTCCTCAGGACACCGGCTCGTACGGAACGCGTTGGCAACATCAGCCAACCATCTGCTGCTAGCAATGGGGTCCCTAGCCCCATGATAATCTGGTGCCCCGCAAGCCCTAAACTCCCGAAATGTCAAGGTACGCGCTCCCATCAATACCATCATCTCAGTACGGAAGGCTCCCAGCCTGTCATCCAAAATCTCCAATATACCCTCCTTGACCGTGCCAAAGATCACAGGAGTCTAAGCTAGAATACTGCGCGTAACCTCAGCTGATATCAACTCTCTCATCCGCTCCTCGAGCTGCTCGTCCCCTGAACCCGAGCCCGATCCCTCTCCGGCGCCTGATCCACCCACTGGTCTCTCTCGCAATGTCACCATACTGAAACATTTAACGTAACCACTATCAGAATTCTCCTCACTGCTGCGACACTAAACATACACACTACCAGGTTTCCAGTCTTGTCTCGGCCTTTCCCGAATCGAGTACGGATCCTCTGCTTTCAGTAGTACGGTCCTATACTATCTTCCACATCTATCCGTACTTTCCTCAAGAACTGCTTCGACTCCACCAGGTCCCTGTTCTACTACTACTGCTCCCAACACTACCTCATCTTAGGCTTACCCTAAGGAAACCTTTGACTCAACTCAAACCAGTCCTCAGATACTGAAGGTCTCCTTGTGATGCCAATTAGCCATCACCTGGATACTATCACATGTGACAAGGCTCGGATAATCCTTCAAGTAAAAGACTCGTTCCTACAATGGTTGGACTCAAACAAGAGCTGCGCAACAGGACCAAATCCAACACTCTGAGATTATTCAACCCTGATCACATGTGACATGTCGTATCCACCTAATGGCTAACTCCCATCACTCCGAATCCCACAATGCACAAAGCAGGCAACATTCTGACAAAATGGAAAATCTAACCATAACATACTCAAGCAATCATGATATCATACCAAGAATCCGAACTAGCATGCAACAAAACTCATAAACTCAAGCATAACCTAAACAGGCTATCCTACTACTGTCTAACTAGTACTATCCTGCAGCTCAAAAGCACATATAACAGACACATAAGGCATCCTCTCTAGATCCTTAGTCCTAATCTAGCATGCCGTTCTATTAACTGTTAATCAAAACATAGAATTGTATGGGTATTTTGGGGTACTTACTTGAGCTCGGTTGATTGCATGCACCACACCTCTTTTCTCTATTCAAAGTTCTTTTCGTTCTGAATTCTTTTTGCTTTTCTAAAACTGTTTTCTTTCTCAAAACTCTTTTTTTTTTTACAAAACTGTCTTTTCATTTTGAAAACTTCTATACCAATTCCTCAGTTTGAGTTCAGACACACCCGAGAGCATGTCCGAATCACTCAAACCAAGGCTCTGATACCAACTTGTAACGACCCAAAATTTAAGACCAAAAATTTATTTTAATAAAACATTTCTTTAAGCAAAGTCATCATTCCAAAACATAATCTAAGTATAAGTTTTCAAAACACATGTTCATTATCAGAGTAAACATTCCCAGGTTGTCTAATCTATGGTGTGTGCCATGCGATCACCCCAAGCTCTTCCCTACGCTACTGGAAGTAACTCAAATCAAAACTGAAACCCGTAAGCATGAAGCTTAGTGAGTTCCCCACCCTACCACATACCATGCATAATCATATACTGCACATACTGGGCCACGCCCGCTATCTTGGGCCTCGCCCCCTGCCTCGGGCCTCGCCCGCTATAACGGCCCACCGCTTCAGGCCCCGCCTGGCTTCGAGCCCCGCTCGGATACATATATGTTTTACTTAGGCCTCGCCTATCACAGGGCCCCGCCCACCAACTAATAATATCATAACATATCACAACACATAAGTTAAACTCATACGACTGATCCTGTCCTAAGGCCTCGCCTATCCTGGGCCTCGCCCTTGTCCTTCTACTGATGAGTCATGGAACCCCGTCCACGCTCCTACTGGTAGTGAGATACGGGCCCAACCCAGTCTCACTCCTTTTCTAGCTTGGGCCTCACCCCCGTTCTGCTACTAATGAGATGTGGAACACCATCCACACTCTGCTATTAGTGAGATACGGGACCTCGCCCACACTCACCTCCCTACCAGGCACATACATGTATCACACAGACAACAAGTATAGACTATCATATAAACAAATCCTTGGGCACCCGTCCGCTATTAAGGGACCTCACCCTGTAAATCATACTAGCATACTGTGCCTAGGGCTAACCCCCGGGTCTTCTACTCATAACTACATGGGCCGACATTGTGGCCTTAGACCCATTCACACAAAGGGAAACTCACCTGCACTGGCTGAATTTGCTGATGATCTCACTAGCTGCTGCCTGGCAACTCACTGAACTCCTGCTCCCCTTGCTCCCCGAACTACCAATATCAAAGCAACACTGAGTCTAACTGACCCCCGAAAGACAACCAAGTCAACTCTGGTCAAAGTCAAAGTCCTGGTCAAATTCAACCTTCCAGGTCAACCCTACTCGCCAAGTAACCCTACTGACTCGACGGGTTCAAATGTTCAGATTCCTTCCATTCGCATCTCGACTCGCCGAGTCAGTCCATGACTCACTGAGTCTACCGATTTCTGAGTCCTGACCTGTCCAACTCACCGAGTCTCCACCCGACTCACTGATTCGAGTCTCAACTCGAAGGGTTTGGGGTTTCACAACCTGACTCGCCGAGTCCAAGAACAGACTCGTCGAGTACAAGGCAATCTTCATCTGACTCGATGAGCTGTTCATCCCACTCGTTGAGTTGCTCCTGCTCTTCATGCTACTTGCTGAGTCCACTCAATGGACTCGCCGAGTCTATTCAGATCTCCTTACATGCAGAGGACTTTTGAGTCATGCATGGACTCCAAACTGTAGATCTACCCTTCCCAAGCCTATTCCTCACGTAAAGTTGCAAACTTTACGTGTAGAGAAGGAGATCTAGGCAAAATACACCATAAACTAGGGTTTATGACAACCATGCTTCACCAATATACCAAGAGCTGATACTTTATGGGATTCTAGACCAAAATAAGCTTGGATCTGAGGTAGCAACCTCAGATCTGAACCCCTAGCCCGAATGGTTACTATCATGCCAAGAATGCCCAAAACACACACATAGATCTAGGTGCAAAGGAGTCCAAGAACTAGTTTATTACCTCCAAATGCTCAAAAATATCTTCCCAATCCCGGATCTATAGCCCCTTCTTGCACCTCCAAGATCCTTCTTCCTTCTCCAAGCTTAATGCACTCTTCAAGGCACCAATTGGGTCAATCAATGAATAAGGCGAATAGAGTTTGGTGTTATGGGTGAAAGAGGCAGTAAAGGAACCCTAGGGGAGAGAATGAGACGTTTAAATAGGCTCCAAGTCCCGATTTTAGGGTTTTCCTCGCACAGACCAGACTCGTCGAGTCCCCTTGGTCGACTCGCCGAGTCGGTCACTTACTCCTCGACCCGGATCCCACTTGGACTTGCCGAGTTCATCCTTGGACTCGTTGAGTCTCCCTTAAAATTAAGGTTTTTTTTTCTTTTCTTGGCCTTCCAAACTTTGGGTGTTACATTTTCAATCTCTCTAATCCAAACAATATACCTTTTGCGTTTACAAGATCTTCGACTTGTAAGAGAAAAATTTACTCATGTCTCAAGTGGATTTGCATTTGTTCATTTTCATTTGCTAAGTTTATAGATTTCTCACTTGTCTTGCTGACGCAAAAAATGGCCATATACCCTTACTTCCTTGTCTTAGGATAATTTCTCAGTAAAATTTTATTATTTTTCCCTATCTATTCGGCCTCATAACTGGACGATACGAACTCCAAATTGGGCAAAATTTATATCGTTGGAAACCTTGTTAGGAGCACTACAAGTTCCATATTATTTATTTCGTCTAAATACGTCTACAACTTTGATTTATAATTTTTTATATTTAGCTATGATTATCGACTTATTAAGCTCCAAAGTTGACATGTTGCAACTGTCAAATTCCCAAATCAGCTTTTCATTAATTTTTGTCCAACTTTGCAACCAAGTAGTTTTTTCATATGGACTCCTTCTAAGCTAATTCTTTTTTCTATTGCTTCATTTTAAAGTCCAATATAAGTTACCTTTGTACCTTTATTTCTTTCCATTCCTCTAGGGTTGACTTTTATGGTCTCAAATTTGGCATTTTATCACTTTTACATATAATTACAAATTTCATATTCGTTTCCACTTTTTTACTTGAACTTAATCCATTACACCATAATCATATAAAACTCATATAACTCGTACAATGGTGAAATATTTACTATTATATCATTTTTGGTTATGTAAAACAATTAATTTACCATCTTTGACCATTTTGCCCTTTATTGCTATTTGTCAATTTCTAACTTATTTCATTTTCTTTCACACATTCTAAACATCTAGATTTCGAGATGCTACACAGATTCATATATTTATTTATATGCATGTGCATATATTTATTCTTATGTATATGTCTATGCATATTCATATGTATATGCATATGCACATTCATATGTATATGTATATCCATATACATATGTATATGCATATATTATTCATATTTATATGTATATCTATATGCTTACTCTTATGCCTATATATAGAGGCATTAAAAGTGTTTTTTTTTTTTTTTTAAATACGCATGTGCATATGCACTTATTTTTTTCTAAAAAAAATATACATATACACAATAAAAACTATACTTTACTACTTGTAAGATTCTCTTAGGGAGTTTAGTAAATGTAACGCCCTGTCCCAAATCGTTCCCCATTTAGGTGTGGGTGACGTACTTTAGATGTTCTGGGTGTTCGATTTGTGTTTTGGAGCCAAGGGGGTGTTTTGGTCAAGTGTCAGCTCTAGCTTTTATGAAAATTGGATTTTTGTTTGGGAAATTTTATGCCAGGTATGTGTTGATAAAAGCGTAGAGCTTCTCGTTACCTTTTCATGGATATAAGGATTGTCGAAATTGAACTTTTAATTAAAACGTTATGGCCTTCGGATGAATTTAAGGTTTAAGGAAAACCCTAGTATGCAGGGTGTACGTAGTGCGAGGTCGAGTACGCGGGACGTACCAATGAGCGTACTAAGCAGATATGGTCGCGGATGCGAGGTGTAACATCCCAAAAATCAAGGGTAAAATTCCATTTTCAATTAAGTAGTTTATAAAATAACTTATCCAGACATTGCTAAAATTGTTCCACTACATAAAACAGTAGTGTCATGTCTCAAAACCGTAGCATCAAAAGTAATGAAAAATCAGTGTACAATCCCAAAAAACCAAGCGGAAACCATGTGTGTGTGTGATGCGCTGCTACACCGTCGGCTCCTTTCCCTTCGACGAAGAGGTACCTGAAACCAAAACCAAAAATTATAAGCACAGAGCTTAGTGAGTTCCCCCATCATACTGCATACCATATAATATCATCGGTATCTTTCAACAGGTAACTGCCATCAATATCTTTCAACCGGTAACTATCATTGGTATCTTTCAACCGGTAACCGCCATCGGTATTTGCTATCGTTATCTTTCAACCGGTAACTGCCATCGATATCTTCCAACTGGTAACTGGGGATTATTTCACCCCTACCACTAGCATACAGTAACAAGATATAAACATACATTCAGGCATATCGGGGTACGGACCTACCCTTGGTCCTAACGACCTATGCCAGGGAAAGACTACTCCCTGTCACTACCACTGACACATATATCATATCACGCAGGCATATCTCATGACAAAATGACATAACCCAACCAAGATAGTTATCACAAAGACAATTATCTCCTAGATACCCCTGTTGGTGGGTCGGTATTATAGCCTTAGACCCATCCCTTACTGGAAGGTAACTCACCTCGATGTCGTGTAGTGTCTAAACCGTCCTCTACGTGAAGATCGACTCTCCTCGACTCCTGAATCCCTATACGACCATCCTCAAGTCATCAAACAGAACATATAACCCTAGCTCGGGTTAAAACCATAACCAGTTAAAGTCAACACCTAGTTGACCTGACTCGCCGAGTTGGTTTACCAACTCGTCGAGTCCATGCTCCACTAACCCGATCCAACCCCGACTCCACTCATCGAGTCTAACAAGAAGTCGTCGATTTCTCCTTCATTCAAACCATCAGGACCATCTTCATGCAACTCCTCGAGTTCTTCCTTCAACTCGGCGAGTTCATCTCCCTCATAAAAACATGTCCAGTCTATGACTCACCGAGTTGTATGAACAACTCATGAAGTCCATCTTTAACATTTGGGAGATTGCCTTGGACTCACCGAGTCTGTTCGTACACTCACAGAACACCATGATTCCCAAGTCCCTTTTCATGTCAAAGCATCTATGGGACTTCCTTTCAAAACAACTGGTCCATCCCTAGACATGATATGGTGGTTAGTATACACTGACTCACCGAGTTCCAAGAACAGCTCGTCGAGTCCCTACTTGACTGTTACTGTATAGCCGATTTAAATGGGTCTTAACACATCAAAACCATAGATCTGGCCTCCTAATGTCCATTTTATACGTAAAGTTCCAAAATTGGTGCACATGCATGGGGTTTCTGGCTCAAAAATCCATAAAAGGTGGTCTATAATGTGCATGGGGCTCTCATGGCTATAAAGTTGTCACCTTTATGCCATGAGACCCCTCCAATAACTCAGATCTGAAAGTAGAACCCCAAGAATCACTTCACAAATCCAAAAATGGCTTGGGAAACCTTAAATGCACCCAAAAATCTAAGCCCTAAAGATGAACAACCAAATGGAAGACCAAAACAGGGGGCATTTACCTTGTTTGAGCTAAAGATGGAATAAGATCTCTAGATCTACAAGCCCCAACTTGAATTCCCAAGCTTCTTCCTTCCTTTTCAAGCTTCACAAACCACCCAAAAGCACCAAAATAGCCTTAGATCACACAAAAGTGGTTAGGGTTTCGATATACAGCTTCTTGGGAGAGATAGGGATGAGGGAGGCTAAGTTAAGTTGTTTAAATAGGGTGCAAAATTAGATTTAGGGTTTCCCTCAAACAACACCTACTCGCCGAGTCAGTCTCCCGACTCGTCGAGTAGGTCACTTAAAATGCCCGCGAATCACGTCCCTACTCGACGAGTTGGGCCACTAACTCATCGAGTTCCAGAGAAAATACATAAATGCTTAATTTAAATGCATACTAGAAAACAAGAGTTACAAATCTCCCCTACTTATTCTAGACTTCATCCTTGAAGTCTGTTCCTTGATCCTGAAAAAGCTCTGGGTAATGCTCCCTCATCTCGTGCTCCGACTCCCAGGTTCATTCCGAGCCCTTGCGGTGCTACCACTGCACATTTACCACTTCCACCCTCTTGTTCCTCATATCCATTGACTTTGATCAAGGACTACCACTGGCCGCTCGATGAAGTTCAAGCTGTCGTCAACCTGAATATCCTCTAAAGGCACCACTGCTGAATCGTCCACCAAACATTTTCTTAACTGGGAGACGTGAAAGGTCCTGTGAATTTGACTGAGTTCGGCTGGTAGATCTAGCTTATAAGCCACCTTGCCCACCCGGGCTATAACCCTGAAGGTGTTGGATTAGGTGTCTAAGCCCATAACTATTATTGGTATGTATTCGACCCGAGAGTAGCATAGTCCATTTGGGTTGCATATCATCAGAACAATTTGTTAGGATGGACTTTTGAGAGAAGGTTATTTATGGTTTATTAATATATTATAAGTTATAATATATTAATATGAAATCATATGTTTTAATTAGTATTGATCAAGAATTAATTTGGAATTAATTTAGTGGTCAAAAGAGACTAATTAAATTTACGAGGATTAATTATGATAATTAGATATATTTATATGTGTTAGGCTTATGATCCATGTTGGACCAAATTTATGTATGGATACATAAAGAGTTGAGCCACATGAACCATGGATCATAAAACCCATGGGTATGGATTTGGGTTATATCAATGACCCTAGAAATCCCACATATAAATAGATAATTCAGTGCCCAAAATCGCCACTTGTATCTTTTTAGAGTTCATGGTGTCTTTTGTGTGCATGGAATTCTCTCTCAAGTTCATCCTTTGTCCATGGTGTGTTGTGATTCCATTTGAGGCTTCCACACTATTGGGGCTAAGCTCTTTAAGGCCAAATACACCAAGAATTCAAGATCCATCAAAAGGTATGTCATGCTAACTAGTATATTATATTTTTATGTTAAATGCATGCTAGTTGTAAGATTAATACCTTGGAAACCATTTGCATGTATAATTAGTGAAAACATAGATCCAAGGTATTTAGGGTTGTATGTGCACCATAGGATGTTTTAGTATACCAAAACCCAACAGTGGTATCAAAGCCATGGGTTGTTTTCGATTATACTTGATGCAAGTTGCTGGAAAAAACTGAAAAAAAAATCGAATTTTTTTTGCTGTCGGGACAGTAGACTTGACGAGTCCATTGATGGACTCGAAGAGTCCATGAAAAAATTCATCCAACTCGTCGAGTTGGTTCATGCACTCGACGAGTTAGACCCCCTGACAGCTTATCTTCGATTTTTTGGCCTGTTTTGGATTAGAATCATTACCGCAAAGTGTTTTTGTTCATAAAATTTGTTTTTTTTATACTATGGTAATGTTTATTCTCATCCAAATAAAGGATAATAATCAAAGTTTCAAGTTTTATACATGTTTATATGATGCTTGAAAAATGTTGATTGTGAATGTTCATGTTTATGAGTTTGTTTAGATTAACAGGAAAAATTATGAGATAGTTATTTTCAATCCAAATTAATCTTGAAGTTGTTCATAATATGTGTTTTTGTAACTTGTCCTCAAGTTACATGAAAGTCACATTTATGAATTTTAAAACTCATAAAATTTCCATAAGTTATGAAAAAATGAAGAGTCACATTTTTTAATGCTTTTAAAGTCTTCCATAACTTGTCTACAAGTTATGGAACTTGATGGGTTTTTTCCATTAAACCAGTTTAAAACCCATAAGTTATGGAAACCATAAGTTTTTTGAATTGTTCAAAACTTGTCCTCAAGTTTTCGAATTTGTAAAGTCAAAACCCATATACACTTTAATTCCAAGCCCAAGAATTTTAAAAGTTAAAATTAAAACTTTATGGACTTCATTAAATTAATTAAAGTGTTTAATTAAAAGAGCTAATAGTTCCATGATGGCATGGTTTAAGTTTAATTAAGCTAAGAGTATAGTTTAATTATTAGATTAAACCACCAAGTATTTTAAATGTGTAAAATACACCCTTATACTATTATAATATTAAAGGTTAATAATTATATATATGTATAAGAGTAAAAGTCTGTCTTACCGTTAGTAGGCCTCATTCACGAAGCCGGTCTATAAGGGGGTATAAGGTTACTGCCTATAAAATGACAGTTTAATGAGTGTCCACTCTCACCCACCGCTTCCTTGACTGGTGGACGGTCATTAGCCGAACGGGTAGGACAAGGACTATAATTCTCCCTTCATTAAAAGTATAATGATAAATACGAAGTAACTAAACACTTATTAAATTCCCAATCTTAGTTACTTAGGAAAATGTGAATTTGGTGCTAACCCATGAAATTCACATTGTATACCTTACCAAGTCGTTGGTGGAGCGTGTGTGGGTAACCGACACACTAACTTGGACTAGTAAGGATAACAATGGGTGTCTTAATATTTATCATAGATCGGTGGAGCGCGTGTGGGTAACTGGAACATCGATTAGGTGATAATATTAAGGGTACCAAGTGAGTTTGCATGGTTATTCACACCTTGTTTTGTGATCCTCGGCATCCCAGTCACAAAATTTGAGAGGGGACACTCGGGATTGAAACATGCCATTGAAAAGTTTAATGAATCTCAAAAGATTTATGAGTTTCAGATCCAATTAAAACGTAATAAATTATTTCGTTTTTCATGGTGGAAATTGGTGAATCGTCATTCGCCTACCTTCAAATATCTTATAGCTTGGATTACGGCACCCCTCTTCAAAGTTATAAAATATTGTGTTGGGTCCTAGCCTTAATATTTCATATTAGGTGTTATATTAAGGACTTAAAAATCAACTAACTTAAATATCTCCCATTTTAGATGTCTAGTTTAGACATCTATGATCTACCTAAATCTCTTGGAATTTCACTTCCTCCACCCCCTCCAATTATTCTCCCTAACCCACAAGTTCAAGGTCACTCAAGCCCTATTGGCAAGCAAGGTCTATGTGTGATCACATCTTGGAGATGAAGTCACATATTGACAAGCCGGGAGAGTTGGGTGTGAAAGTCTTGAGAAAGTTGGATGTTCAATCACTTTCTAAGTCACATAGTGAGTTCTTTTAGGATTACTATGTGACAGACCATGACTTGACCCTTAATGATCTTACCTATTTGCTTGGTGATCCTGAATCAGAAATGATTTGAGGACTAGTAAATCAAATTTGATTAGAAGATCAACTTCCCAAACCTTCTATTGCCAAAGGATGGGGCATTGGTTGCAAACCTTCCTAATTTACCTGAACAATCATAAGGTTGGTAAAGTCAAAGAATTTGACTCTACTTCTGGTAAAGTGCACTATCTAACTCTATTAAGTCCCTATTTGAGATTCTTATACATGATGTGACTAGATCACATTTTGATTTTTTGTAGAATCGAAGAGAAGAAGCTTAAAGGAAGTATATGTTGATTCTGATCGCAAAGATGGATTTCGATCGCATGGTTCGGTGAACAAAATTATGAGTTGTTGCTTAAGAGTTATGATATATTTCTTAGGAATAGATAACAACAAATTTTTCATATGAATTTGCATTGTAAGGATAAGTTTTTCCGGAAGTTTTAAATAAAAGATAAGGTTTTATTTTATTTCAAATATCCTTACAGTGGCATTTGTGAAAAATGGTTGTTTATATGATTCCATTGATAGCAATATTGGAAAATGGATTTGATTCTTTCGGATGTGATAGTGTCATAATTTACCAAATAAGGAAATATTCTCATCACCCAAGTTTCAATTGGACCGAAACTTGGAATCATACAAGTTGTATGATGAATGGGAATTTTCATCTTTGGAAAAATTAAGTCAAGTGAAAGGACTAAGGGATTGAGTACACATTCGTGTGCACTGGTCAAGTCCACCACAAAGATCGATAAGACTATTCGTCATGATTTACTAAAGTTTAGTAAATATGGTTATACTTACAAGTTTAAGTATAATTATGAAACATTGGAAAAGATTCGATGTATGGCAGAACGAATGAGAAGAATCAAATTACACAGAAAGATAAAAGTTTCTCAAATCTGAAAATATAGGAGAGTACTTTAGTATCATGTTTTATGATCATCTTAATGATTAAGATACCATATCATAATTAATCATCTAAAGACATCTTAGTGCATTGTTATGGCTGAGAAGAGGAGACATGAATTGTTGGAATGGTTAGATTAAGAAGATGAGTTATACTTCGTTCCAAAAACAAAGTCTTAGAGTCATACTCCAAGATTGTAACTTGAGTGGCACATCTTAAAAAAGGTTTATTAACAGTAGTCAAATGTAAGAGTAAAATGTTTTTTACTCTTGTGCATTTGAAATTGCGTTGTGCTGTTTTGGATAAAACAGAGATCAACTTAGGCCAATTGCATGAAGTGTTAGTCTTGATAAGAATCCACACTTCCCATTGAATATTTGTTTTGTCAAGCAATGGTTCTTGACAAGAGAGTCTTATATGTCTAGAGGACAGCGGGATTCTTAAAGCTCTTGAAAGTTTCAACAACTAATCAAGGATAAAACCTATAGTTCTTCACTAGCACACGACTTGAGGTTTATAACCTATCGTGTTGACATTTCTATGCCCATTCTAGTTAAAGTTTGCTTTGCATAGGAGTTCTGAAAGTTCTCAAATGATTGCATAACTACTTGGAAGCAATGGCAGGCCCTTGAGCTACTAGCAGGAAGAAGTTAAGACTGCACAAGTTCAATCCATATGAATTTGGAAGTGTCACTAAACTTGTCTTCTGATTATGGTTTTGACAAAATTCATATGGATAGGAACTCATAAACCATAAATCTAAGTGTCATAAGGTTTCTCTCTGATTCATGAATATGATAGTGAGGAAACACTTTCACTAAGTAGATTTCTAGTAGATAGCAATTGTGACATTTGCATTCTCAAAGTCGTTAGTGGAGCGTGTGTGGGTAACCGGCACACTAACATAGACTTGTGACAAATGGAAAAGGTCTAAAAAATTGAGACTATGATTACGACATCCCTTTTCATAGTTCTAAAATTGCTTAGATACACATGTGAGCTATCTAAGGAAAGGTATATGATTGTGATAAAGTTTTATCAAAGCATCTAGTATCAGAAATCTGAACTTTGGTAAGAGAGTCAATAAAGTATTGATTTCTAGAAGACTGGTTGTTTTCTGAGTACATGTCAAAGCTAGTAGGAGCATAAGTGTTATGCTAATAATTATCATGTTAGTGGGAGCATGATTATTATGATAAGTGTTAATTATAGAAAGAAAAAGTTTCAATTCGTGAAGTTGCAGGGATTGAAAAGTTGTTTTGCTATAATTAAGGGAGAGAAAATTATATTTCATTTCAAATCATCTTCGATAGTGAGATTTTAAGAATGTTTAGTCAAGTATATATATGACTTTTATGTTGGAATGGTTCGACTTAAGGAAATTCTATATATATATATATATATATATATATATATATATATATATATATATATATATATATATATATATATATATATAGTTTTCAAAATTCGATTATGATTACGGCATCCCTCTTCATAGTCAAATTTTGAAAACATGGCAAATAAAAAAATATTGTATCAAAAGATTGGTCTAGTATCATGTCTTTATGTGAGACATCATGAATCGTGTCACATATTCTTTAGATATAGGATCGATTGCATGTGCTGTAATATTCATCCTTTCTAAATTTTCCAAATGCTCAGGGCATTAAGAGGGGAAAGTCTAGAATTGGATATGACTAAAATGATTAAACAATTGTCGAGGACAATCTAAGGTTTACGAAAGATTGGTTGCTCATGGACAGTCAGAAGTGTAAGTGTTAATTTTTGAAGGACCATATTGACATATTCTGAAAATAGGTAACTCTTGTTCAGAAGTGATAGTAAAAATGGGAATCTGGAAAGGTTTCTATAGGTGGAAGTTTTTCTTTCAAATATGTGTAAGATTAGAAAGCTTAATGCAAGAAGGATTTCCAAAGTAATGTACTTTGAATTTGAGACTTCATTTCCATGGAATTGAAATCCATTGGAATACTCTGTAATGTCTGTTGACAAGTCTTTATGACTTTGTGCGTAGTCATTATGAGAGGATCAATGCATATAAGTTTACAATCTAACAAATTTTGTTAAATGGTAGGAATTTGGAATTCTTATATTTACGATAAAGATTTGGGATTGTGAAATGAGCATTATTGGAATCATGTTCAATTGATCCATTTCACAAAGTAAAGATCATAGATAAACATAGTGTGCATACTTAGTCTATGTCATGACTAGTGTTTAGAAAACATAGTTTACATGCTTGGAGCATAGGACAACTATTGTTTTAATTCAAGTATAAAGTTGATTATTTGAAACATTATACAATGAATAATGAGTAATCAATATGGTGTTTAAATAAAATGTGTTTTATTTACTCTCAAAGGTGCTTGGGACCATAGATGATTAGTATTATTCTTGTGTTTCACTTTGCATGTTTTGACTTCCAGAATAACTAGGTTATTCTTTCTGAATGACTAAGTTATTCAAACCATCTACAATCAATAATACGTCGGAAGTAGGTATTATGGTAAGACTGTCATGAATCGGGTTTGTAGATGTCCAAGGTAGTGGACATAGTAAGAGTTACTACAACATTCATGAGTACTCCTGGAATAGGGATTCGAGTATTGGATTCATCCCACGCTCATTCGAATCACCTCATGGATTTTATCATGAGTGATCATGAGACGATAATATCTTATATTCTTCAAACCTAGAGATATGACTTGTTGCCTATGAGTTGGTTATACATTGATTGCACGTAAACGCATTTGGTAACTCGATGTTATATAACGTGCTTTTGTTTATGATTCAAAAACTAGTAGAACAAGCATATGAGTTGAAGTTTATCCATTCCTTTTACCCTTGGAAGGATAAACGCGATATATGTGGGCCCCTCGATGATTTGGTGATGACAAACGTAAGTGCTCGGCCTAGCCTGGACTGATTTGATTTGTTCAAACAGTCAGTCGTCATAAATCAGAAATCAAGAAACAACAAATGGACAGAGAGAATGATTATAATCCATGTCTCAGTCCATATGATATCTAGAATTGAGGAATATATGATCCCTTATCTAATGGACATGTCATTTAATTTGTTCAGAGTTTGACAGTGGCTTTAAGAGCTACGATTGCTAGTCGGGATCTTGGAGTCATACGTAATAATAGTTTTAGACTTATCCAAGTGGGAGACTGTTGGATTAGGTGTCTAAGCCCATAACTATTATTGGCAGGTATTCGACCCGAGAGTAGCATGGTCCATTTTGGTTGCATATCATTAGGACAATTTGTTAGGATGGACTTTCGAGAGAAGGTTATTTATGGTTTATTAATATATTATAAGTTATAATCTATTAATATGAAATCATATGTTTTAATTAGTATTGATCAAGAATTAATTTGGAATTAATTTACTGGTCAAAAGAGACTAATTAAATCTATAGGGATTAATTATGATAATTAATTATATTAATATGTGTTGGGCTTATGATCTATGTTGAGCCAAATTTATGTATGGATACATAAAGCGTTGGGCCACATGAACCATGGATCATTAAACCCATGGGTATGGATTTGGGTTATATCCATGACCCTAGAAATCCCACATATAAATAGATACTTCATTGGCTAAAATCGCCACTTGTATCTTTTTAGAGTTGATGGTGTCTTTTGTGTGCATGGAATTCTCTTTCAAGTTCATCCTTTATCTATGGTGTATTGTGATTCCATTTGAGGCTTCCACACTATTGGGGCTAAGCTCTTTAAGGCCAAATACACCAAGAATTCAAGCTCCATCAAAAGGTATGTCATGTTAACTATTATATTATATTTTTATGTTAAATGTATGCTAGTTGTAAGATTAATACCTTGGAAACCATTTACATGTATAATTAGTGAAAACATAGATCCAAGGTATTTAGGTTTGTATGTGCACCATAGGATGTTGTAGTATACCAAAACCCAACAGAAGGGTCCAATATACATGGGGCCCAACTTGCCCCGTTTCCCGAATCGAATGGCGCCCTTCCATGGAGACACCTTCTGGAGTACCATATCCCTGACCTAGAACTCCAGGTCCGACCGTTGCTTGTTGGCATAGCTTTTCTGCTGACTCTGAGCAGTCTGAAGCCTACTTCGAACCTATTGGATCTTCTCCGTAGTCTTGAGTACCACTTTGGTACTCCCCATGACCCTTTGCCCAACCTCTCCCCAGCATATCGGGGTCTTGCACTTCCTCGCATACAACATTTTGAAGGGAGGACGGTTGATAGCTATTTTTTTATAGGAGAACTCAACCGGAAGGTTAGTATCCCAACTACCTCCGAAGTCTAAAACGCACGCCTACAACATATCCTCCAGAATCTGGATGGTCCGCTCGCGCTGACCATCCATCTGTGGGTGAAAGGCGGTGCTAAAATGCATTCGAGTACCCAACTCGTCCTGAAACCTCTTCCAAAACCTGGAAGTGAACCACACGTCCCTGTCTAAAATCACCAAAAATGGAACCCTGTGCCGTGCCACCACCTCCCGGATGTAGATGTTGGGCAACTTTTCGGCCGAAATACTCTCCTGAATCGGAATAAAATGGCCGCTCTTGGTCAATCGATCAACGATGACCCAGATCAAATCCACCCCTTGCACGGTCATGGGAAGCTTCATAATGAAGTCCATAGTAATATCCACCCACTTCCATAGCGGGATATCCAATGGCTGGACCTTGCTGTGAGGTCTCAGGTGCTTAGCCTTGACCTTCCTGCAGGTCAAACACCTTTCCACGAACCAAGCTATGTCCTTCTTCATACAGGGCCACCAATAATCGATACGAAGATCCCTATACATCTTTGTCGCCCCGGGATGGATGGAGAACCGAGATTTGTGCTCCTCTACCATCAGTACCCGGCGCAAACCTCCCTGATACGGGACCCACACCCTACGGTGAAGAGTCAACAACCCCCGACTATCATAGTCGAAGGAGGAAACCTAACCCACAATTCTCTCACTCTTTCGATGTTCAATCTTCCTTACCCGTTTCACCCAGACAAAACTATCATGTTGATGACTCCAAAGCTATTGATTTTGAACTCCTTTTCCAACAAGAATTTGCTCTACTCTCCATGAAATACAAATGTCCTTTTAATACATCTTATAAACATACCAAAATCAATTCCATGCTCCTCACTAAAATAATCCTCAACCCGACTCTCCTCAGGAATCACAACCACCTTTAGAAAATCCTTCCTCATACAAACCAAACATCTCAAAACCAACCTCTACTTCGGAAACACCTCTGAATCCAAAATCAGACAAGCCAAAAATTATGTTTCACAAGTGTGGACAAGCAAAACACTTTGCAAAAGATTGCTTGGCTAAAGCTTCGGAAAAGCCAAAGATCAAGGACTCTGCATACTACGCCCGAAGAGCTCAAAGGATGGAAGAAATTGAAAAAGCTTTTGTAACAATTGTATCAAGGGATGTAGAGGATATTGGTCATCCAGAGATGATGATGACATGGTAACTGGAAGGAACATATGCTTGATGGCGAAACAAACTGTTGAATGTGATGAAGGATATTGGTCATATGGGTCTGAAGATGAAGACGATGTTACTGAACCACACTACTACTACATGGCCACCAACGATCCACCTAGTCAAAGCATCGTTCGACAGGTAAAATCTATGATACTGATAATAACTTTGATTTGTCTCTTTGTGAACCTTACATAACCGAGATCTAAACATATATGAGCACCATCTATAAAGCCTATGAGTCTGCCATAGAAGCCAGTGAGAAGAAGGAATATGAATTAAATCGTCTTAGGTTACGTTTTGAGGATAAAAAGTTGAAAATCGAGTTTTTAGAGCATGAGATTATAATGTCAAAAGATGAATGTATATTTTTAAAAGACAAATGTGAAATCACTAATTCTGAAAGAAATATCTTGATTACTAATAACAAATGTCTCAATGCTAAGATAGATGCTATGCATAATTCTATTGACATACTTGAATCAAATCTACAAATGACTCATAAATTTCATCATCCGTGGCCAAAAGCTCCTGATCTCGGAAGCGAGTTTCCAAAATCAATTTCTCGTCCCTTGAAGGAATTGCAAATTTTGACATTTATGGGAGAGGTTCCAAACATTCAACATTCAGACACCCTTGTTTCTCCCTTGTCACCCCTTCCTTAGACAACATACCACTTTATGTCCCTAATTACTGAGTTTCAACCCATAGTTGTTAAGAGTCTCGATTCCATGCAATTTCCGCCTCTGATAAACCTAGACCTGAATCAGACCTCTAACACTCAAGAATTTGTTGTTCAAAATACAAACCCAAGCCCTCTTAACAACTGCATAATTAAAGAAGTCTTTCCAGAATCAGCTTCGTCTAAACCATTAGAGTGTGTCTTAGCATCCCTACATAGTGAAGTTGATGAGACAATTTCATGTGATTCTAAACCACAGGTAATTTTCAAATCATGTTTGGTTCCTATTAAGCCTATGTTCAACAATCCTTCAGAAGGAGAGTCTTCGTGATCCTCGCCTCAAACCAAAAGAAAGCGAATGTTGAATAGGAAGGATATATTAGACCCCAAGGTAGAAGCTGTAAATGCTCACAAAAAGGAAGTTAAGACTAGACAAATTTCAAAATTCCTTGAGAACTCCAAAAATAGTGTATCTTGGAATTCTCATTCATCAACCCATAGTCAAAACGCCTTCACACCTACTAAGATCCTAATGAGGCCTTCTAACTCTCAATCCCGTAGAACCAAAATGGTCAGTACCAATCAACCCAAATCTTGTGTGAATACCATGTCCATCCAAAACACCTCTGCTCGGACTGTTTCATCTGCTTTCATCGCTAAATCTGATGGCACAATTTTTAAACCCAAATTTTCTAAAACAAATGTGTCATCAAGCAAATCAAAATTTGTAGACAAAAACAAACGTTTCAAAATATTCAAAGCAAAATTTTGTATGGAAAGTCACATTGATACACCAATAGCTCCGATGTCCGCAGTTGTTCCTACCACTTTGGAAAAACCAGGTCCGAAGAAAGCCATTCCGAACCCTCAAGTCATTAAATATGACTACTAGATAGATGAAAAGACATTTGCATTTTGCCTATTTCCTAAGAACTCAAAATACATTTCCAAGAAACACAAAGTTGTTCCAAAGTCAAAATCAAATACCAAAGTGTTGGATAAGGTGTCTAAGTCCATAACTATTTCTGGTATGTACTTGACCCAACCCGGCATGGTCCATTTGGGTTGCATGGCACCATGCAATTGGATAGACTAAATGAGAGAAATAACACTTGGAGATTATTAATATATTATAAGTTCTAATATATTAATAATATTATTTGATTAGTTTGATCAATAATTAATTTAGAATTAATTAAGTGGTCAAAAGAGAACTAATTAAATATATGGATTGATTATGTAAATCATCCATATCTTGTATAGTGGGCTAAGAGGCTCCATGGATTATCAAGTTGGGTTCTACCCATAGGATGCTCCATGGATGCTCCATCGGAGTTACAAACCCATGGGTCATGGAAATGAAGAGTCATGACACATTAGGGTTTACATGGTGTAACCCTAGATGTGTCAACACTATATAAGAATCATATTCTCCACCAAAATCGGATACACTAAGGAAACAAGAGGGCTTGGCCGATTTCAAGAAGTGTGTGTTCTCTCATAAGTTTTTCCAAGAGCATTTGGTGTTGTGTGAAGCATTTGAGGCATCACACTTGGGGTGCTAGGCTCACAAGGTTTCAAGGAACACAAGCAACAACAAGGTAAGTTATTCTATCTATCATTCAAGTTAAAATTGTTCCCCATGTATGCTAGATAGGAATATAGCCTTGGAATTCAACTTTGCATGATAATTAGACAAACATAGATCCAAGGTTATTAGGGTTGCATGTACACTTAGGAAGTGTTAGAATGCTCAAAACCCATCAGTGGTATCAGAGCCTAGGCTTGTTTGCTTTTTATTTGTGCTTAAAAGTTGGAAAAAAAGTCGAAAATCTTGCTGTCTACGAATGGACTCGTCGAGTCCATAAGGGGGAATTGTCGATTTCACGTGTATCTTCAACCAACTCGGCGAGTAAGTTCATGCACTCGGCGAGTAGGGTCGACAGGTTGCAGAATTTCGACTTTAGTTGCTGGAAATGAATTAGAAACATTACCCTAAACTTTTTGGTACTTGAAAACTTGTTTTAGATGGTGTAATGTCTTTGATAATTCATTTACAACAACTAGTTATCAAAATTACAAAGTTTTAAGTGTAATTTTTGATTTATGAATGAATTCATATTTATGTTCTTGTTCTTATGATGTTTTAGATGATCATAGGAATTATTTGTAACCTATGTGGTAGATTAATTCTTGATCATAATGTGTTTTAATGGAGTCCATAACTTGTCCTCAAGTTATGGAAAACCAAGAGTAATACTTGAATTAAAACCATTAAAAAAAACACAAGAGTTAGAAAAATGAAGAGTCTTCATTTTATTACTCTATTAAACTCATAAGTTACAAGAAATGAAAAGTTTTGAAAGTTACAAAACTTACCCTCAAGTTTTGGAACAAGTAAAGTTAAGTTAAAACTTTAGTTCCAACCCCTAGAATTTTAAAAGTTAAAATTCAACCCTTATACTTATATTATGATGATTTAATAATTATATATATATATATATATATATATATATATATATATATATATATATATATATATATATATATATGTGTGTGTATAAGAACAAAGTCGTCTTACCGCTAGTACGCCTCATTCACGAAGCCGGTCTATAAGGTGGGTATAAGGTTGTTGCCTATAAAATGGTGACTTAATGGGTGTCTACTCTCACCCACCGCTTGCTTGACTGGTGGTGGGTCGTTAGCCGAACGGGTAAGACAAGGACTTATAAATTCTCATTCAAAGTATGATGAATATAATAAAGTAACTAAATGTTTTATTAAATTCCCAATCTTAGTTACTTTAGGAAAATGTGAATAAGGTGCTAATCCATGAAATTACACTTTACACTTTGTCTAAGTCGTTGGTGGAGCGTGTGTGGTTAACTGGCACACTAACTTGGACTTAACAAGGTAGGTAAAGGGTGACTTAAGGTTTATTATAGTATCGGTGGAGTGTGTGTGGTTTACCGGCACATCGATTGAGTGATAAACTTTAAGGGTACCAAGTGATTTGCATGGTTACTTCACACCTCGTTTTGTGATCCTCGGTATCCCAGTCACAAAACTTGGAGGGCACACTCGAGATTGAAACATGCCTTTGAAAAGCTCATTGAATCTCAAAGAATCTAGGAATTTCTAGGAGTCAAACAAAACCTTATACTTAAATGTTTCGGTTTTCGTGGTGGAAATTGGTGAATCGTCATTCACTTACTTTTCAAATATGGTATAGCTTAGACTACGGCATACCTCTTCTAAGCTATGTTATATTGTGATTGGATCCTAGCCTTAATATGACATTTGGGTGTTTTATTAAGGACTCTCATAGATCTATACTAAACTTGTTCTCTTCTTTCAGATGTCTTCAAACAATGTTGCTTTTGGCTCGAATCCTAATGGCTCCTTTACTCTTATGAGCTTGTGTGGGAAAGTTACCTTTGATGGATCCAACTTCAATGAGTGGATCAGAAACATCAGGATGATAACCCACTACGAGGACAAAGAATATGTCCTTGACAAGGAGCTTAAGGAAATTGATGAGTCCACTGCAACTCCCCAGGAGATCGCTGACTTTCATACTCATGAAAGAGATGCGACCAAGGTGGCTTGCATCATGTTGGCCACAATGACAGTTGAACTCCAAAAGTCTTATGAAGATTTCTACCCTTATGAAATGCACCAAGATTTGATGGAAATATACCATCAAAGTGCACGAAAAGAGAGGTATGAGATCATCTGCTCCATGATAATAGCCATGATGAAGGACGGTGAATCCATCACCAGCCACATGCAGAAAATGCAAAGGTATGTGGATCGTTTGCTGAAGCTTAATGTGAACTTCCCTGAGGAGCTTGCAATAGATATCATTTTGCACTCCTTACCATCGTGCTATGATCAATTCCGCATGACATATCACATGAACAAGGAAGAGGTCACCCTCAGCAAACTTCAGGGACTTCTCAAGACCGCAGAAACAGGTCTTAAAGGGAAGTCGGTTGCTATCACTCCTACTCCAAACTCAACTCCGGTTTTGGCAATCGGGAAAAGTCAAGGGAGGAAGAGAAAGAGATCTTCGAAGGGTACCAAGGCTCGGACCCTTGATGGCTCTTCTTCAAGTGGAACCAAGAAAGGTTTCATTACTCCTTCTTCTGACCCAAAAGAGGCTGAATGCTTCTATTGCCATGAAAAGGCTCATTGGAAGCGGAGCTGCCCAAAATACCAGCAGGATGTGAAGGATGGGAAAGTCAAACCCAACCATGCAAGTATTTACACTATCATTTCTAATAACTCACCCCATTCTAAATCTTGGGTCCTAGATACCGGTTGTGGTATTCATATTTGTTGTGACTTGCAGGGACTAAGAAGAAGTGAGGATGTGGAGCAAGGAAGAATAAACTTGATCATGGGGAATAGGAAAGCTTCACCTGTCACCAAGATTGGAGTTTATACTTTATCACTAAGTAGTGGGTTTAGTTTAGATTTGAATAAATGTTGTTACTCGCCAAGAATGGAAAGAAATATTATTTCCTTTCATGCTTTGTACAAACAAGGGTTTACCTTTTCGTTTAATAATGAAGTTGGTTCTATTGATGCTTTCTTTAATAATGTTGTTTATTTTAAAGCATTACCTTGTGATGGTGTGTATGAAGCTGTGTCTGTTGTAGATAACTTAGGAAATAATGTTTTGTGTATTGATTCTACTACTAATAATAACTTGGATAAAGCATCATTATGGCATTGTCGCCTTGGACATATAAGCAAGAAACACATAGGCCAACTCCAAAAGGATGGAGTCTTGGAGTCGTTTGACCTAAAGTCAGATGATAGTTGCGAATCATGCTTACTTGGAAAAATAACAAAGTCACCCTTCACAGGCTCGTGTGAAAGGGGTGAAGGTTTGTTGGACCTTATACACACGGATGTGTGTGGGCCATTCAAACATGCCACAAGGGATGCTAATCGTTATTATTTGACTTTTACTGATGATTACAGTAGATATGGATATGTCTACTTAATCAAACATAAGTCAGAGACTTTCGAGAGGTTTAAGGAATTTAAACAGGAAGTCGAGAATCATTTGGGCAGGAACATTAAGATGCTTCGATCCGATCGAGGTGGTGAGTATCTTAGTTCAGAGTTCCTCGACTATCTAAGGGAATGTGGGATTGTCTCACAATTGACACCTCCTAGGACACCGCAGTTGAATGGTGTGGCTGAGAGGCGTAATCGAACCTTGTTAGACATGGTTCGTTCCATGATGAGTCGATCTTCGCTACCAATCTCATTCTGGGGGTATGCCTTAGAGACTGCCGCCCATATTCTTAATCTAGTCCCTACAAAGAAAGTTGCCAAAACTCCTCACGAGATGTGGACTGGTAAAGTACCTAAACTAGACCACATCAAGATTTGGGGTTGCGAGGCTTTCGTGAGACGCGAGACTCATGATAAGCTCGAACCTCGAAGCGAGAGGTGTATTTTCATCGGCTACCCACAGCAATCCTTTGGTTACCTCTTCTACAGACCTAGTGACAATGTGGTCTTTGTAGTAAGAAGAGGAGTCTTTCGAGAAAGAGAGTTTATAAGCCAAGGAGACAGTGGGAGGCAAATTGATCTTGAAGAAATTCAAGAATCAAGTGGTGAAGGAACTTCAAACTCTAGCCCTCAACTTGAGGAGGAAACTCCGGTTGAGCCAATTGACGAATCTGTACCTCTGAGGCGTTCCACGAGAGTTAGGAGTGCACCTGACCATTACTATGGATTCCATATTACTGCAGAAGGTGAGACACTTATTAGTGATGGGACACTAGTAAGTCAAGATGACCCTAACAACTACGAGGAAGCCATGGCAGGCCCCGAGTCCGCTAAATGGAAAGAGGCTATGGATAGCGAGATACAATCCATGTATGACAATCAAGTTTGGAACTTGGTTGAAAATGTACCAGGTCGTAAGACAGTGGGGTGCAAATGGGTCTTCAAGAAGAAGACCGACATGGATGGTAAAGTACACACTTATAACGCTAGACTGGTTGCGAAGGGCTTCTCTCAAATTCCTGGAGTGGATTATGATGAGACCTTTTCTTCGGTAGCCAAGATTAAGTCTATTCAGGTTCTGTTAGCCATAGCTGCATTTCATGACTATGAAATATGGCAGATGGATGTCAAAACCGCTTTCCTTAATGGAAAGTTGGCTGAAGATGTTTACATGAGTCAGCCAGAAGGTTTTGTCAGCAGCAAGTACCCTAATAGAGTGTGTAAGC
The DNA here is from genome assembly GCF_052625555.1 of Lactuca saligna. Classification (NCBI taxonomy): domain Eukaryota; kingdom Viridiplantae; phylum Streptophyta; class Magnoliopsida; order Asterales; family Asteraceae; genus Lactuca; species Lactuca saligna. The sequence goes on along the minus strand of NC_136421.1, from coordinate 47,683,152 downwards.
TTGAGAAATCCATCTATGGATTAAAGCAAGCACCTCGCAGATGGAATCTTTGCTTTGATGAAAAGGTCAAGGAATTTGGCTTTTCTAGGAGTGAAGATGAATCTTGTGTGTATGTCAAGGCTAGTGGGAGTATAGTTAGCTTTTTGGTATTGTATGTGGATGACATACTATTCATAGGAAACGACATTCCAACCCTGCAGGAAGTAAAGTCTTGGCTTGGGAAGTGTTTCGCTATGAAGGACCTTGGTGAAGCTGCCTATATTTTAGGGATAAGGATCTTGAGAGATCGGAGTAAAAGACTAATTGGACTTAGTCAGAGTACTTACTTGGATAAGGTGTTGAAGAGATTCAGCATGCAGGACTCCAAGAAAGGAGAGTCGCCCATCCAGAGTAACGCCAAATTGAGTAAGACACAAAGCCCTAGCACTGAGGCTGAGATAGCAGAAATGAGTCTAGTACCTTATGCTTCGGCTGTAGGTTCGATCATGTATGCTATGACGTGTACTCGACCTGATGTAGCCTTTGCCTTGAGCATGGTTAGCAGGTTTCAGGGGAACCCTGGCAAGGCACACTGGACTGCGGTAAAGAATATTCTCAAGTACCTACGAAGGACTATGGACTGGGTCCTTACCCTCGGTGGGAGTGATGACTTGAGAGTAGTAGGGTATAGTGATGCTAGCTTCCAGACTGATAGGGATAATTTCCGCTCTCAGTCAGGCTGGGTCTTTACCCTAAATGGAGGAGCAATTTCTTGGAAGAGTTCCAAGCAAGAGACAGTGGCAGATTCTACTTGTGAATCAGAGTATATTGCAGCTAGGGAGGCGGCAAAGGAGGCGATATGGCTGAAGAACTTCATTGGAGACCTTGGAGTTGTACCAGCTATTAAAGAGCCAATGAAAATTTTCTGTGATAGTGAAAGTGTTGTTGCCTTAGCCAAGGAACCAAGGGATCACGGGAGATCCAAACACATCGATAGAAAATACCATTTCATCAGACATCGGATCGAAGAAGGACTCCTCGTGGCAAAGAGGGTATCATCAGATGAGAATCCGGCAGATCCCCTCACAAAGGGACTGACTCGGGTTAAGCATCTTCAGCATGCTCGGAGCATAGGGCTGAAGGATGATATTAGATTTAGTAGTTAGATAACCTCGAAATTTGTAAAGTGTAATTGACATTTGATGATGAATAAAAAATGTTTTATTTATGAGTAAAGTGTTGTTATCTCTTGTCGGTCGTTTACTATATTTCTTTTGCATGTTTTGACTTCCAGAATAATTTTTGTTTGGTATAACATATTATTCAAACCTCCACAGTCAGTCATATGTCGGAAGTAGGTATGAATCAAGACTGTCATGTTTGGTTGTAGAGGTCTTGGACAAGGCTACAACAATCATGAGTGCTCATAAGTTCTGAGCATTGGACTCAACCCACGCTCACTGGAATCACTTCATGGAATTCTATCTCGAGTGATCGTGAGACGGTAATATCGTATAAGTCTTCAAACCTAGAGATATGATTTGTTACTTACAAGTTGGTTATGCATTGATTGTACGAAAACACATTGGTAACTCGATGTTATAAATCGTGCTCTTGTGTGTAATTCAATGAGTGGTAGAACAAACATATGAGTCAAAGTTTATCTGTTCCTTCTTGGATTAGAAGCTGATATCTGGGTCCCTCGATGATTTTGTTTTGACCCATGTACCGGGCCCGGTCAGAACTAAGTTGATGTGTTCAATTAAGTTCTTTGTCAAACAAATCGGAAATCGGGAAACAAACTGTTGGACAATAAGTAAGACATTGTTCCATGTATTTGTCCGACTGATATCTAAAACAGAGGATTATATGATCTCTTATCTTAAATGGCGTACCATCATCTTCTCAGTTCCGAGAAACCTTGAAAAGAGCTACGATTGCCGATCGGTTCCTGAAGTCATACTTGCAGTAATAGTTATTAGACTTATCCAAGTGGGAGACTGTTGGATAAGGTGTCTAAGTCCATAACTATTTCTGGTATGTACTTAACCCGACCCGGCATGGTCCATTTGGGTTGCATGGCACCATGCAATTGGATAGACTAAATGAGAGAAATAACACTTGGAGATTATTAATATATTATAAGTTCTAATATATTAATAATATTATTTGATTAGTTTGATCAATAATTAATTTGGAATTAATTAAGTGATCAAAAGAGAACTAATTAAATATATGGGTTGATTATGTAAATCATCCATATCTTGTATAGTGGGCTAGGAGGCTCCATGGATTATCAAGTTGGGTTCTACCCATAGGATGCTCCATGGATGCTCCATGGGAGTTACAAACCCATGGGTCATGGAAATGAAGAGTCATGACACATTAGGGTTTACATGGTGTAACCCTAGATGTGTCAACACTATATAAGAATCATATTCTCCACCAAAATCGGATACACTAAGGAAACAAGAGGGCTTGGCCGATTTCAAGAAGTGTGTGTTCTCTCATAAGTTTTTCCAAGAGCATTTGGTGTTGTGTGAAGCATTTGAGGCATCACACTTGGGGTGCTAGGCTCACAAGGTTTCAAGGAACACAAGCAATAACAAGGTAAGTTATTCTATCTATCATTCAAGTTAAAATTGTTCCCCATGTATGCTAGATAGGAATATAGCCTTGGAATTCAACTTTGCATGATAATTAGACAAACATAGATACAAGGTTATTAGGGTTGCATGTACACTTAGGAAGTGTTAGAATGCTCAAAACCCATCACAAAGCTCGTGCCCATGTCCCTAAATCTAACTCGGAACCTAAAAACTAGACCGCTCACTAATTTTGCAGGCACTTTGTGCTTCGGAGCAAGAAAAAATATGGTATATTGATAGTGCTTGCTCCATGCACATGACGGGGCAGAAAGATTTTCTACGAGATTTAAAGCTTTCTCCTAATGTTGGTTACGTGACTTATGGAAACAACTCAAACTCTCGAATTCGTGGTTATGGAATTCTTGCCAATGGAAATTTCTCTATCTCAAATGTGGCGTATGTAGATGACTGAAGACCAAAAAGAGTGTTTAATTAATTCAAATCACAACAAGAACATGTACCCACTTGACATCAACATGATTATAGGCAAACCGAAACTATGCCTTATTTCCAAATCCATTCCTAACGCCAGTTGGTTATGGCACCAAAGGCTCGCTCATCTAAACTTTTAGTACATGAATGATCTCGTATCTGGTGAAATGGTGAGAGGTTTACCTCTTCTCAAATTTGAAAATGATCATTTATGTGCTGCTTGTGAGTGTGGAAAGCAATCGAAGAAGGGTCATCCTATTATAATTGAAAAATCAATCTCGGAACCATTGGAGTTTCTACACATTGATCTTTGTAGACCATCCACAGTAAAGAGTCTTCATCATAAGAAATACATTCTTGTGATTGTTGATGACTTTACAAGGTTCACTTGGGTTCTCTTCCTAAGGCTGAAATCAGATACAACCTCTGAACTCATCAATTTTATAAAAGGAATAGATGTTCTCATCAAACTCCCAGTTAGGAGAATCCGAAGTGATAATGGTTCGGAATTCACAAACTCCACCATTGAAAATTTTCTCACTGAGAAAGGAATTGACCATAACTTTTCAGCTCCTTAAACCCCACAACAGAACGGTGTAGTTGAAAGACAAAATAGAACTCTTGTTGAAGCTGCTTGATCAATGATAAACTTCGAAAATCTACCACTCTACCTCTGGGCTGAAGCTGTTTCCACTGCATGCTTTACTCATAATAGAAGTATCATCAATCGCCACCTCAACATGACTCCTTATGAAGCCATGAATGATTGAAAGCCAAGTATTTCATTTCTCCATGTCTTTAGATGTCGATGCTTCATTAAAAACAATTGTGATCAGCTTACCAAGTTCCAACTTAAAGCTGATGAAGCAATCTTTCTTGGGTACTCTTCATAGTTAAAGGTGTATCGAGTTCTCAACCGTCGAACTCGAGTTATTGAAGAAAGTTTTGATGTCACCTATGATGAAAAATTCATTCGGAATTTTGCTCCCTTGCATGTTACAACTCACATTATGGAGTCCGATGCTCCAACCTCAGAATGTCCGAATGTTCAGATAATTCATAAAGTTGATTTCAAAACTCTTTTTGGACCCTCTGAAATAGCCTTTGATTCGGAATTTCGAACAAAGCAACACTCCACTCTGGAAGTTCCTATTTCTCAAAATTCCTTTGGACCGATTCGAAGTCATCTTCCATTTGATTCCAAACTATTTCAACCTTCTCAGGTTGAGGGGGAGAATGATCAACCTTCCCTAGAATCAAATGTGGATGGATTCCAAGATACAGCTACTGATTTCGATGACTCCACTCCTATCCATATTGATGACAACAAACATTTCTTTGAGTTTCCTTCTGATGATGATGTCAACCTATCTGGTTCAGAAGTTCAGAGGGAGCATCACCCTCAAATTCAAACCATTCAGGGGCAGGAACTTAATCCTATCGTTGATATTGGATCATCTGCTACTCAAGAACTTCTAATGTTACATGCTTGTACCAAGGATCATCCTCCCAACCAAGTTGGTGGAAACCCTAATACTGGTGTACAAACTTGCTCTACTGCAAGTGTTCAAAATGAATGTAATTTTCAGCATTTATCTCCATGGTTGAACCCAAATCCATCAAAGAATCATTATAGCATACCGACTGGATTACAGCCATGCAAAAAGAATTGACAGAATTCAATAGAAATTAAGTATGGACTCTCGTTCCTCCTCCTCCAGATCGCCCTATTGTTGGCACTAGATGGGTGTTTCACAACAAGCTAGATGATGCAGGAGTTATTATTCAAAATAAAGCGAGATTGTTGGCTAAAGGATTTACTCTGATCAAAGGCCTCAACTACGATGAGACTTTTTCTCCTGTTGCACGTCTCGAAGCCATCCGAATATTTGTTGCTTATGTTGCTCAGAAAGGTTTAAAGGTTTACCAAATGGATGTTAAGGGTGCTTTTCTTAATGGTGAACTTGGCACTGAAGTATATCTTTAAAAGCCTCCCAGATTTGTTAATCTCTCACATCCAAACTACTGCTATAAGCTCTGGAAAGCTGTCTGCAGCCTAAAGCAAGCTCCTCACACATGGTACGAGACCCTCATAAATTTTCTCAAGCGTTCAGGATTTCAACGAGGAATTTTAGATCCCACCCTATTTCGAAGATCAAATGGTAAGGATCTCATGCTAGTCCAAATTTACATTGATAGCATCATTTTTGGATCTACAGATTCATCAATGGTTGCTGATTTTGCAAAACTTATGATCAATCGATTCCAAATGAGCATGAATCGAGAATTAAGCTTCTTTCTTGGTTTCCAAGTCAAACAGACTAACAGAGGAATTTTCATTCACCAAGAGAAGTGCATTTCGGAACTCCTCAAAAAGTACTCAATGGACACTTGTGCCTTTACCAAGGTACCAGAGGGCTTCGGACACAAGATCTTTGCTAACCCTTCAGGTGTAGCACTTAATGAAAAGAAGTACAGAGGAATGATTGGATCTTTACTCTATCTCACAAAAAGTTGTTCGGACATCATGTTTGCAATATGTTTGTGTGCCAGATTTCAAGTCAACCCAAATATATCTCATCTCTTGGCTGTGAAACAAAACTTCCGATACCTTAAAGGTATAAAGAGTCTTGGAATCTGGTACCCAACAAATGAGAGCTTCTTTCATGGTGCCATGCAACCCAAATGGACCATGCCGGGTCGGGTCAAGTACATACTAGAAATAGTTATGGACTTAGACACCTTATCCAATAGTCTACTACTTGGATAAGTCTAATAACTATAACTGCAAGTATGACTTCAGGAACCGATCAGCAATTGTAGCTCTTTCAAGGTTTCTCGGAACTGAGAAGATGTTGATACGCCATTTAAGATAAGTAGTCATATAATCCTCTGTTCAAGATATCAGTCGGACAAATACATGGAACAATGTCTTACTTATTGTCCATCAGTTTGTTTCCCGATTTACGATTTGTTTGACAAAGAACTTAATTCAACACATCAACTTAGTTCTGACCAGGCCCGGTACATAGGTCAAAACAAAATCATCGAGCGGCCCAGATATCAGCTTCTAATCCAAGAAGGAACAAATAAACTTTGACTCATATGTTTGTTCTACCACTCATTGAATTATACACAAAAGCACGTTTTATAACATCGAGTTACCAATGCGTTTACGTACAATCAATGCATCACCAAGTCGTAAGTAACAAATCGTATCTCTAGGTTTGAAGACTTATATGATATTACCATCTCATGATCACTCGAGATAAATTCAATGAAGTGATTCCAGTGAGCGTGGGTTGTGTCCAATGCTCATAACTTATGAGCACTCATGATTGTTGTAGCTATGTCCAACACCTTAGACCTCTGCAACCAATCATGACAGTCTTGATTCATACCTACATCCGATATATGTTGACTGTGGAGGTTTGAATAATATGATATACCAAAGATAATTATTCTGGAAGTCAAAACATGCAAAAGAAATATAGTAAACGATTGACAAGAGATAGAAACACTTTACTCATAAATAAAACACCTTTTATTCATCATCTAATGTCAGTTACACTTTACAAATTTCAAGGTTATCTAACTACTAAATCTAATATCATCCTTCAACCCTATGCTCCGAGCATGCTGGATATGCTTAACCCGAGTCAGTCCCTTCGTGAGGGGATCTGCTGGATTCTCATCCGATGATACCCTCTTTGCCACGAGGAGTCCTTCTTCTATTCGACATTTGATGAAATGGTATTTTCTGTCGATGTTTCTGGATCTCCCGTGATCCCTTGGTTCCTTGGTTAAGGCAACAGCACTTTCACTATCACAGAGAATTTCCATTGGCTCCTTAATAGCTAGTACAACTCCAAGGTCTCCAATGAAGTTATTCAGCCATATCGCCTCCTTTGCTGCCTCTCTAGCTGCTATATAATCTCATTCGCAAGTTGAATCAACCACTATCTCTTGCTTGGAACTCTTCCAAGAAATTGCTCCTCCGTTTAGGGTAAAGACCCAGCCTGACTGAGAGCGGGAATTATCCCTATCAGTCTGAAAGCTAGAATCACTATACCCTACAACTCTCAAGTCTTCACTCCCACCGAGGGTAAGAACCCAGTCCTTAGTCCTCCATAGATACTTGAGGATATTCTTTACAACAATCTAGTGTGCCTTGCCAGGTTTCCCCATGAAACCTGCTAACCATGCTCAAGGCAAAGGCTACATCAGGTCGAGTACACATCATAGCATACATGATCGATCCTACAGCCAAAGCATAAGGTATTCGACTCATTTATGCTATCTCAGCCTCAATACTAGGGCTTTGTGTCTTACTCAATCTGACGTTACTCTAGATGGGTAACTCTCCTTTCTTGGAATCCTGCATGCTGAATCTCTTCAACACCTTATCCAAGTAGGTACTATGACTAAGTCCAATTAGTCGTATACTCTGGTGTAACATCCCAAAAACATAGTCTGAAAATTTTGTTTTAAATCAGTAATAAAACCATATTCATGAATGTCATATAAGAATCATAAACAATGTATGTCAAAATATCATAACAACTGTCAAACATATCAGAGTATAAATATCCCAGGATGAACAAATGGTGTGTGCACTGCAATCTTCCCGAGCTCCTCTTTTGAAAACTAAGTACCTAAAACCAAAACTGAAACTGTAAGCACGAAGCTTAGTGAGCTCCCCCAAACTACCACATACCATACAATAACATATAAACACATATTGGGCCTTGCCCACTGCATCGGGCCGAAGCTCGGAAACTGCATCGGACCGAAGTCCGGAACTGACTGGGACCTTGTGCCCTGCATCAGACCAAAGTCCGAAACTAACTGCATCGGACCGAAGTCCGGAACTGACTGGGACCTTGTCCCCTGCATCGGACCGATGTCCAGAACTGACCGGGACCTTGTCCCCTGCATCGGACCGAAGTCCGGAACTAACTGCATCGGACCGAAGTCCGGAACTGACTGGGCATAGCATAGCATAGCAAAAACACATATCAAATAGCATAACACACATGATCATAAACTCATATATTGCATACTACGTCAGGCCATAGCCCATAACACTTAACACATAAATCCTCTCTGAGCCACGAAGGCATCAAACAAACTAACAACTGCATCAGACAAAGTCCGAAAACTAATGCTACTAAACGGGCCGGCATTGTGGCCTTAGACCCGTTCCTACTGGAAGGAAACTCACCTCACACTGCTGAAGTCCCGTAGACACAATCTCACACTGCTGAAGTCCCGCAGACTTAACCCCAACTGCTGGATGACAGATTCCCGAACTATCAACACCAAAATAACACCCAATTAATAATTGGGTTCTAACACATAACTATAAATACATGCTTTGGACAATTACTACATTACCCCTAGCTTGGCTTACCTAAGCCCAAGGCCCAATCCATAGGCCCAAGGTCAACTAGGGATCAAAGCCCAACATATGGCCCAATTTTCCAAATTGGGTCCAAACCTCTACATGGACTTCCCTTAAGGCCCAATTGTCCAGTCCAGTCTAACATGTCTCATTCTAGGGGCCCAACATCATACAACCATCTAGGCCCCAACTATGGCCCAATTTTCCAAATTGGGCCCAATCCTTCATATGGACCTTACCCTAAAGCCCAATAAATTATTCTAGTCCATTTGCTTGTTCTTGGATGGCCCAACACAAAGCCCAAGTAAAATTAGGGTTTCACATAAAATGATAACTAGGGTTAAGTGTTTCTTACTTAACCCATTAAGGACTTAACACACTAGGGACTTAATCCATTAAGGACTTAATCCGTTAAGTCCATTATTGCTTAGATTCATTTCTGCCAATGATTATTATTTAATATTCACTTATTAAATAATTCTCATGTGTGTGCTGATAATTTCTCAAATATTAGGATTTTCTCAATTAGTCCATTAAGTCCTTTACTCTACTAGATAAATGGCCTGGTATAGTTTGGGCTTAATTCACAATCCAATCCCAATGGCCCACAAGTGGCCCAATTAGTCCAAGGCCTAATACTCATAATTAGGGTTTTCCACCCAAACATGGCCCAAAACCAATCTCTAAGCCCATTAGGGTTTTCTAGCGGGGCACCACCCACTACCACCTCGGGTAGTGGTGGTCGATGGCAGCTCACGGCGGTGGCCACCACCTTACGGTGGTGGTTTATATTATTTTTATTATTATCCAAATTAATTACAATTACAGTGTTTGATCAAAACATAACCACACACACACTAACACACACACAGAGCCACACCATGGTGGCCGACGGTGGCTCGTGGCGGCAGCTACCACTGCAGTGGCTATTCTCGACTTTCCGGCTAGAAAAAAACACACACGCTTATACTACAAATCTCATACTACACTCCAGCCACCCACCTGATGGCACTCTGCGATGGCAGCCACCACTTCACGGTGGTGGCAGTCGCTAGTCTACACTATTCGCGAGATCTTCCGGCAGTAGTGAGCTTGTGACGATGGGAAAGGATGGCGTAGCACAACCGGAGCAACTTAGAAGAACCGCAAAGGTGGCAGCGGACATAGGGGGCGGGCAGCAGCTCCCGGTGGTTCTTGATGCTTACAAAATAGTCGGCAGTACACCACCACGACCATGGTAGTGTCCCATCCCATCGATACCGGCGACATGGCTGACTGAGTAATAGAAGAAGAAGAAGAAAGAAACACGGAGAGGCGGCTCAGCGGCTGTTGGAACGATCCCAGCAGTAGCGGCAGATGGAGCTGGGGGGTTTCATTCGCCACCGGAAACAACTGCGAGTGGAAACTGTCTCGATTTCTCACCACCCATCGGACGAATGTCGGCCTAGCAATCCTTGATTTCGTTGGCAGCAACCAGCGTCACTTGAATGGTCGTTCCTGTTCCATCAACGGTGACGAGCACACAACGATAAATAATCCGCCTCCCTTCACTTGTTGCGACGTCCCTACAATTCAATGGTCTTCAGCTTGCCGTCAACGTGAGTCACTGGTGGTCATTCGGAGTCTTGGAGCTTCGACTGATCGGGAAGGCAAGAAGGGAGCCGGGATGATGGCGGCTAGAGAACACAAGTGACGACCGATGCACCTTAGGTTTAGGGTTAGGAGGAAGTGACGGGTTTATACTCGGTCACATGGGAACTTTGGCCATAATTCACTTCCAGTCCCTCATATAAAATTCCATTATCAATTTAGGTCCCAATAATGACTATGGATCCCCCGTCTTCATAAATATTTACAAAGTGAATCTGAAACTTAGATTTTTAACCCTTGACTACCAAAACTGTGACAATTACTCCTTGAATCCAACACCATCCTATATGATTATTGATTTTAGGGCTATTATACAAATCATTAATTTATTTATTTAATAAACGGGGTGTTACATCTGGTCTCTCAAGATCCTTATCCCTATAATATAGGCAGCTTCTCCTAGGTCCTTCATAGAGAAACACTTCCCAAGCCAGGACTTAACTTCCTGTAGAGTTGGGATGTCATTTCCTATGAGTAGTATGTCATCCACATATAATACCAAAAAGCTAACTATACTCCCACTAACCTTGACATATAGACAAGATTCATCTTCACTCCTAGAAAAGCCAAACTCTTTGACTTTTTCATCAAAGCAAAGATTCCATCTATGAGGTGCTTGCTTTAACCCATAAATGGATTTCTCAAGCTTACACGATCTATTAGGGTACTCTGTATTGACAAAACCCTCTGGCTAACTCATGTAAACATCCTCAACCAACTTTATATTAAGGAAAGCAGTTTTGACATCCATTTGCAAAATTTCATAGTCATGAAATGCAGCTATGGCTAATAAAACCCTAATAGACTTAATCTTGACCACTGGAGAAAAGGTCTCATCATAATCAACTCCCGGAGTTTGTGAGAAAACCTTTGCAACCAGTTGCGCCTTATAAGTGTGTATATTACCATCCATGTCGGTCTTCTTCTTGAAGATCCATTTGCACCCTACAGTCTTACAACCTGGTACATTCTCAACCATGTTCCAAACTTGATTGTCATACATGGACTGTATCTCGCTATCCATTTCCTCTTTGCATTTAGCTGACTCAGGGCCTGCCATGGATTTCGCATAACTGTTAGGTTCATCTAGACCTATCAGTGTCTCATCACTGATAAGTGTATCACCTTCCGCAGTAATATGGAATCCATAGTAATGCTCAGGTGCATTCCTAACCCTTGTGGAATGCCTCAGAGGTAAATACTTGTTAATTGGCTCAACAAGAGTTTCCTCCTCAAGTTGAGTGCTAGGGTTTGAAGTTCCTTCACCGCTTGACTCTTGAATTTCTTCAAGGTCAACTTGCCTCCCACTGTTTCCTTAGCTTATGAACTCTCTCTCTCTCTCTCTCTCTCAAGAATGGCCTCCTAGCAACAAAGACCACATTTTCACTAAGTCTGTAGAAGAGGTAACCAAAGGATTGTTGTGGGTAGCTGATGAAAATACACCTCTCACTTCGAGGTTCGAGCTTATCATAAGTCTCGTGTCTCACGAAAGCCTCGCAACCCCAAATCTTGATGTGGTCTAGTTTGGGTACTTTACCAGTCCACATCTCATGAGGAGTTTTGGCAACTTTCTTTGTAGGGACCAGATTAAGGATATGGGTGGCAGTCTCTAAGGCATACCCCCAAAATGAGATTGGTAGTGAAGCTCGACTCATCATGGAACGAACCATGTCCAACAAGGTCTGATTACACCTCTCAGCCACACCATTCAATTGCGGTTTCCTGGGAGGTGTCAATTGTGAGACAATCCCACATTCCCTGAGATAGTCGAGGAACTCTGAACTAAGATACTCACCACCTCAATTGGATCGAAGCATCTTAATGTTCCTGCCCAATTGATTCTTGACTTCCTGTTTAAACTCTTTAAACCTTTCGAAAGTTTCTAACTTATGCTTGATTAAGTAGACATATCCATATCTACTATAATCATCAGTAAAAGTCAAATAATAACGATTAGCATCCCTTGTGGCATGTTTGAAGGGCCCACACACATCCATGTGTACAAGATCTAACAAACCTTCACCCCTCTCATAAGAAACTGTGAAGGGTGACTTTGTCATTTTTCCAAGTAAGCATGATTCGCAACTATCATCTGACTTTAGGTCAAATGACTCCAAGACTCCATCTTTTTGGAGTTGGCCTATGCGTTTCTTGCTTATATGTCGAAGACGACAATGCCATAATGATGCTTTATCCAAGTTCTTATCATTAACAGAATCAATACACAAAACATTATTTCCTAAGTTATCAACCACAGATACAGTTTCATACACACCATCACAAGGTAATGCTTTAAAATAAAGAACATTATTAAAGAAAGCATTAATCGAACCAAATTCATTATCGAATGAAAAGGTGAAACCTTGTTTATACAATGCATGAAAGGAAATAATATTTCTTTCCATTTCTGGAGAATAACAACATTTATTCAAATTTAAATTAAACCCACTACTTAGCGTTAAAGTATAAACTCCAATCTTGGTGACAGGTAAAGCTTTCCTATTCCCCATGATTAAATTTATTCTTCCTTGCTCCACATTCTCACTTCTTCTTAGTCCCTGCAAATCAGAACATATATGAATACCACAACTGGTATCAAGGAACCAAGAATTAGAATAGGGTGAGTTATTAGATAAGATAGTGTAAGTACCTGCATGGTTGGGTTTAACTTTCCCATCCTTCACATCTTGCTGGTACTTTGGGCAGTTCCGCTTCCAATGTGACTTTTCATGGAAATAGAAGCATTCAGCCTCTTTTGGATCAGAAGAAGGAGTGACAAAACCTTTCTTGGTTCCACTTGAAGAGGATCCATCAAGGGTCCTAGCCTTGGTACCCTTCGAAGAGCTCTTCCTCTTCTTCCCTCGACTTTTCCCGATTTCCAAAATCGGGGCGGAGTTTGGAGTAGGAGTGTTAACAACTGACTTCCCCTTAAGACCTGCTTCTGCGGTCTTAAGAAGTCCCTGAAGTTTGCTGAGTGTGACCTCTTCCTTATTCATGTGATATGTCATGCGGAATTGATCATAGCACGATGGTAAGGAGCACAAAATGATGTCTATTGGAAGCTCCTCAGGGAAGTTCACATTAAGCTTCAGCAATCGATCCACATACCATTGCATTTTCTGCATCTGGCTTGTGACGGACTCTCTGTCCTTCATCAAGGTTGTTATCATGGAGCATATGATTTCATACCTCTCTTGTTGTGCACTTTGATGGTATATTTCCATCAGATCTTGGTGCATTTCAAAAGGGTAAAAGTCCTCATAGGACTTTTGGAGTTCCACTATCATGGTGGACAACATGATGCATGCCACTTTGGTAGCATCCCTTTCATGTGCCTGGAAGTCAGTGATCTCCTGAGGAGTTGTAGTGGTTTCATCAATCTCCTTAAGTTCCTTATCAACGACATATTCTGTGTCCTCATAGTGGGTAATCATCCTGATGTTTCTGATCTATTCATTGAAGTTGGATCCATCAAAAGTGACTTTCCCACACCAGTTCATAAGAGTAAAGTAGCTATTAGGATTGGAGTTAGAAGCAGCGTTGTTGGAAGACATCTGAATGAAGAGGACAAGATTAGTTTAGATATTAAGAGAGTTCTTAATAAAACACCCAAATGTAATATTAAGGCTAGGATCCAATCACAATATATTATAACTTAGAAGAGGTATGCCATAATCCAAGCTATAACATATTTGAAAGGTAGGTGAATGACAATTCACCAATTTCCACCATGAAAAACGAAATATTGATATTAGGTTTTTTTTAATTGGTTATTAGAAATCCTAGATTCTTTGAGATTCATTGAACTTTTCAATGGCATGTTTCAATCTCGAGTGTGCCCTCCAGGTTTTGTGACTGGGATACCGAGGATCACAAAACGAGGTGTGAAGTAACCATGCAAATCACTTGGTACCCTTAAAGTTTATCTCTCAATCGATGTGTCGGTAAACCACACACGTTACACCGATACTATGATAAACCTTAACTCACCCTTTACCTACCTTGTTAAGTCCAACTTAGTGTGCCAGTTAACCACACACGCTCCACCCCGACTTAAACAAAGTGTACAGTGTAATCTCATGGATTAGCACCTTATTCGCATTTTTCCTAAAGTAACTAAGATTGGGAATTTAATAAAACATTTAGTTACTTTATAATATTCATCATACTTTTAATGAGAATTTATAAGTCCTTGTCTTACCCGTTCGGCTAACGACCCTCCACCAATCAAGGAAGTGGTGGGTGAGAGTGGACACCCATTAAGTTGCCATTTTATAGGCAACAACCTTATACCCCCCCTTATAGACCGGCTTCATGAATGAGGCGTACTACCGGTAAGACGACTTGATCTTATACATACATACATACATATATATATATATATATATATATATATATATATATACATATATATATATATATATATATATATATATATATATATATATATATTAACTTATAATATTATAAAGTATAAGAGTTGAATTTTAACGTTTAAAATTCTAAGGATTGGAACTAAAGTTTTAATCAAGACTTTATTTGTTCCAAAACTTGAGGGCAAGTTTTGTAAACTTTCAAAACTTTTCATTTCTTATAACTTATGATTTTATTAGAGTATTAAAATGAAGACTCTTCATTTTCATAACTCTTGTGTTCTTTTAATGGTTTTAATTCAAGTGTAACTCTTGATTTTCCATAACTTGAGGACAAGTTATGGACTCCATTAAAACACATAATGATCAAGAATTAACTAACATGGAGGTTACAAATAATTCCTATGAACATCTAAATTTCATAAGTTCAAGAACATGAATATGAACATTTCAAGAATCAAAAATCACACTTAAAAAACTTGTAATTTTGATAATTGTCATTGCAAATGGATTAGCATAAACATTACACCATCTAAAACAAGTTTTCAAGTACCAAAACAGTTTAAGGTAATGTATCTAGTCTATTTCAGGCAACAAAAGTCGAATTTCTGAAAATTGCAGCCTCTACTCGTCGAGTGCAAGAACAAACTCGACGAGTAGCTTGCATTTGTTCATGGACTCATCGAGTCCCCCCATGGGCTCGGCGAGTTCATACGAGCAGAAAACAGAAAAACGATTTTTTTCAACAGTTTGCACAAAAATCAACAAACAAGCCTAGGATCTGATACCACTGATGGGTTTTGAGCATTCTAACACTTCCTAAGTGTACATGCAACCCTAATAACCTTGGATCTATGTTTGTCTAATTATCATGCAAAGTTGAACTCCAAGGTTATATTCCTATCTAGCATACATGGGGAACAATATTTAACTTGAATGGAAGATAAAATAACTTACCTTGTTGTTGCTTGTGATCCTTGAAACCTTGTGAGCCTAGCACCGCAAGTGTGATGCCTCAAATACTTCACACAACACCAAATGCAAAGGAGTAAACTTTTGAGAGAATCTTACACTTGCAAAAATCGGCCTAGCCCTCACTTGTTCATGTGTAGCCGATTTTGGTGGAAAATATGATCCTTATATAGTGTTGACACATCTAGGGTTACACCATGTAAACCCTAATGTGTCATGACTCTTTATTTCCATGACCCATGGGTTTGTAACTCCCATGGAGCATCCTATGGGTGGAACCCAACTTGATGATCCATGGAGCCTCTTAGCCCACTATACAAGTATGGATGATTTACATAATCAACCCATATATTAATTAGTTATCTTTTAATCACTTAATTAATTCTAAATTAATTCTTGATCAAACTAATTAAATAATATTATTAATATATTAGAACTTATAATATATTAATAAACCACAAGTGTTATTTCTCTCATTTAGTCTATCAATTGCATGGTGCTATGCAACCCAAATGGACCATGCTGGGTTGGGTCAAGTACATACTAGAAATAGTTATGGACTTAGACACCTTATCCAACAGTAAATTGATCCCTTCTCCTGTTTTGTACAAGATCCTTGAATCTAGGGTTTTCTTTACCCCTTTATTGGCTTGAATTGATGCGGATGTTGTCCCTTTGAGTGTTCGACTTTGTATCTGGACCTTTAGAGGTCCATAGAGAATTATCTATCATGCTTTATGTTGTTCCATGGAGGAAATGAACCTAGGATGACAGTTTAGAGGCCATTTCACCAAAAGAAGCTTTGGATGTGTTGCATGAGTGTCAAGATTTGATCTTTACGTGATTATTGGATATGGGGAAGTCAGGTTTATAGGTTAGAGAAGCAAATCTGACCTCAGAAGGTCGTTTGGGTGATTGTCATGGAAGAAACTCGTTGAATCCATATGGGTACTTGACGAGTCGAGTCGGGTTGCCCCGTGACTCGTCACCAGTAGTAGCGCGTCGAGTGGAAGGTTCACTCGACGAGTCGAGTGAGGTTTAGAAACATCCAGAGGACACACTTGAACTCACCGAGTCACCTATGTGCACTCGACGAGTCTGGTCAAAGTTTGACTGTTGACTTTCGTTGACTTTTAGGGTTGGGTCAACACTTGGACTTTTGGACCATTAGAAGGGTAAAATGGTCTTTTAGCCTTCTGATAGAACATTGAAACGGACTAGTCTAGCCTGGAGAGCCATTATTGATTTGAGATGATTGCTTATGTGTTTAGGCGGCAACTAGGTCATTGTTACGAGATCCAGGGATATCGAGCACGTGAATTACTAGACGGTATACGAGGTGAGTCTTCTCACTATACTTTACCTAGAGTGGTAACTATATGTTATCGGAAGGTCTTATATGCTATACGGAGTATGTGATATATGTTGTTATGTGATATGTATGTGTTATGCTATGTTATGAGTACCACGATATGGATCGGAAGGTCAAGATGATGAGGACCGAAAGGTTATACGGGTAGGGTCGGAAGATCTACCAGGGTTGGGACGGAAGTCCCCTGAGACATATGGACCCGAAGGTCCCATAGAGTTATGGCCTTGAGTGACGTATGTGTTTGTAACTCCCTGTTCCTGGTACGTATTTATTTTGATTAAATGCTTCTTTTGGAAGAGCTACTCGGCAAGTTGTAGCCCTAACTCACCGAGTAGATGTCGAGTTGTATGCAGGCCTTAAGCGATCTACTCGGTGAGTCCACGCCTGGACTCGGCTAGTAGGACAGTCAGGAGGAGACCCTAATCCTTAGGGTTTGCACCCTATTTAAACGTCCTTATAGCCCCATCTCAGCCTCCATCACCCTCAGAGCATTCCTTATCGAAACCCTAGCCTCCATTGGTAAGTTTGAGTGATTATTGCCTTGTGAAGGGGCATTTGGTGCACTTTGGAGCAAGTGGAAGAAGGGAGAGGTTGAAGAGGTCAAGGGAGGGGACTTAGATCGAGAACACATTCGTTTGTGGTCATCCATTCTTGTAATAAAGTTTCCATCTTGATAATTGATCTATTAGATCTTGTTTGTCCCTAAATTGTTGCTTTTAAGCCCTAAAACCCCAAATCCTTGTAGAGAAACCTTATGGTTGGGTTATACCTAAGATCTGGACTCTCATTATCTTCTAGAAGTGTTAAGTTTCAGTCATATTGGTGATTAAGGTCCCTCTTGAGCTTAGAACCCCATTAAGAGCTTAGTTTGGACATTTGAAGCCCCTAAAGCTATGCATGCACGTAAAGTTTGCAACTTTACGTGATAAGCATGCCCTAGAAGCCTAGATCTATGGTTTGGAGCCACTGCATGGCTCATATCAGGTGTATATGGAAAAAGGACTGAATGAACTCAGCGAGTAGAACGTTGGACTCGGCGAGTCCTATGAAGATAGTCGTGAGCTCGGCGAGTTGGATGAGAAACTCGACGAGTCCGATGAAGATTGCCTTAGATTCGACGATTTGTTCTTCAACTCGGCGAGTCAGATGAACTTGGACTCAGTTTGTATGCATCGAAGAAGAACGCGTCGAGTCTTCGCTAAGCTCGACGAGTAGAAACATGTATAAAACTAGAACAGATGAAAGGGACTTGGCGAGTTGGCGAGCCAACTCGATGAGTCCGGTCAACCAGGAAGTTGACTTTGACCAGGAAATTGACTTTGACTAGGGGTAAAATAGTCATTTTACCCTAAGATTAGTTATCAGTATTTGACTTAGTGTTTATGGAAATTGTAGTCGGGGAGTTCCAGTTCAGCAGTCAGGCGCTCAGCAAGAAGACTTTCAGCAGCTACTTCGAGGTGAGTTACCTTCTAGTAGCAGTGGGTCTAAGGCCACAATGCAGGCCCACTAGTAGGAATTGTATGATTAGATGATTGTCTCTGTGATCTTCATCTAGGGTTGCTACTACCTGTGTTATGTTTATGTGTTTATATGATATGATGCTATGTGCTAGTGATAGTAGGGGAGATAGTCCCTAGGTTACCGGTTGATAGGGCCGAAGGGGCAGTCATGCCCAGCCATGCTGAATAGATTATATGATACGTGTTAGGTAGTAGCAGTATGGGGTGAAATAGTCCCCAGCATTCGGTCGAAAGGACCAAAGGGGAGACCAACACCCAGATATGCTAGTTAGTATCTGGTCGAAAGGACCGAAGGGGAGACCAGCACCCAGATATGCTAGTCAATATCTAGTCGAAAGGACCGAAGGGGAGACCAACACCCAAATATGCTAGTCAATATCTGGTCGAGAGGACCGAAGGGGAGACCAGCACCCAGATATGCTAGTCAGTATCCGGTCGAGAGGACCGAAGGGGTAGATTGGGCACCCAGATATGCCTGACAATATTTGTATGTTATGTGGTTATTTGGTATGCGGTACGATGGGGGAACTCACTAAGCTTCATTCTTACGATTTTTAGTTGCTATTTCAGGTACCTCTTCAGCCAAAGGGAAGGAGCTGGTGTGGTAGTGGCATATCACACACACGCTCTTGTTTTTCTGCACTATGAGACATTCTGGGATTTGTACTCTGATATTATTATGGTTTACGTTCTGGTTTACAAACGCAAGGCGTCTTTTATTAAATGATATGGTTGAATGATATTTTGTTACAAACGTTTTGCAAATCTCGTAATTAAAAATGAAATTTTTGGCCCATAATTTTTGGGATGTTTTGTTACAAACATTTTGTAAATCACGTAATTAAAAATGAAAATTTTGGCCCTTAATTTTTGGGATGTTACAGTGTTGTATGTGGTATTTTGGGGAACTCACTGAGCATTTATGCTTACAGTGTTATGTGTTATGTGTTTCAAGTACCAGCGATGATCGTAGGAAGGTGCAGCATGATCCGTACACACTGGCAGAAGATTTATTTTATGATCTTGGGATATGTTTTTATCATGATGACATTGGTTAAACATGAGATTTGAGAATATTGAATGAGTTTTATGTTATTTGAAAAATGAAAATTTCTTTTGAAAATTTACGTTGTTACATCAGCTACATAAGAAGTCCTTGCTATCTCCCCTTAACTAGCTCATGAATATCATTACATATCACTAAGACTATATAACTCTTCAAATGAGAGGTCCTACCCTACAACTGTTAGACTCAAACGAGAGCTGCGAAATAGAGTTAAACCTAACCTTATAAAATTATGTAGTCCTCATAATATGTACATAACATATTCGTTTACTAGTTAGTTAAAGATAAAATTATGTAGTCCTCATAATATGTATACATAATGAAGCATGTCCTACTCAGACCATCATATTACCGACTAATCAGTACTAGCATACAGTTCAACAAGATCATACAGCATGCATGTAAGTCATCCTTCCTAGATCCTTAGCCGTAAACTAGCATACAGTTCCCATACACATATAACAGGCATACAAGGCATCATTCCTAGATCCTTAGCCCTAATCTAGCATGCAGTTTTCATAGTCATAAAATAAAAAACTTGTATGGGTAATTTGCAAGAACTTACTTGACCTCAGCTGATTGCATACGCCACACCCTTTCCTCTTCTCAAAAATCCTTTTTGTAAAACTAGTTTCTCTTTTAAAAATTTTATACCAAGTCCTTAGTTTGAGTTCGGACACACCCGAGAGTGTGCCTGAATCACTCAAACCAAGGCTGTGATACCAACTTCTAACATCTAAAAAATACGGTCAGGTTTTCATTTTAAATCATTAATAAACCATATTTATCAAAATCATCTCATCAAAACATCTGTCAAGTATATCATAGTAAACATCCCAGGCTAAAAACTTCATGATGTGTGCAATGCAGTCATCCTGAGCTTGTCCCTTTCCTACTGGAAATTCCTAAAACCAAAACTGAAAAACGTTAGCACGAAGCTTAGTGAGTCTCCCCAAACTACCACATACCATACACATAATCACATAATCACATAAATACATATCATAGGACTCTCCTGACATCGGACAGTGTCCGTGTGACATCCCCATTTTCACGGCCAGAAAAGACCGATTTGTTTATGCTTTGTTTTATAAAATCAAAGTAATCTTTTAAAGAAAACGGTTGCGAAATTTGTTCCCAAAACAAGATATGATAATAACTTATCAAAACATTTCTCAAAGAGAATGTATTTTCATTTAATAATAAAACCTTAGGATGTCATGTTCCGATACAGACATATAAGCATAAACAGAACTTACATTCAATTACACTAATGATTTACATCTCCTTTAATCTCTCAGTGCAAAGCAGCTTCGTATCGGTACCTGTGATACAATTAAACTGAGTGGGTCAGGCTTGGGAGCCTGGTGAGCATATAGGGTTTTCAACCCACAATAATATAATTATTATATTCAATCATCAAACAATCAACCCAATTACCCATCCCCGTTATCTCCATTTATTTCTTAAGTACCTTCCCTAAGGAATTATCCTAAGGGTCATCTCCTACATCGTATTTACCTCTCATATCCTTACATCACATTTCCTTGTATGTTTGTTCCTAAGGACTTTTTCGTAAGGATCATCGCATGAATACGTAGTCACAACATCGCCTGGACTTGTAAGTCATAATAAGGGTTAGACTATCATCGCATGAATACATAGCCACAACATCGCCTGGACTCGTAATTCATAGTAAGGGTTAGAGTATCATCGCATGAATACGTAGCCACAACATCGCCTGGACTCGTAATTCATCACCTACAGGTTATGAGCCTGCTAGTGTTTCCACGGGGTCATCTAGAATAGTCCGTGGTCGCCATCTATACTCTGGTAGATGACTACATCGCCAAATTTCCACATCGCCGGTCAAGGTTATGGTATCTCCTCTCATCTCACATCACCTATTTATCATTACCTAATTATCATCACCTTTCTATCATCACCTATTTCTCATCACCTAATTATCATCACCTGTTTCTCATCACCTAATTATCATCACCATTATATCCTCACCTTTCCCTTATCACATTCGTTCAACACACATCAACTATTTCATCTACCCATGTTCTACCCAACATATTTGTAGATATAAATTACATATATAGTTTAAATCATTTAACACCCATATAAAAACATCAATTCCAAGCCCATCTCATATAGACAATTAATATATAACACATAGCACGTATTTCATAGCTAATGCTTTATATTTATGTGTTTAGAAGAGAGTAACCGCACACTCACACATATAAACCACAATATATATATATATATATATATATATATATATATATATATATATATATATATATATATATATATACACATAACACGTATTTCGTATAAAATACTTCATAATTATGCTTTAGAAGAAGGTAACTACACACTCACTTGATCAGAAGATGATCGGATAGCACTACGGCTTGTAGAAGTAGTATTCTTCGGTAGATCTGGAAGATCTTCACAAAAACCGGGCTCCTCGCGGGCAGAGCTTCGGCTCGGGAATCGCACTTCTCGGGATCTTCGGGGCCTCAGGACTTGCTTCAAGGCTCGGGAATGATACTGGGGCTTCGGGATATTATTGGCACGCAAAATGATGCAAAACTTAGAGAGAAAGGAAGAAAAATCGCAAGGAAAATGGCTGATCTCGAGTTCTATTTATAGGCTGCTGGGTCTGGGATTACACTGGGCGTAATTTCTAATTACACTGGGCGTACTCAGTACGCTAGGCATAATTAGGTTACGCTGGGCGTACTTTGACGTCACTGCATGCGTCAATTGGTGGCACTCGAGTATTGGTCAGACAAGTTGCACCCCTCTGAGTACGCTGGGTGTACTCAAATTACGCTGGGCGTAATTTGACTCGTCGAACTTCTAAATTGCGTAACTTTCACATACGAGCTCCGTTTTCAACGTTCTTTATATCCACGCGAATGTGAGACTACGATCTACAACTTTCGTTTAGACTCCGTTGGCTAATTTTGATTTTATTTTTATTATTTATTTTTAGTAGGCCGGGACAGGAAAACTCCGTTATAAAATCATAACTTCTTCATCCGACGTCCATTATCGCCTAACTTTTCATCGTTTCGCTACTAACAACGAGATCTTCGATTCTCGTTTAGATTGTTTCAGCTAAAAACCGCTCGATCTCAAATCGAGTATTCGGGCTGGACACTACTAAGCTGAAATTTAGAAAAATCATAACTTCCTCATACGAAGTCAGATTTGGACGTTCTTTTTATGCATGCTCACGGTTTAACGAACTCTATGACTTTCATTTAGATTGATAAGGCTAAATACCGCTCTAACGTAAATTCACTTTTTACGTTGCGTTGTGTCGTGCCGGTTCTGTCGCGAAACTTCGACAGGTCATAACTTCTTCGTTATAACTCGGATTTTGGCGTTCTTTATATGTACGGAAACCTTGTAACATATACTATAACTTAGTTAAGATTATTCATTCTAAATAATCTTTCATCAAAAGTTCATTTTTGACGCCTATCGTCTCTAAATTGACTAGCCCGAATCTACGGGCGTTACAGTCTGACATCGGCCCCCGCTGACATCGGACCGAAATCTGGCATCAGGCCCCCCGGCACCGAGCAAAGCTCAGTATACATATAAGCATATCAATAAATACACATAAATAATCACACAACGTAAACATATAAATAATCCCCATGCCCCGCTCGACATCAGACGAAAATCCAGCATCGGGTAGAGCTCGGTATACATATAAAAATATCAACAAATACACACAAATAATCACATAGCATAAACATATAAACATTCCTCCGGCCCTGCCCGACATCGGACCGAAATCCGCAAACATATAAACATTCCTCGGCCCCCGCCAGACATCGAACTAAAATACGGAACATATAAACATTCCTTGGACATTTCTTGGCATTGGACCGGAGTCTGGTAACATACAAAATAGACACATGCAAGAACCACGAAGACATCAAGCATACAAACTTTCCTCGGGCACCTCCCGACATCAGATCGGAATCCAGAACATATAAACCTACATCGGGCACTGCCCGACATTGGAACATGGTCTGGAACATACTATCATATATATATGGGCCGACATTGGTGCCTTCGACTCGTTCATACAGGAGGAAACTCACCTCGCAATACTGATGTCCCGCGAATAAATCTCTCATTGTTGGCTGACAGAGCCCCGAACTATCAATCATCAAAACAAAACCCAATTAACCATTTAGGTTTTAATGCATAACCATAAATCCACACTTAGGGTAAAAGGACCATTTTACCCCTAACCTAGCTTGGTCCAAGACCCAGGCCTAAACTCACACTCTGAAGGCCTAAAGACCAAATAATCAACCAAGACCCAAATATGGCCTAATTTTCCAAATTAGGCCCAAACCCCTCATATGGGCCTTACCCTAAATCCCATCCAAAACTCTAGTCCATATACTTGTTCTTGGATGGCCCATCAATAGCCCAAACGAAAGGCCCTACTCAGGGCCCAACCAAAATTAGGGTTTTCACATAAAATGATGATTTGGGTTAATTAAAAACACTTAACCCATTAAAAACTTAATCCATTAAGTCCATCATTATCATACCCCAAAACCGGAATGGCGAAAAACATTCTGGGGCGGAGGACGTCATGTACAATATCACGACACAGAATAATAGTAAACAAGCAAACAACATCATCCATTGCATTAATAAAGTATTTTAATACAAGCGTTCTATATAGTTTATAAGACACCAAAAATATGAATCAAAATAAAAGATGAGTCTTGAATGTGCTCCATCTTCTCAAAAGCTGGCATCGATACCTATCTACTAATGACCTGATAATACAAGTTATTTTGAAAGAGTTTATCAGCTTTAAAGCTGGTGAGTTCACAAGCATTTTAGTTTCATTGTTTGTATCAAAATGTGTGTAACAGTGTTTGAAGTATGAGTTTGTAAATGTTTGTAGATGTTTGCAAATGTTTGAATCTCCTAGAAAATCCTATATTTTCTACTAAAAGTAGCCTTCTACCAAGGCCCGACTGTTTTGTATGTTCGTTTCTTGTAAAAGTGTGTACTTTTACCCTAGTATGACTATCATTATCAAAATATAGTTTATGCATTACTGATTATGTGAGAAGATCACAAAGTGAATGCAATGGGAAAATAATATAGTACTATAGTGTTGTATTATAGTAACTACTACTGTACTAACTGTCTTAAACTAGATTTTTATCAAGGTATAATGTGATTTGATTGTATCATACTATCGACTAAAAACATGACGATGAAAGACGTCAGAAGTAATGACATTTGGCACCCGTAGACCCGCGGTCCCACTGTAGCTAGCAGCAATGTGTAGGATAGTCAATCCAGCGTAGATCTATAAGCAAATTCACGCTCTCCCTCCAGGAGACTCTAGATACAAATCGAGCCACGGCAGTGATGACATGCCCTGAAACAGTGGTTCACATTTATGTTATAATGTACTTGTATATGTGTTGTATGTACTAGACGTATTGTATATTATCTCTGTCTAGTATGTAGTATATGTAATGTTTCTTGTTATAGTATTCTCTAACTGTTTCTCATCATAGTATGTTTGTATAGTTTCTCCGTTCTAATGATTTTTCTATATTATTCTATAATTTTTACAAGTTTACAATAGAATTTGGTCAACAATCCAGACCAACCTCAAAGAACATACTGGTTGAGAATGGGGAGTTAGCAAAGTTAGACAATATTGGAATGGGCATATGAACATGTGTTGATGTGTCATATCCAGCTAATGCACCCTTTTTGATGTAATGCATTCCACCTGTTACGGTGACTAAAGACTTTACTATTGGTATATTGATCGGTCCAATACATATTAAAATAGGAGCCAGTTTGATGGTTGTACCCGGTACCAACCTCCTACAACAAAATAAACATATATAGAAAGGTTCAAACGAGGACAAAAACAAAGTGGAAAACATGGAAACGAAACGCGATCACATAATTTTCTACATTTTAATATCTCGAAAAAAATAACCAAATATATATAAATTCGTTAATTATTGTTGTCTGTAGATCAACAATTTAGAAAAACTCTCGTCATGTGTATTATTCAAATATGAATAACTTGTGCATCAGTTTTTTTTATAACTTATCCACAATTCATATGCGAATAAGTCATTTATATGATTTTTATTCAATTTTGAATAATATAGTGAATGGACTTAAAATAAAATAAAATTGAAATTTTAATCGATAAAATATGTAAAAAAAAATATTATATCAATATTAACGTGCATTTATAGATAAAAAAAACTATTTTTTAATATATATTGATATAATTTCAAAAACAATAGCATTCTAATATACAAAGAAATTAAATATCCTCCTAATTTTCTTCCTAATTATCTTCTTACCCATTAAAAATTATGGCAAGTGTTTTAAAATATCATCAATTTTATCTAAATATAACACTTGTCACCATTTCATGTGGATAGAAAAAAAAAATAGGAAAAAAAAATGTAGAAAGATATTTAATTTCTCATATCCAACATTTGTTCAGGCGGTTGTCAACCTTCGGTTTTTGTTATCACTTGAAACTACACACATTGTTTTCTTATAGAACAACAATACATCATTACATAAATTTGGTTATTAATAACACATGATTACATTCGGATATTTATCTAAACCGGTAGGCTCTTGAACGTGTCCCCACATTAGCTCCACAATGTTTTCAATCAATTCGAAATACATAGATCTTGTTCTTCGATTCTATAAGGTCTTTCAAGTATACATATGTCTTTATCAATTCTTTAAACATACACTTTTTATATATGATCTTAATGTTTCAATCTAAAAACTAAAATGAAAAGATTTTATGATGGCTCTTCCCGCTCTTAAATGATAACAATTAAAGTTCAATCTTTCAAATATACTCGGAGTCTGAGGTCATGGGGCTTTTATCCATTTGCAACCATAGTTCATAATCTTGAAAATAAACATACATTTTTGGTATTTCGTACTTAATTTTGCAATAGTTAATCTTATTTTCCTAAAAATTAAAACCAAAAAGACGTGATTTAAATGTATGATATCATTTGATGATTTTAAAATAATTATAGTCGATTTCTAATTTATTCTTAAATTGAAAAGAGACCCGACAAATATTGGGCCGGTCAAAACTTAAAAGAACTTGACCCCTCCCAAAAGCATAAGGCTGCTTCCCTTTTCATTTTCTTTAGAAATTATAAAAGTTATATTATATTATATTATCTTGTATTATGTGTAATGATCGATCATATAAAAAACCAAAAAGTTGATCACAATGGTTAATAATTGATTTAATGATGTCACATTAGCCTAATATATACGTGGGGAATTATGTATATTGCAATATTTTAATAATACTAAAAGCAGATCTAAGTGGAATGTTAATTATTTTAGAGTTAGACTAAAAATGGAAATCATTTAGACCAAAATTATAATAATTTAGGTATATGTCAAAACAAGTCATCCAAAAATGGCCATTTATCTATATTTAACCAGTTTGTAACATATTTTTCAAAATGTTCATGATGTCTAAAATTCATTTCGGACAGGGGTTTTGGATTTTGGATAAATCATTTCAGATTTCGTAATAGATTTTCCCTTAAAAATACTTTTTCAATTGATTGACTATTAGTACGTGTTGATTTGCTTAAGTGACACCCAATTATTTTTGTTCAAAAGTAGCATACAAGAGAGATTCAACTTTAGGTAAGTTATTAGAAGAAGAATGAGCATGCATATAGATAATGTGGTATTCTATTCAAGCCATGAATTAAGTTTCTTATAGCGATAAAAACTTAGGTAGGCGTTTAGTTGTTTATAATTTTTGAAATAAGGATGAAGATTGTGATATTTTGAGTAGTTTGATGAACTACCACCTAACATTTGTTACATGGAGATCTTTTTTTTTTTTTTTTTTTTTTTTTTTTTTTAATGAAATACACAATCTATTTAATTATATAACCGAGCAACATACTAGTGGACTAGTGTTCAAAAACCAACTGAAGCCAACAATTGTAGTCGGGTGTTTTTTATTAGGGTTTTGACATGTTTGTGTGGGTGGCTTTCAATAATTTTAGTGTTTTTGTTATTTTGATGTTTTTTTAAGAATAATCATGAGACAGAATTACCCTAATTAGTTGAATGACACTACAGTTTCAAATTTGTATTGGTATGTAAGGTCTTTGTATCGTTTTGGAATGATGTACGAAATTGAATTGTTTGTTATCATATGAAAATGAAATATTAGTGTTTGTATACAATGATATACTAGTGTTTGTATATTTCTGGATTAGTATGACTACGAAAATCTCATCTTAATTAAAAAATTATACAATTTTAGACAAGTTCTTCAAGTTTTGAATTGAAAGTTTTTAATTCAAACACTGTTTTTAACTAAAGGTTATCTAATTAGAAAAGTAACCATGGTCAACATAATCTAACCACTACATAACACATACAAAGTTCATATTCTTATGTAAAAATTATACTATTTCGAACAAGTTCTTTGTATTTCATATATAATTTTCATTGAACATCATTTTTAAACTTACCGATTCGATTTGGACTAGTTTCTTACATTTAGGAGAAGGGTTTTTATTTCAAACATTGATTTTTTGGTTGTTAACTAATTGATAGGCAATCAGAAACAAAAACGGACATTAAAACTATAACAACTTACATCGTTACAATTAAATTAATCTCCTATGATTCCATAGTTGGTCCCTAGTATAATTTAAGAGTGTTCAAATGTGGTTTTAGAATGTGGACAACATTTTGGATTTCCCTTAAATAAGGAGATTAAATTAATGAACGGTTATACATCACATATTGGGTCCGAAAAAACTTATTTCGGTTACATAGTCAAATTCGTGAAATGTAACTTCTTGGTATTTTTTAAAATCATAAAAAACTATATTGTCATTTTTATAATTATCCAAATAATTTAGTTAAAAACTATAGTTTTATAACGGTGGTTCTAAATTCAACCCACCTATAGTCAATAATTATAACCCTACCAATTTAAATATATATATTTATGGGTCCTATTAAAATCACGTCCTAACAAGTTGTTAGTAACAACCGTTAAAAAAAAATAAAAAAAAAAACAAAAAAAAAAAAAACAATATGTCTATCATCATTCACAACATATTAATAAAATAATATTTATATATGTCGGTGTATATATACTCAATATAAGGGTGAATTTAGACTCATTCATTTTATTTATCTATCAATGTCCAAAGGAGTAAAGCATTTTATTGGGAAACTGGATTGTTAAGGATAATGTTGTTATTTCTTCGGAGAGGAATCGAACTCGGGTTCATTGAGATTATGATATCCTGTCCTATCGAATGTCACTGTTCGTTTCATTAAAAAAAAATAATTAAAAAATAAAAAAAAAAGTAATCATAATAACACCTTTTTTAAACCCGAAAATTTGTTACTCGTCACTAGAGGTGCACAAAATGGCGTCCAACCTGTACTCCCAAACTGCAAGCGATGCCAAAACTGTATATTTAAATTATGATTACCTCTCATTTCATTGTAAGTATGTAATTATAGGTGCTAAGAGTTACGTCTTGAAAGCCATATTAAAAAGTAAGAGTAATTTTAATTTGAAATCTAAAACAAAACTGTTAAGATTGAAAGGAAAAGAAAGGTGAATATATGTGGAAAGGGGTTGTAAAGTTTTGAGGATTTGAAGGTCTGTCCAAGAAGAAGACAAAGGAGAATATATGCCCACACAAAAATCATTCAAAGCTCCATTCTCTTAAATATTATCATAAAGTTGCTTTCTTAAATCTAAATGAATACAAGTTACAAAAGTTGAATTTTTATAAATTAATTACTTTTTAAAAGAATTTTAAATAATTTTATATGAATCAAAAATATCTATAATGTTTTCTAGAAAAGAAAATGTAAAAAGTCACCTTTGGATGTTCTTATCAAATGTTTTCCTAATCGATATATTGTATTAATTAATAAAAAGATATATAAGTTAATTCTAGTTAAAATATTGTTAAAGTTACATTAAACAACTAAAAAGTATTGTATTTTTTAATTTGGGTGGGGTAGTATATTATTGGTGGGGGAGTATTTATATGCGAAGGTACATATTTCATATTCCAAGGACATTTAAGAGTACAAGTAATTAATTAGGATGGACGAGTTAATCTCTACTAATCCTTCCAACTCATATGTTACATTGTTTGGTTTGGACGAATTGACATAGATGGTCCCTCTGGTTGGCACAAGCGACCAAAGTTAGTCCTTATGTGGAATTTTGAACGAATATGTTCCTTGTGGTTCCCAATTGTTGCACAGATAGTCCTTATGACTGATTCCGTTTCATTTGTGTCGTTTATCAACCTCACGTGACCCTCACACGAGGGTATTTTGGTTTTTTGCTTATCCCTTCTATTTCATATCTTTCTAACACCTACAAAAGATTTCCCTTATAAAGAATAGATATCCTTCATTTACTTCCTTCATTCTTCTATTTCTCTTCTATCTTCTTCAGTGCTTTTTTATGAAACTTTGTTTAACAATGGTGAATTGTTTTTGTGAAGGCCAGCATCTATAGTGACATCATGGACGGATCTTAACCCTGGTTGTAGGTTTTGGAAATGTCTTAGCAGTTGTGGTTTCATTGTATGGTTAGATGAGCCTATGTGTCGTAGGGTTGTGGTTGTAATTCCAGGTTTGCTAAGATCAAAGAACTTACATGGGGAATCTCTGTTGCAAACAAGTCTGGGGGCAAAGAAATAAAGATGATACTTATTTTTAGCTAGGTTTTCTTTTTGATGTATTTATACAAAAATAATATTAGTTTGAAGATAACGCTTCTTTTGATTGTTAGGGATGTAACAGATAATAGTATTAGTCTGAATATGATGTTATTTTGCTTGTTATAGATGTAACAAATGTTGGTATGTATGAATGAAATGTCTTTTATTTGGGAAACTTTTTAGTCTACAACCATATAGACCTAGGTTTTATTGGAAAAATTAATATGGGTGTAAGAAGTAGATGGTCTGCAACTTTATGAACTTTGTAGATCCATGAAAGTATTAAATATAAAAGTGAAAGGTTTTTGTATTAATATGAACATGTTTAGACCATTGTAGTATAATGTGTAAATTTTGTAATTTCATGTGTTGATCATTATAGAGCCATAACAACACTAGAAATGTTCAAACAAAGTGCAAAGATTTGCATAAACTACATTCCATAACCTTAAAGTGTAAAGTCATAATACCAACAAAAGATGAAAATATCTAGCACCCTAATGTATCATAACCACAAGAACCAACTTAGTCTAGTACCCTAATGTAACATAATACCAACAAAAGATCAAACCACACAAGAACCAAATTAGTTTGAGCATTCTAAGGTAACAAAATAAACAACATAAAATAAATAGTTTTATAAACCATAATAACAACAAATCAACCAACTTTTTCCTTCATTTTGACCTCATCCTTCTTGCCCTCTCCCTGCTTCTTTTCCTTGCTATACTTCTTGCCCCGTGCAACTACATTTCTGACTTCATTTTTTCTCCTTGTCCCCTGTAACTTCTAGAGTTATGACCCCTGTTATGGAATTTGCTACAAGTCAGTGTAAGGAACTTCCTGCTCAAACTTTTACCTTGATTATTTGGTTCATTTTTAGCACTCCTTCTCTTCTTTTTTGGTCTCCCCAACTACAACTTGTATGAATGTTAAAACATTATAAATGTATATTAACTTAGAAACTAAAGATTAGTTATATGTTTAGTATGCTTACGGGGTGTCAGTGTTATGGGGTAATTTGACCTTGGCCACATGCTTCTTCTATTGATAACTCAACTTTGCACTTGTATATTGTATTACATGTGCTAAACATATAACATGGATGTACCTACTCGTCAAGAGGTGGGACATTTTTAGCCCCATGCTCAATCTTATTCCAAATGGTACTAACAAGATGAGAGCATGGTATCCTAGTAACTTCTCAGTGCCTGCAACTATAATTTTTATCCCTCCAATTAACCACAAATTGATCCCCCCATGTCCTAGTAAATTGAGTCATATCAGCACCATTAAATATGCAAGTGTATTGAGAATCATCTTTCTTAACTCCCTTTAAAGGTTTTGTGGTTGTTGGAGTAAGTGGCCATTGAGAATTATCTATCATATTTTGCACAATAAAAATCCTTTTCATTAAGTATTCCCTAATGTACTCTAAACATGTAATTATAGGTTTGTCTCGAGCATCTATCAACTTTTGAGTTGAAAACTTCACATAAATTATTCAACAACATATATGTATCTGCTATTCCTGCACAATGCAACAAATATGCTTTTAGTAAAAAAAAAAAAGATAAGGATATATAAGACTAAACACTTAATATATAATATAATGGTAAATGTACCTTGTCACACCCCCGAACAAGACGGTGGAAATGCCTGGGGGCTCGTGTGACTAACAATTAAATTATCATCACAATGAATATACATGAAACATAACATATTCATCACCAACATTACATATTACAATTGACATCGTTCACATCAAGTACATTGTTAAAGATTACATAAATTCCAAGTATTAATAGTACGATAGGTGATCTTACACAAAATAAATCCCTACACACTTGAAAATCTTCCTGCTTAACGATTCCCTGATACTACAAGTTATTTTGAAAATGGTCAACATATATAATCTTGGTGAGTTCATAAGTATGTTTGAATAAAAGTCTTTGTATCTTTCGTAAAAACCCAGAAAATCCGTTATTTTCTGTAAAATATCTGAAAATGATGAGAAAATCAAGTATAAATGCATGTGTGAGTTTCATAGCAGTAACATATATGATTGCAGTTTAAATTTCTTTATATTGTAAGTAAGTTATAACTGAATAATGGTATTCCCCCACAAAATCCGATATTTTCTGATTTATAATAATATCGAGGTTCTTGTATCATTACTTAAGTTGTTTTGTATTGACACAATCGAATGGTTAATCTCCGAAATGTTGAATTGGTATTGGATCTCTATATGAGTCATTATAACCATGCATGATAATGACTAGGTTGCATGTATTGGCATTTTCCAAACGCCGATATTTGCTCAAGGTTTTGTCTCCCTAGACTGGCATAGTCTAGCTGTAGCGAACAACTAAGGCGTGGGGGTCACCCCGTATAGATCTATACACAAATTTCCGCTCTCCCTCTAGGAAACTCCGATTATAACTACAGGCTACGATTGTACACTCAGAGGTGCCAACCGACAAGTCTCACTAGATTCTCAACCTTTCATGTTTGTTATGTTTTTCACCATGATTAATGTTTACATGAATGTTATATGTTTTCAAATCAAAGGTATGTATATAAGTATACGATGTTAAATATTTAGGTAAAGGTATAGCTATGATCTACTAACATGTAAATTTCAGTCCAAGCCCAATTAGCATATAAATGGACCATAAATGTCTAATAGCATGTAATAAGGTAATTTAGACCCAATAGGCATGTAAGTGGACCACCAAGCCACAAAAAACATGTGACCCATAGCTCAGGCTCAAATTAACATGTAAATGGGTAACAAAGCCTAATAAACATGTCATGGAAAAAACTGGCTCAATATACACTTAAATGGAACCTTAAGGCCCATTAGCCATGTAATGTGAATATTAGGCCTAATAAAAATTGTTATCGATGTATTTCGTCCATTCGTTGTTTGCTTTACCTCGATGTTTACCGGATTGAATATAAAAAGTCCTCTTTTTGTAAAAACGACGTTCTTGGCCAATAAGCCTCAAATTTTCAATAAAGGTCCAAAGTTTTGTAAAAATAAAGTCCATAATTTATAAAAATTTGTAATTTCACCCCAAACGTTTAGAAATTTACGGATCTAGTCCAAAAATTTATATTTTGACATTTATGGCCCAGTTTCACAGAAAATTTCATTTTCAGCCCCTTGTTTGTAAAAATGACACTTTCGGCCCTATGTTTTATAAAAGTTACATTTTTGGTCCAAGTTAGAAATAAATGTTATTTTGCGCCCCTAATTTGGTTTATTTACATTTATGACTCAAACTTTGGTCAAATAACATTTTTAATCCCAAAACTTTCATTTTTTTCGCAAATTTGGGCCCAAAACCGTGAGGCCCAAATATTAAGCCCATTAAGCTAAAATTAACATTTTTGGCCCTTTAGAAAGCATGTTTATCCTAAAAATCCATTTTTATACAAGTAGGACCTATTTGATCCTTTAAAACCTGTAAATGTCACTTTTTGCCCTTATCTTTTGTTTTCTTGACAATTTTGACCCTTAACAAGGTTTTTGCTTTAAATTTTGATATCTTAAACATATAAACACTTTTAACTTGATAATATGATGTATAAGGTGTCTTAGTTCATGGATAATTACTGAATGTTACTTAAGATGTCAATATTTGTTAAGATCTAACACATTTTTACAAAATAAACTAAGAAATCACACAAGCCATGCATATAACACATAGATCTACACATTTTACTTGTATTCTCCCCGAAAAATCATGTAAAAAGCGAAAACAAGGGGGTATGAACTCACCTTTGCTTTGATGTTTCGGTTTTGAAGAAGAGATGAAGAGATTTTTGGTCCTAACAAGCTTCCTTGAGCGGATCTCGAACTTAGGAGGTTTCTAGGAGTATGATAACCAAAAACTTGCTTAGATGGAGTGATCTAACATGAGAATGAAGTTACATCACTTGGATATTAGACTTACCAAGAAAATGATGATTTTTGGTGGAAGTCTTCTTGAACAACCCTAGATCTTTGAAAATTTGTGAGGAAAGGAAGGAGTGTTCTTGTGAGTGTTTGAGAGAGTTTGATGTGTGTGTGTGCTTACCTTCGGCCGAGAGGAAGAAAAAGAGAGAGGGAATAGAGATTAAGATGTGATAGGTGCATAGATGTATGGTATTGGGTATTTGTTTAAAGGGTAATTTGCATGGATTACCTCCATGTATTAGTGAGGTGGCATGGCTTGGATAATCAGCCATTGCTCCCCTTTTTTTATTTCATTTGGGCCGAAAATAGGCTAAAGAGACGGGATGTAGATTAGCTTGGCCCATTTCTAGCCTTGGTTCAAAATTATGAGGCCCAATAATTAATTTTCATCCCATTGGGCCTTTAGGGTGGTTAAAGGCCAAAAATGGCATAAAAGAATGGATTTATGGCTTACTAAGGTTAATTGGATTAGTTATGGCCCAATAAGGCCCATCAAGGGTAAACCAATTTATTTTGGACCCAAAGTCGCCCAAAATGCTAAGTTTCATGGAAGTGGGTCTAATTAGAGTCCATTTAAGGGTCATAAGCCCAAAACAGTTAAATTGGAAGCTGATTGGTCCATTAGGCCCAATAAGGAAATCCTAGTCCAATATGGACTTAAACCGGAAATCTTAGGGTTTTCAGACTCTTTCTTGAACATGAGAGGTGAATTCAAATGAGCATTGAGTGATATTTACTTAGAGTATATGTTTTACAGTAGTTGAATGATTACACGAGAATAGAATTTCATAGCAAAAATGCAAGTTGTGACATACCTGACATATGTGCTCATGCCCAATGTATTGGTGGAATACCCATTAACCAGTCATATGCTTTTGAATTGAAAATTTTAAAATCTTCCATGAATCTATCAAAGTGACTAACTGTTGTTGTTCCACATTGACACACATGATCCTTATGTTCATTCCCCCTCCATAGTAGCTTCTTGTTCTCGTGAATATGTCATAAACACAACTTGTGCTTAACACAAAGGAATAGCTTGGAAATAGCATGTATTATCCACTAATTAGCAAGTAACAAATCAGATAGTTTTTAAAGGTAATATTAAAAACAATTATCATAAGAACATTTGGCTGTTGCCTGTCAGAAATGAATGTGAAGTTTGCTTTGAAGAGAGATCCAAATCTTCACCTAGACACTCTTGAAACCAACTCCATGAGCTTGTGGTCTCGGCTTCAATTATGGCATATGCTAGTGGCTAGATCCCATTATTGGAATCAAGATTTACAATAGTGAAAACCTATTCAGGTATGGGACCTTCATGAAATCTCCATCCAGTCCTAAAAATCTCTTAAACCCGCCTTAAAAACTAGTTTCAATGAACCTAAATAAACGTAAATTATCTTAAACATCCTAGTTTCCAAGTCTGCATTTGGTTCACTGTATATATTAATCTTTATAATTGTTCCTGGATTGCACTATTATAATTCTAGTACGTAGTCCCTGAGAAGGATGTATTGCTTTTCTTGATCTCCAAATACATGTTTTTGTGCAAGTTGTTTAGCTCTAAAGACCTTCATTCTTGGCATCTCCACCTCGTATGTCATTTTCATTTCTATATGAAAAGCCTTGACTGGGAAATTTGGGTTACCCTCCACTTGCTGAAGAATGGTGTTTGCAAGAAACTTAGAAGTACATGCTTTAATGGATCTTAAATGCACACATCTATGCTCATGAACCAAATTTTTAACTATCCAATCACTTTCTTCATCAGATCTTGAAAAGAATACCATCCAAGGGCATGTTGCTTTTTGCAAATAACTATTTTATTCTTGCATTTGATTCTACATTTTGTCCATGGATCACCTGTCATTTTTGGGACCACACCCCTACATTTTACCTAACTCTTTTTTTATCATTTTTTTGCAAAGTAAATGTTTGTCCTAGTTCGAATTGAATTCATTTTAATATAGGTGTAACATCTATGTTCCGGATTAAATCAGTTTAGGGTTTAGAAGGATTAAAGGTAAGGTTTTTGGGAAAAACCTAGTGTCACGACATGACGAGTGGGGTGTCATGATACGACGTGGAAATTGGACAATCACATTATCAGAATGATTCTCACGATGTGACAAATAGAGTGTCACAACGTGACAGCAGCTGCAGCCCAACCCATAAGTTTTTAGGGGTTCTTCCATATTTAAAGCCATTAAGTCATAACCTAGAGTATCCTCTTCAGTCTCCAACCCTTTCAATGAAACCTTAGCCGACATTGATGAGTTATTGAGCTTTTGGTGTCTTGAATGAGAAAGGATAATCCTTGGCACATAGATCCAAATTGCAAGCTTTATCATCCTCTTCTAGCAATATCTCTGGACCTTTATGAATATTCAAGCTTTATGCATCATGATTCCTTGTTTATAGATCTAGTCTTTTATGCATTATTCTTAACGTTTAGACTAGTTGGAGTATTAGGATTCCATAAATTTGGCAACTTTATGGGTCCTTAGAGTCCCGTTTGTGGTTAGATGTGCTAGATCTAGAATTTAATAGATTTTTGAACTCGTGCGTGAGGTTTTGACCTCCTTTTCTTCAATTATGACCTAGTTTGAGCTCAAGACTTGCATAGGGCATGCATGTCTCCAAAGCAGTGATTTTTATGACTTATTGGGGTGTAAGGAAGCCTTCTATAGGAGTTGAGTGTGTATCTTAATGGATTAAGTGTAACATCCAAAAAATTTCAACAAATTTAAACATTTCAAAACAACCCATTTACTAAAAAAAGTGTTTATAAAACCATTATTTCCATGACATGATTTAAAATCAAAGTATCCCAAGATCCAATCAATAATAAAACAAAGGGTGTGTACAGTCACGCCTTTTCCTTGCCACGGTCCTCTGAAGAACTTGAAACCATAAACAAAATTGTAAGCACAAAGCTTAGTGAGTTCCCCCAAAGTACCAACACACGAACAACTAACATATACAAATAACAACATGTACTGGGTCAACAACTAAAAGATTGGATTACCTCTAAGCCCATAGTATGAGTCTGGCTTGCCTATCGGGACCACAAATCATATCTAGCTTGCTTATGAGCTCACAGCATAAGTATGGCTTGCCCTTAGGTCCCACAACGTATGCCTGGCTTACTCCTTAGTCCAATAAGTCATCGCACTAGAATACCAATGTCCAACCCTCAATACGAGTATGGCATACCAACCGAACCTCAGCTCGTATGTGGAAATCTACTGAGTCCTCAGTATGAGTCTAGTATGCCCTACCCATCCCTTAACTCATACATGTAATGCTCCATGGTTTGTTGGCTACATCACAAAGCAATACAACCTCAACCTAACACAATATGTTGACATATACATAACAGATAAACATATAATCAGTTAATATGCAAACAACCAGACCTATAGATCACTACTGCATAGTACTATCCTATAAACTAGGATACGGATCTAACAGGTCACTACAACATAGCAAAATACAATAAACCATGATATCAATCCAATGGACCGGCCTTGGTGCCTTCGACCCAAAAGTACAGTGAGGAAAACTTACATGAAGCGGTTGAATATCTTAGACAAAAGCTCGGATCGTTGATTCGGAAATCCCTGTGCGCTAGCACCATCAAATATCATCATTTTCATAATTGAATCTTAACCCATAATCAAGAATCTGAATTACTTGCCTAATGACCAGGGTAAAAGACCATTTTACCCCTTTTTCTTAGTTGGCCCAAAACCAAGGACCGATATGGCCCAACTTCCTAATTGGGCTCAATAACCATCATGAATCAAATTCCAAAAAACCTATAATCCATGTCCCAAGGTTAGAAGTCCAATCCCTAACAAGGCCCAAACCAAAAGACCCATAATTTCACATCCGGGGAGTACGCCCTACGTACCAAAAGTATACACCCTGCGTACTCACCCTCTAAGCGTAATGTATAAGAGCTTAAAGCATGAAACTCCATTTACGTTGAGTGTACTTCTAAGTATGCCAAGCATACTTCTTAGGGGCCATAAGTTCACAATAAGCTCTTATTGGTTTAAGTCAAAGGCATACAACCAATTCTCTTGACCCTAAATGATGTCTTGAGCCATAAAGTCAAAACCTTTAAGCCCTAGCATGGCTAAAGAGGGCTAAAACTCCAAAATCCTTCCTTTCACAACACTCAAAACCACTTAACTCTAGCATGGTGCTAAGGAAACGATCAAGCAATCATTTTTACGGTTTAATACATTTCAAGACCTCAAAAAGGAAAGTTAATATGCTATAGAGTACTCCATACTCACAAAGACCTAAACTTTGGGAAAAAAGTTTATAAAACTATGCCATAACAATATCTATGAATAGATTCATCAAGTTTGAAGCTTTATACCTTGAGAAGGTAGATCAAGATGCACTAAGTTTGGATCCACAAGCTCTAAGCAATCCCACACTTCTCTAATAAGCTCCTTGTTTTTCTATGAGCACCAAAATGCCTGAAATACCACCAAAAATTCAAGAACCACACAAGGATAAGGCTTTATTTCTAGGGTTTGAGGGGATGGAGGCTGAAGATAATAGGGTTTGGTGGTGAGTTAAGGTGCTTAAATAGGGTCCAAGACCCTAAATTAGGGTTTGGGTCTGACGGGAGTACGCCATGCGTACTCCCTTAAGTATTTGCAACCAATCTGCCTAGTAAACTTATGTACCCCCCACATACTAGGTTTAACCTTTGTAACACTAACTTCCGAAGGCCATAACTTCATCGCTCTAAGTCCATTTTCGACAATACTTATATCCACGAAAAGGTAAAGAGATGCTATATAGTTCTATCAAATCAATCATTGCCTTAAAACTTTCTGAACAAAAATCCAAAATTCATAAAAAGCCTGACTGCCACTTTACGGTTATACCCTTGGGCTCCAAATCACAAACCGAATTCCCAAATCTACTATCCTACCTTATCCACCCCCAAATGGGTCTAAATGTTCTTTTGTCAAAGGCCATAAGGCTTATAATAACCGGTCTTCGGGTTACATCCCTGTATTAGGAAATGATTCAAGAAAGGGTGTTACAGCTCTCCCCCACTGCATTTGGATTTTGCCCTCAAAATCACTCCTTACCATCCACCTAGAAACCAAGAACTCTAGCTCACTCCTCCTAACCAAGAACAAAACACTGATCCTTTAACTAACGAACCAAAAGTTACCGCTATGAATTCGGAGCCCATAACTTGTGTGATCTCCATGCAGGTTAACCCAAATACAGAGCCTTTAGCATGATTGGATTACGTCAACCGAATATACCATCACATATTACATTAAATGTTGATAAAAACATCTAATACATCATGATGACCTCTAATTCGAGTCTCATATATTTGACCGTTGTAATGAAACACATACAACACCAACATGCTCTAAAACTTGCTAGCTATAAGACTGAACTTCTAATGAGAACCAAAGAGTTGGGAACTCTCAACTACAATCATTGAATTAACTCAAACAATATGCCTCTTAAGATCGGGAACCCATCAAATCTAATCTTCAAAACCCATATTACAGAACTGATATTCATCCTTTTATTGAATCTGTCACTTGCCTTTGAGAATGATCACTACCAAACACACAAAAAAAGAACTCAAACACATTAATCGTGAATTTTCCACCAATTCCAAATCCATAAAATGCACCAAAAGCCTTTAATAAACCCTAGACTCCCTGACATGTCATTCGCATCCACTTCTCCTACGAGTAAAGATGAGAAATCCAATAATTTTCGCATTTTCCTCCAAACCCTATCAACCTAAGTGTACCTCCACCTAGCAAATCACTCAATACATTCACCAAGAACTTTATGATTTGAGACATCATAACCAGGGCTTGAAATGTAAATTTTTGGCCTTAATAGGCTTAAAATGTCAATTTTATCAAAATGGGAGTTATTTACAAACATTCGGTTTTTAATGGGCTTAAATTCTCATTTGAAATGAAAATGGACCTTTGTTGTAGATTTTGGTTTTAGTGGGCCAAATAATTAAAATTTGACAAAAATGGGCTTTTATTGAAAAATCTTGATTATTTGGGCCAAAAATGTCATTTCTAAGGAAAGTGGGCATTTTATGTCACTTTGGTGGTAATTGAGCCAAAACAAGCATTATAATTACAAACAGGCTAATTACGTCATTTTCACTTTAATTGGGTCTTGTATAATTATTACATGTTTATTGGGCCTTATTGACCCATTTACACGCTTGATGGGCCTCGTATATTCATTTCATGTTTATTAGGCCTTAAATACCTATTTACATGCCTATTGGGCCTTGTGTTCTCATTACATGTTATTTGAGCCTTTAAGGCCCATTTATTTTCTTATCGGGCCTCACGACACATTTTATGTTAATCGGGCCAATAACAAACAATATTGAACACTTTGATAAAAACAAATGGTATTTTCATCACCAATAGTTTGTAATCAAATGCATACTCGAAACATTATTTTAAAACGGTAAACAAGGTGATACACTGTTCGTGTAAATTTAGTTAAGGTTTTTGTGAGATGTTCTTTCATTCATACCTACTTAGTGTACAACCTTAAGTCCTGTAGTTATAACTAGAGTCTCCTAGAGGGAGAGTGAGAGTTTGTGTATACATCTATACGGAGTTCACAGCCCCGCACCTGAGTTGATCACTACAGCTAGACAAGGCCAGTCTAAGGTGATAAATGTTTTACCTTAAACAAGTCGACGCCTGAAAAATGTCATGACAGGCAGATCAGTCGTATCAAGCATGGTTATAACGACTCATATAGAGTTTAATAACACGATAAATTTATGCAATACCTATATTATACTTTTGATACTCGTACGAGCTATTCATTTCTATAACACTCGGGTCTTATGATTTAAAGACTACAACTCTTTTATAGACAGAAAATATCGGATTTTCTGAGAAACAAACACGATACCTTACATTTTACTTACAACAGAAAATATAGAAATTTCTGGAACTCTCTCTTTATACATTTTCAACATATGAACACACATGCTATAATACAATATTTGAAACAAAACGCTAAAACAATTTTTGTGGAAAATATCGGATTTTCTGGAGTTTACAAATGATACAAAACCTTTGTTACAAGCATGCTTATGAACTCACCAACATTATATATGTTGACCATTTTTAAAATAACTTGGTATTCTCAGGGAATCGTTAAGCAGGTTAGTCATCAAGAACACATGGATTTTTGTGTATTTTTGTTATCATCATACATTTGACATTTGAAATGTAATTTGTAAGCCAACACACTAATGTAAACTATGATGGTTATTACATTTCATGTATGATGATGATGTTGTATTTGATTCAATTATATACATTGTGATGATATTACAAGATGAAGTCACCCAACCCCCGACGTTTCCACTGTCTGGTTCGGGTGTTTGACATGTGTTTCCTTGGGTCTTCAATTCAGGTGAGTTTCCTTCTCCAAAGTAAATACTAGGAGATGATGATGAGAACTGAAACTTAGATCTATGCACCAAGGATGCTTCCTTCTCCTTCAAGGCACCAAGAATACCACCACAAGCGCAAGAACTCAAAAACAGAGGCTAGGATTTCATTCAAAGGGTTGGATGCTGAAGAGGATGCAACCTTGAGTTTAGGGGCTTAAATATGGAAGGAACCCTAAAAGATCACGAGCTTGGGCTGCAACTATTTTCACGTTGTGACTTTCCTCTTGTCATGTCATGAAAGCCATTCCGGAAAACGTGGTCTTCATTTGGCATGCTACATCGTGACACACTTCATGTCAAATCATTGCATATGGTTTTCCTAAAAAAACATGCATTTGACTCACTTTATACCATCAACTAACCCCTTCTGGGAAATAGGTGTTACACACAATTTGAGGAGAGTGGCAAAAGATGAAGATGAAAATTAAACCCGAGTTTTCATATGAGTTTTGGAGTGATGGAGATGAAAACCCAGAGGGAAGAAGAAAGGTTGGGTTTCTTTGGAGTGAGATAAATGATAGTTGGATTTAAGGATCATTTATGAATATGATTAGATCATGTAACACAACAAAAAACCAAAATACCTTCGTGTGAGGGTCACATAAGGCTGCTAAAAAGCACAAATCAAACGGAGTTAGTCATTAGGACTGTCCGTGCAACAATTGGGAACCATAAGGACAATATTCGTTCAAAATTCATTATAAGGGCTAACTTTGATCTTTTGTGCCAGCCATAGGGACCATCTACATAATTTTGTCTATAGTTAATCAGATAAATATCCGTTATTTTATGCATATTAAATTATATATTAAAATTTTGCTAAATATATGTTAAAAAAATATATATATAGTTAATTATAAGAATATCCGTTACTTTATGCATATTAAATTACATATTGAAATTTTATGAAATATATGTTAATGAAAAATAATTATGTTTTGATATATACTATTCGGGCTTACACATTAATAAAATTGAATATAGATACTAATTTAGTATTACTTTTAACTATTTTATATTATATTAACCTAAACTTCATTTATTTGATATTTTTTTATAATTTTGGTAATGACGGTTATTTAAGATATCAATAAATGTTTTTAAACTAAAATAATTTAATTTATTATTTTATGTTACTGTTAATTATTATAATCTTTAAATGATTTAAAAACAATTTATATTCATTAGAAATATATAGAAGACTAAAATCCAGTTATAAAGTTTTATCATTTTTGTATTTATATTATATTAATTAACCTATTTAAAATATGTTATTAAAAAGTATTTAAAAAGATATAAAGTTTCAAATGAATGTCGATTTAAATTTATATATAAAACAACTAAACCTTTTTTTAGCTATAACAAAGAAGGAGCAATGGATTCAAGAATCCACTCATCCAGCATCATACCATAATGTAAGGTTGTGTATGGATCGGTTTGGATCGATTTTGGACTCAAACCGAA
This sequence comes from Lactuca saligna, assembly GCF_052625555.1. Lineage (NCBI taxonomy): Eukaryota > Viridiplantae > Streptophyta > Magnoliopsida > Asterales > Asteraceae > Lactuca > Lactuca saligna. The sequence continues at coordinate 47,639,954 of NC_136421.1, read as the reverse complement.
AATGGTCGATTTTGGTTTTCAGAACCCAATATGATTGGTTTCTTATCAGTTTAGTTTCTCGGTTTCTTGAGTCGGTTTTGATGGTTTTCCGGTTTCTTTGGTTCAACCCATATATTCATGGGTTCTGGGTTTAAACCCATGGATTTTCCGATTTCTTAGGTTCGACCCATATAACAAAATTAAAAAATTTAAACAATTAAGCATCACTCTACAACATTCTTCTACTTAATGAATACGTAACATGTAATTAATGAGTACACATGTAATTTGTATATTCATCATGTGCAGAAAGTGGAAATAGTCACTATACAAGAACAAACAACACTAAAACATTAAAAATTAACAACTGATTTCTTTATTTAAAAACTCAACTAAAGGATGCTCAACCAAAAATTTTATAATAACCATTAGCCATCTACAATGTATACCAATATCACAATCAGTGGGTTATCCCCTTCTACATAGTCGAATACCTAGAAAGAAAGATAAAGGACGTGAACATATAGATTAAATTTTAGGGTAAATGCAAGAAACAACAACATACTTTCATGTATTCATATGTTTTTCATGTATCGAGCTTCATTCCCATTGGAGCATTAGAAATAGTTTTTCTACAAGGTCCATACTTAAACTGTGACATCCCCATTTTCACGGCCAGAAAAAATCGATTTGTTTAGGCTTTATTTTAAAATCAGAGTAACCTTTTAAAGAAACGTTTTGCGGAATTTGTTACCAGAAAAACATGATAAATACGTTATCAAGCATTTCCGAAGAAATGTATTTTATTCATTTTTAAAACATTGGGATGTCATCGTCAATACAGAAAAATAAGCATAAACAGAACTTATATTCATTATCACTAGTGCTTTACATCTCCTTAATCTCTCAGTGTAATGTAACTTCATATCGACACATGTGATACAAATAAACTGAGTGGTTCATGTTAGGAAACCTGGTGATTACATAGGGTTTTCAACCGACAATAAATAAGATTATTGAGTACATGGTCTTGTGCGCTTCTTCCATCAAAAGATCTCTTATCCTCCTGTCTTAGATACCCAAATCCAATCTTGGAAAACCTTCAGTCCTTGAGTGTTTGTACCGAAGACCAACGTTTTGCCCAAACATTCTTCTTTTCAGTCTTTCTTCTCTGAAGCTTCTTCTTGAGCTTTCCTGATACTTTCCACAATCGTCGAGACAACTTCTATTCTCAACGCTCTTGGCCTTTTCCTTTCAAGATTGGCTTTCTGACTGAGAGCATCAGCGGCAACATTTGCTTTACCAGGGTGGTAAAGTATCTCACAGTCATAGTCCTTGAGTAATTCCAGCCAGCATCGTTATCTCATGTTCAATTCCTTCTGATTAAAGATATACTGGAGACTCTTATCATCAGTGAAAAGCTTGCACTTTGTACAATAAAGGTAATGCCTCCATATCTTTAGAGCAAAAACTACCGCTGCCAACTCCAAATCGTGAGTGGGGTAGTTCTTTTCATGCTCCTTCAATTGTCGAGAGGCATATGTTATCACTTTTTCTCTTTGGGTCAGAACACAGCCCAACCCGACTCCTGACACATTGCTATACACCACGAAATCTTCAACTCCATCAGGTAGAGAAAGGATCGGTGCTTCACATAATTTCTTCTTTAACTTCTCGAATGCTTCTTCATGCTTCTCACTCCACGTATAAGTAGCTCCTTTGTGGGTCAAAGCTGTTAATGGAACAGCTATCGAAGAAAAGACTTGGATAAACCGTCGGTAATATCTAGTTAATCCCAGAAAGCTTCAAATCTCCGTGGTACTTTTCGGTCGTTTCCACTTCATTACAGCTTCGATCTTTGGTAGGTCAACCATTATCCCTTCTTGGTTAACCACATGACCCAAGAATTGGACTTCTCGGATCCAAAAATCAAATTTTTAGAACTTTGCATAAAGTTTCTCCCTCTTCAACACTTCCAAAACTTCTCGTAGATGCTAGCCATGCTCCTCCTAGATTTTTGAGTAGATGAGAATGTCATCTATGAACACTATCACAGATTTATCGAGAAATGGTTTACAAACCCTGTTCATCAAATCCATGAACAATGCTGGAGCATTAGTTAGTCAAAATGACATAACCAAGAACTCATAGTGTCCATATCTTTTTTTGAATGTAGTCTTCTCGATATCTTACTCTCTCACCTTCAGCTGATGATATCGTAACCTAAGATCGATCTTTGAGAAATAGCTCGAGCCTTGCATCTGATCAAATAGGTCATCAATCCTTGTTAAAGGGTACTTGTTCTTCATTGTTTCCTTGTTCAGCTCTCGGTAGTCTATACACATTCTCATGCTTCCGTCCTTCTTCACGAATAGCACCGGAGCTCCCCAGGGTGATGAACTAGGTCGAATGAAACCATTTTCCAACAACTCCTAAAGTTGCGCAAGGAGCTCCTTCATCTCCATCGGTGCTAATTGATACGGTGCTTTTGCTATTGGTGTCATTCCTCGTAACAAGTCTATTCGAAACATTACTTGTCTATCAGGTGGTAATCCAGGAAGATCTCCGGGAAAGACCTCCAGATAATCACACACGAACGGTATGTTCTGCACCTCCTTTTTTTCCTTCTTAGCATCGATCACAAATGCCAAATATGATGCACATCCTTTGGACAAAAAAATTTCTAGCTTTCATCAGGGGAGATGATTCCATAATTCACTCTGCGTTTGTCCCCGTACACCATAAATGAATCTTTTCCGGGTGGGTTCACCCTTACTATCTTCTTCCTGCAAAGGATCTCAGCATCGTTGGCGCCAAGCAAATCCATTCCCAAAACGATGTCGAAACCGTTTAACTCTATGGGTAGTAGCTCCTCATGGAATTCGTTTCTGTTTAGGTCGATGACGATGTTCCTAATACGATCACTAACAGGTACGAACTTACCACTGGCAACTTCTATAATCAGGGATTTATCATGTTTTTCTATGGGCAATGCTAGTTTCCCACTATACTTATGTGACACAAAGGAGTAGTTTGCTCCGGAATCAAACAGTATATTGGTAGGCAAACCATTTACAAGAAAGGTACCTGAAGCGACGTATGTTGCCTCCTTCGCAACCTTGAGCATCATTTGGAAGGCTCTTCCCTTCGGTTTTGGTGGAATGTTGGGACTTCCCGCCCCCTTCTTCTTCGGGTAGTCCCTCGAAATGTGTCCTTCCTCGTTGCACTCATAACAGTCCTTCTTAGTGAACGTTCACTTGTTGGCATAGTGCCCAGCCTTTCCACACTTGAAACACGTGACCCCTCCATCACATTTTCCTTGGTGCTTCTTCTTGCATTTTTCGCACAATTTTGCTTTGGCTCCTCTCCTCTCAAACCAGAATTAGATAATTTACTCTTCTTGTCGGACCTTGAGGATCCATCAAATTTCCTTTTCTCTCCAACCTCCGCTCTCTATAGACCCTTTTCTCGTATCTGGGTCTCCACATTCTTAGCAGCCTAGATGGTGGCTTTCAGAGTGGTTGCTTGCTTGACCAATAGACCAAAGTCCGCTGGTAATCCAAGGGAAAACTTCTTAACCTTGGAGAGTTCGGTTGGAACTAGGTACGGAACAAGCTTCATTTTCTCTGTAAAACTTGCAGCGTATTCAGCAACACTGATTCTTCCCTTCTTTAGATTTTGGAACTCATAGTTGATTTCCATAAGATCCTGCACAGAGCAGTATTACATCTTCAGCTACACCAAAAAATCCTCCCAAGACATCTTACTAGCTTCTCTCTTAGGTATTGAATCAGCTAGTAGCTTCCACCATCTTAGTAGTCCAGATTTCAACAAAGGAACCACGAGAGTGGTCTTCTGTTTGTTGCTGTACTCGCAACTCTCAAACATTGTCTCCGTCTCGGAGATCTATTTCATGACTTCCACTGGTGTCGGGCTTCCAGATAGACACGGTGGTTTGGATGCCATGAAATCCTTGTACTTGCATCCACGTCCATCATTTCCACCATCCTGGTTGTTTCGGTGAACTATTGGTGGGTTGGCTTGACCAACTGTCCCACTGTAGTTACCTCCTTCGGACTTCCCATCATTCAGTTTGGGCTGTTCGATTGGTATGGTAGCTTCCTCTCGATTATGTTGGAGTAAACGCCTGGTTTCCTCCATTTGACGATCCAACATCATTTGGATCATCACTTATACTCCAGCCATCGTGATTGGCTCATGAGCGGCTACCACAACCGATATTTGTTCAATCACAGATGGTTGATTTCTGTTCCCATTCGTATTCCCAACTTCACTGCAGGTTCTTTTGATTTTGATCTATACAACGAATAAGGTGAATTTAGATCTTTATTTTGGATAGACGTTTGAATCATCCTTATCCCTCCGAAACGTTTATATGCTAGTTCTAATATCTTAGTAGTATGTTTAGAATCATAAACACATAAGGATTCAAGATCTGGTCGGCAGTAGAACATAGATCCGAACAAATAATAGCATATCAGGAACAAAGCATCTAGCACAAAAAAGCATCTTTAGGCACAATTCCTAAAAAAACTAGTGCTCACATCTCACCATCATCTCTTAGCATTCTAAGTTTAAGTCTAGAAATCCTACAAATTCCTAGTTCGCTTAAACTAATGCTCTGATACCAACTGTGACATCCCCATTTTCACGGCCAGAAAAGAACGATTTTGTTTATGCTTGTTTGAAAACCAGAGTAATATTTTTCATAAAAGTGTTGCGAAATTTGTTCCCAAAATAAAATATGATAAATATTTATCAAATCATTTCCGTAGAAATGTATTTCATTAAAAAGACTCGGGATGTCATGTTCGATACATATCAAAAGCATAAACATTACAATATAAGCCTTACTGCATTATTTCATATCTACAAGCCTATATTCGTAATCCTTCATCCAAAACATCACATCTATGCTCGAGCGTCACTACCTGTAATACATGAAACCGAGTGGGTCAAGCTTGGGAGCCTGGTGAGCACATAGGGTTTTCAACCCACAATAAATAAGTTTATTAATTTCATCAACCAACAATAACCCAATTACCCATTCCCGTTATCCTCACATCACGTCCCTAAAACTCCTATCATAAGGGACCTAGAGTAAGGATCAACATTGGGATGGACACTAATGCAAAGGATATTCCTCAACAATAAATGTCCTTAAGGCAACTACGTAGGGGATGGAGTACATCGGTGAACACATCGTTCACAAACACCTACAGGTTGTGAGCCTGCTAGTGTTCCACTGGATTGTCTAGAAGAGTCCGTGGTCATCATCTATGCTCTGGTAGATAACAAAATCAACAACAACAACATTGAGGCCTCTCATCATTTTATCACACATCGTCTTAGTACATCTACCCATGTTTTACCCCAACATTTTTGTAAATATAAAATACATATACAGTTTAAATCATCTAAAACATGTATAAAATCATTCATCCAGCATAGACAGCAATTATTCATATAATATGCCCACTTAGCATGTAATTTATATATAATACTTCATACATATGTATAAGATGAAAGTAACTATGCACTCACCTGAAAAGGTGGTGAATCCAAACTCAGACAGCGCTTCGCTTCTTAAAAATAATTTCATTCGACGAAACCTAGTATTATTACCACTAGAGTTTAGTCTATTATTCACTGAGACTAATTAATAGTCTAGCTATTATTACTATTATATAAGCATTAAACAATACTTAAATAACCCATATTAATAGCTCAAATACTTATTATAAGTTCCTAATAAAGTTACTATAGTTAAATAAAAGCTATATTAAAAATACTGTAGGCGTAGCTCATTTACAGCGGGTTTTATAGAAAACCAGGTTTTGCTTGGAGCAGCGTTCTCGAGCCGAAAAACTCTTCTTCTCAGAGTCGTTGAGCACTCCGGGGCTTCCGCCTTGTGCTAGGGAGGTTCCCTAGGCTTTTCGGGGATAGAGAGAGGTTCTAAAGAGAGAGAGAGAGAGAGAGAGAGAGAGAGAGAGAGAGAGTAAAGAGAAGAAAAAATGGGAAAGGTGTGAAGAAAATAATGCTGGGAGAGGTTCTATTTATAGGGTGAAATATGACTGAACTTGGTGCCACATGTCACCATCTGGTGGCAAGACTTGGGGAGAAAGTAATGACCAAGATTGTGTCACGTCACCTATTTTCGCACAACACACTCCCGACTTCTAAAATCCGTAACTTTCATATACGAGCTCCGTTTTTTACGTTCTTTACATCCACGCGTAAGTAAAAATAAGATCTACAACTTTCATTTTGACTCCGTCGGCTAATTCTCGATCGATCTTAAATTTAACAGTATGAGGCGATTATATTGTTAAATGTCCACGTAAGAATCATAACTTCTACATACGAACTCTGTTTTCGTCTGTCTTTTTACCATTGAGTTCCTATTAATGAGATCTTCAATTCTCATTTAGGTCGCGTAAGCCAAAAACTGCTCGATCTAAAATTCAAATTTCGGGTCGTGCACTACTAGGCCAAATATTAGAAAAATCATAACTTCCTCATACGAAGTCAGATTTGGGCGTTCTTTTTATGGAGGCTCTCAGGTTAACATATTCAACGACTTTCATTGAGATAACTAAGGCTAAAAGTCGCTCTATCGTAAATTCACTATTTACGCTTCCCGGTGTCGTGCCGGTTTCGACCACTACAACTTTATGTAAAGATATCGGGCTTATGTCACACTTTAATTTTGACACTTATTTTTATTCTTTATTATTTATATCTTTATAATTAAGTATAAAGCCCATAAATACACATAATTCACATAGTATTCAAATATTTCATCTTTATTACTTCAAAAGTGTTATAATAGTTGACCTAGACTATTACATCGTCTAAAATGCTTAGCCCTACAACCCGGGCGTTACAATAATTTACTTAGCTAAAAGTAGGGCTCTGTAGTGGTATGACTTCGTTGCTGAATATTTCTATGAATACTTGTTGCATCGCGTTAGCGCTCACCTTAATATACTAAAAACTACAAAAAGAGAAGTAGAATCACGAGGGACCGAAATGCTCAGAGGATAAAAAGAGAAAGACTCTCGAACTAAAAGAATATTGCAAGAAATATGAGAGTCTAGAGGATTTTATTTATAGTAATTGAATTTTCAAAAACCACCCTCTATATTTACTTAAATCACTAAACACCCATTTATAATACTCTTTTAAATAGATTTAATGATATTTGTTCTAAACTACTGTCTTATAACGACCGCATCGTCGATACATTTCTAATGATATATATATATATATATATATATATATATATATATATATATATATATATATATATATATATATATGATTTACGCTTTATTTTAATACGTAAATGTGCTATTAAAAATTATCACTCGTTAATAGGAACTCCATTTTAACGTTCTTTATATCCACGCGTTGGTATTTACGAGTACTACAACTTTCCCGTCAGCTAATTTTCCTTCTATCTCAGATTTACAAAACTGTATCGAATTTATCACGATCCAAGATTAGGGACCAAGTTTCGTCCATATCTTTCGCATACGAGCTCTATTTTCGACTGTCTTTTTATCGTTGAGGTCTTATTAACTACATCTTAAATTCTCGTTTAGACAGTTTTGGTTAAAAATTGACCGATCTAAAATTCGAATTTCGGGTTGTGCACTGTTATGCTAAATCTTAGAAAAATCATAACTTCCTCATACGAAGTCAGATTTGGACGTTCTTTTTATGCACACTCTCGGTTTAACATATACTATGACTTTTGTTTAGATAACTAAGGCTAGAAAGTATTTTATCGTAAATTCACTTTTTATGATTCCCGGTGTCGTGCCGGTTTTGTCGTAAAACTTCGACGGGTCATAACTTATTTGTTATAACTCGGATTTCAGCGTTCTTTATATCTACGGAACCCTTGTGACATATATTATAACTTGATCAAGATTATTTATTCTAATAATCTTATAACTCGGATTTCGGCATTCTTTATACGTACGGAACCCTTGTGACATATATTTATTCTAAATAATCTTATATCAAAAAAAGTTATTATTGACGCTTACTATCTATAAATTGACTAACCTAAATCTGCGGGTGTTACACAAACTTATGTTATTTATTATATACCATACTTGATCTTGGTACATTATATACGATACTTGTCTTTATACCAAGATCCAATTTCCAATAAACAAAGCATCTATACCAACATAAATAAAGATACAAAAATCTAAAATATATGACAACGTTCGCAAAGGAAGTATGAATTCCTACTCGTATAGAATAAGAATAACTAAAAAACTGGAATAAGTGTTATGTAATAACTATCCACTATTGAGATCTTATTTACTAGTAAATCATGCAAGTAAATTATAGGGGAAAATATTACTTATTTTTAGCTGTAATCTGCATCTAAGAATCCATTCTCTAGAAAATAAATATCATGGGTTGATCTGTCGGTTTCATGTGTCAGTCGGTTTCTCGGTATGGATGGTTCGATTTCTAGGTAAACACTGAAACAGAAACCGAAACCAATATTTCAGTTTTTAAAAATTTTAAACCCTAATTGTCGGTTTTGGTTTTATTAGTTTTGGTCGTTTTCTCAGTTTCTTGATTCGGGTTTGCTCACCCCCACATCCCATTTATAACGACTTCGTCTACTCTTTGTAATACAAAATTTAATTTCATCCATATATATATATATATATATATATATATATATATATATATATATATATATATATATATATATATATATATATATCTATATATATATATATATATATATATATATATATATATATATCTATATATATATATATATATATATATATATATATATATATATATATATATATATATATATATATATATATATATATATATATATATATATATAGGATTAAATGTGAAAGGTAAATATAGTGGGATGTATGATTTAATTTGGGTTGTTGGATTAAAAAATCAAGTAGGTAATAATGGATGTTAATTTCTTTTAATTTCCTATTAAAATTTTAGTGGAAATGTTAATAAAATGTTATGTAACATCCCAAAAATACAGAACAAAAATTTCATTTTTGAAATAAGTTATTATAAAAACATAAGTAATAAAACACCCATAATAACATCTCATGTCAAAAGCCAAAGTAGAAATAATCAAAACATGTTATAATAAAACAATATCAGAGTGTAACCCCAAGATCTCATGTGATGAAATATAGTGTGATGCGCTGTGATCAAGACGAATCCTTTCCTTTGAAAATGAAATAGCTAAAACCAAAACTAAAAAGCGTAAGCACAAAGCTTAGTGAGTTCCCTCATCATACCACATACCACACAAATCACTTACTGTCGGGCATATGTGGGCGTCCGGCCTACCCTGTCAGGCATATCTGGGTTCCCGACCTACCCTACTAAGCATACTGGGGTGCTCAACCTACCCCACTGTCAGACATATCTTGGTGCCCGACCTACCCTCCACTGTATCTCAACCGGTTTCGGGGATTATTTCACCCCTACCACTACCACATAATAACACAACATAACATAAACATATTGTCTAGCATAGTTGGGTACTAGGCTACCCCTTTGGCCCTATCGACTGGTAACATGGGACTATTCCCCGTACTACCACTATCATATAACATCATATCATACTAGCATATAAACAATTCAAATAGTAGCAAACCTAGATAATTATCACAAAGATAATCATCTATCAAACAACTCATATTGATGGGCCGACATTGTAGCCATAGATCCATTTCTACTAGAAGGTAACTCACCTCACACTGTTGAAGTCCCTCAGACCCAACCCCAGCTGGTGGATGATATGTTCCTGAGCTGTCAACATCAAAATAACACCCACTGAATAATTGGGTTCCAACATGAAAATCATAAATCCATGCTTGGGTAAAAGATTGCTTTACCTCAATCCTAGATTGATTCAAGCTCAAGGCCAAATCCAAAGGCCCAACAGTCAACTATGAGTCAAGGCCGAACATATGGCTCAATTTTCCAACATGGGCCCAAACCTTTACATGGCCTTATTCTAAATCCCAACCAAAAAGTCCAGTCCAAACATTTGACATTTCTAAAGGCCCAATATCATATAATCATAAGGTCCAAACTATGGCCCAATTTTCCAAATTGAGCCCAAACCCTCATATGGGCCTTACCCTAAAGCCCATTAAATTATTCTAGTCCATTTGTTTGTTCTTGGATGGCCCATTAATAACCCAATTACCAAAGCCCAAAAGAAAGGCCTAACTTAAGGCCCAATAAAAAAATAGGGTTTCTTACATTAAATGATGATTAGGGATAAGTGTTCCTACTTAACCCATTAAGGACTTAATCCATTAAGTTAATTTGCAATGATTATTAATTAATGTTTTAATTTCATTAAATAATTCCAATGCGATCCCGATAAATCCCAAATTAGGGTTTCATGGCATTAGGGTTTTTCAAACCCTAATTAGGGTTTCCAACCTATCTTAGCCCAATAGGCCCAATGCTAAGTCCTTATATCCATTATGGTTTCATTAGGCCCATTAGGGCTTCAAACATCCCAACAGAACCAAGCACGACAAGGAAAAGCACACCGTCACCCGATGCATCGGTCGGTGGTGGTTTGGGCTTCTTTCCATTATTATTTTGGGCACCATTTACAATATACAACTCAATAACACTCACATACACACACACACACTAAAATAAACATACACACATACACACAGCCACCCTAGTGGTGACCGGCGGCAGCACGTGGTGGTGGTGGCCTCTCCTAGATTTTCCGACCAAACCAAACCACACAACATACACTAATAATAATAAAAACACCCACACACACGCTTCTGCTTGCAACCAGATCCATCCATCCTCTTGGTGGCGGTTGGCAGCGACGATTGCACAAAGTGGCAGGAAGCGGCGACACTAGCGGCAACCATAACGTCCGGCAAGACAACGACGGTAACAAGAGGCTAGCACCGGCGACCGCTCTATCTTCAATGAGTACGGGCTGCAACGGCGGCGGTTGGCCTGACTGATGTTGGTGGTGCTTCTATGAACTAAGGGACAAGAAGAGATAAAGTGAATGATAGCAGTAGCAACGGCGGAGGAGGATGGCAGCAGCACTAGAAGGCTCTAGCGGTGGCAGCGCCTGTGAGTTAAGTTTGGCTTCGAGTTCCAGCTTCGCACTACAACTCTGGCAACAAGCATGTCGTAGCATTTTGAAGCGGTGACTAGGGAGGGATTGATGGTGGAGAGGCAAGGGTGGAGAGTTGGCACCGGTGAAGGAGGTATAAGGTGGTGGAGGTGATGGCTGAAACATAAGGGGAGGGGGGGTTTAGGGTTCGGGTTTAACCAGTAATGAGGTTATATACCCAGCTCCACCTAAAAGTATTCCATAATGGAAACCATAGTCCCTCCATGCCCCTTTTCTTTCAAATGTAATCCAATATTTACCCTTTCAACCCAATCCATGAAAATCCCTTACAAATTAAGTCCCATAAATTAACAAACAGTCCCCATCTTCAAAAATCTTTACAATTCAACTCCCTATGTTACCCCTTTAGCCCCCCAATATCATAATTATGACATATTCATCCCTTCCACGTCTTTCCTTTCAAATTAAATCCAAATAATTACCATGGAGCCCCTGCCTTTTTACAAACTGGGTCTGGAACTCACACTTTTAACCGCCAACTTCTAAAACTGTGACAATTAGCCCTTCGAGACCATCCTTTGATATATAATTATTTATTTTAGGGCAACTATTCGTTGATTAATTTATTTATTTATCTAATTAATAAACAGGGTGTTACAACTCTCCCCCACTTAAATTAGATTTTGTCCTCAAAATCATTCCTTACCATTCCTTACTCGCCCAATGAATCTAGTAACATGGTCACCATCCTGGGCACACCCTAGCCTTCCCAGGGTAGCCGTGACCAATCTACGCAAAGCCCTAAAATCCACAGGTGAACGAATTCCTCACAACAAGATCACATATACTCTGTCTAAAATCTGATGTCTCGAGATTGTCTGAATCCCTAAAAAACGACCCATACTGAATCATTATCGTTGAACCCAGTCCATTTATCCCTCAACTAACTACTAAACTTCTAATAGCTCGAGGTTCCCACTATAAAACAAGATCACTTATACTTGTCCAAGGCTCAGCTAATCCCACGGTGAGTGATTGTCACTTCCTAATCAACCAGCTATTCCATCCATACTTGCAACCTAAAACACAAATACTAATACTGCTAATTGTTGAAACTGTCTGAACAATGAACTGCCTGAAGTAGTATGCTGCCACATGGCTTCTTACCAAAATCTACCGAGACCTCCCTGGCCTCAATTCATTCACCAATCATCTAAAATACCGGGTTCCGGCCCGGCTGCGGAGCCAAAGGACTGGCCACTTAGTCACCTCACACGACTTCTGAACGAAATCCTTCTTTAGAACTAGTTGCCACTAGTTATCATGCCACTGCGACTCTAACAACTTTCTGATCTAACTAATCGCGTACATGCGTCGAATCCTGTGATCATCAAATCCAAGACCAAAAGTGATTGCTACATAAAAATTGGTAGCCTTATAGCACTAGCAATATTATATGGTCCATTGCTTCCCTGATCCAATAACTGTAGTGGTGCTCCTACAGTCTTATCTTTGGCTCAACTATATCTAATCCATCTAAGAAAACCCATAAACCAAATCGTGAATTTTCCATTCCCTCACTACTACACCCGAACTGGTGGGAACTCTTGTTCCTTCCGTGTTCTAGCAACGCACTCATGCTATCTATCAACCTAGTGAATGCTACGGCTACACCCGCAGACTTACAAAACTCTATCATTATCTGCTAACCTTGTGAATGCTACGGATAAACCCATAGACTTACAACACTTCTCACACTATCTGCTACTAGTGAATGCTACGGTTACCCCCACGGTCTTACAACATTATCCATACTACTTGATTACTAGTGAATGTTACGGCTACCCACACAGTCTTACAACACTTTCCATACTATTCGAACACGCACTTGACCTAACACTCAACTAAACGTGAGTCCTATCTGGAGCTCTAACTTGGTTCTCGAAACCTACTGACTGAGAGTCTCAAAGGCTGCTTGCTGCTCAGGCCCCCAATGAAAGGCCACCGACTTCTTGGTCTGTCGGGTCAAAGGAGCCGCAATCTTGGAGAAGTCCCGTATAAATCTCCTATAATAACCCTCTAGACCCAGGAAACTCGGAATATCAGTTGGAGATCTTGGAATCTCCCACTGCATCATGGCCTTTATCTTGTCCGGATCGACCAGAATACCCTTCTGGTTGAAAAGGTACCCAAGAGATTGCACCTCGTGCAACCGGAACTCACAATTGGAGAACTTTATAAAAAATCTCTCCCCACTTAGATTCGACTAAGTCTTCACAGTACATGAGAACTGAATGATTCCCAATCCCTCTTACTTCCTAATAATCCACTGATGATAACCTGTACTTACCAGTGCTAGCAATCCATCACTCGCAACTGACTTTATTATCTTCATGCTACCAGTCCTATCCTAGAAACGATAGTGCCTTGAACTCCAAAGTTCATCCATAGATAATTGTCGACCACACTTGAACCATGTTTGAACCACTGAACGCTAACTTCAATGAAGAACTATCACTCTAACCCTGATCGAGTATCCTTTAAATAACACTTTTACACAGATCCCGATAAAGATCCGGAATGATAACGGTACATACGGAACCCGCTCCACAAGATGCATCCCTCTGTGGGTTCATCAAGCACTTTTCAGCACGCAGGATGGCATATATGATCCTTGATAATCCAGATACTAGCAGAAAACCAACTCGAGATCTGACTTATCCAAACTCACTCATAATTCCAAAACGGACTTATTCCCAACATCCACCTAATAGTAGTAGAAGATGACATCCGCAACATCTGGAGGGATCCTGATCACCTTCTGCTAACATGACCAACCCTGCCACACCTGTAGCAGCCTAAACCCTTGGAGCGACAAACTCCCTTGTACACTTTCGCATACGTGTTGCACTGACTCTGGCCCTGCTGTCCTTTCACCCGATGATCAGAAGTCATGGGTCTATTCTCAGCAACCTCTACTATGCGTACCTGGCACGACCGTCTCTTCCCAGGGTGCTCCAATTGGATCTCACATCTACAACTCTTGGAAATCATATCCTTCAGGGTCTGACACCCTACCACGCTCACTAGCTCACTTGCCAATGGCTAAGCTGCAACAACTGGAACATCCTCTGTCCCCAAATTGGGCCACTAACTTCTCCCCGAAGATTCTTAGATTCAACAAGACTCTCACCGGATCAAGTATGGATCTTATGCTTTCGGTAGTACGGACCTAATACTACCTTCCACACCTATCCATACTTTCCTCAACAACCATCTTGAATCCTCCGAGTCACTTCCTCAAACTAGTACCCTGAATGCTCGCTAATAGTGTAGCCAAGTCCACTAAATCATTTTCTAGGCTTCCCTAGGTTCCTGTACCCACCCAGTCCTCAACTGTTGAAAGATTCCCAGTAATGTCAACTAGTTGCCTCATGCATATATCCACATGCAACAACGATCAGATAATCCTTCGAGTAAAAGACTCATCTATAGAACGGTTGGACTCAGACAAGAGCTGTGCAATAAGGTCAAATCTATCATTATGAGATTATCCATCCTGTGCAACATGTGACTTAACATATTCACTAAATAGCTAGCTCACATTACTAAGAGTCATACAAAGCATAAAGCAAGCAACATTCAGACAATGGAAAATCTAACCATCTTATCCCAATCAAACCATTCTATCCTCTAGTCAGGAATCCGTACATACAATTCAAAGGCTCATACAATCAGGCATAACCTAAACAGGTTATCCTATCACTAACTGATAAGTACTAGCATGCAAGTCTACAAGCACATATAATAGGCATACAAGGCATCCTCCTAGATCCTTAGCCCTAATCTAGCATGCAGTTCTCATAATCATATCCTAACATAACATATCATAACATGTATGGGTATCTTGGGGAAAACTTACTTGTGCTCAGCTGATTGGATGCATCATACATCTTGTTCCTTTCAAAGTTCTTTTCGAGTTTCAAACTTCTTTTTATAAATAGATCTTACTTTTGAAAACTTTTCATACCAAGTCCTTAGTTTGAGTCGAGACACACTCGAAAGTATATCTGAATCCCTTAAACCAAGGCTCTGATACCAACTTGTAACATCCCAAAAATACAGACCAAAAAATTCATTTTTAAATAAGTTATTATAAAACCATAAGTAATAAAACATCCATAATAACATCTCATGTCAAAAACCAAAGTAGAAATAATCAAAACATGTTATCATAAAACAATATCAGAGTGTAACCCCAAGATCTCATGTGCGGAAATAGAGTGTGATGTGTTGCAATCAATCCGACTCCTTTCCTTTGAAAACGAAGTACTTGAAACCAAAACTAAAACCGTAAGCACAAATATTAGTGAGTTCCCCCATCATACCACATACCATACAAATCACATACTGTCGGGCATATCTGGGTGCCTGGCTTACCCTGCCAGGCATATCTGGGTACCCAACCTACCTTGTTGAGCATACCAGGGTGCTCAACCTACCTCACTATCCGGCATATCTAGGTGCCCGACCTACCCTCCAGTGTATCTCAACCAGTTCCGGGGACTATTTCACCTCTACCACTACCACATAATAACACTACATAATATAAACAGACTGTCTAGCATAGTTGGGTACTAGACTACCCCTTTGGCCCTATCGAATGATAACCAGGGACTATTCCCCATACTACCACTATCACATAACACCATATCATGCTAGCACTTAAAACATATCAGATAGTAGCGAACCTAGATAATTATCACAAAGATAATCATCTATCAAACAACTCCTACTGATGGGCCGACATTGTGGCTTTAGACCTATTTCTACTAGAAGGTAACTCACCTCACACTGCTGAAGTCCCACAGACCCAACCCCAACTACTAGATGACAGGTTCCTGAACTGTCAACATCAAAATAACACCCGATTAATAATTAGGTTCCAACACGAAAATCATAAATCCATGCTTAGGTAAAAGACTGCTTTACCCCAATCCTATATTGATTCAAGCCCAAGGCCTAATCCAAAGGCACAACAGTCAACTATGAGTCAAGGCCCAACATATGCCCCAATTTTGCAAATTGGGTCCAAACCTTTACAAGGCCTTATTCTAAAGCCCAACCAAAAAGTCTAGTCCAGACATTTGACATTTATAATGGCCCAATATCATATAATCAACAGGCACAAACTATGGCCCAATTTTCTAAATTGGGCCTAAGCCCTCATATGAGCCTTACCTTAAAGCCCATTAAGTTATTCTAGTCCATTTGCTTGTTCTTGGATGGCCCATTAATAACCTAATTACCAAAGCCCAAAAAAAGGCCGAACTCAAGGCCCAATTAAAATTAGGGTTTCTTACATTAAATGATGGTTAGGGTTAAGTGTTCCTACTTAACTCATTAAGGACTTAATCCATTAAGTTCATTTGAAATGATTATTAAATAATGTTTTAAGTTCATTAAATAATTCCGATGTGGTCCCGATAAATCCCAAATTAGGGTTTATGGCATTAGGGTTTTCCTAACCCTATTTAGGGTTTCCAACCCATCTTAGCCCAACTGGCCCAAAGCTAAGTCCATATATCCATTACGGTTTCATTAGGCCCATTTGGGCTTCAAGCATCCCAACCGAACCTAGCACGACAAGGAAAAACACACCGCCACCCGACACGATGGCCAGTGATGGCAGCGACCACCTCACGGTGGTGGTTAGGGCTTCTTTCCATTATTATTTTAGGCACCATTTACAATATACAACTTGTTGAAGATTAATGTGTTGCATCTTGGGCCCTTTTGTTTTACAACCGGATTGGGCTTGTCAATCCATGTTTATCTAGATTAGCCTCCTTTTTCTTAGATAAACCGTTAGGGTTTTAATATAAATATATATGCATGCATGTGTGCGTATGTAGAAGTAGTCGTCATTCTCATTGATTGCTGTAAACCCTATAATCCTCTACAGTTGATGTTCTTTATCGAGCTCTTCTGAGGATTGTTTATTAATCATTCGACACCTTTTGATCCATTTGCTTGTTCTTATTATTTATTTGGTTATTTCTCAACCTGTTTCATAGATCTAATCGATCTTCAAGTTTAATTTTAAACTTATCAATTGGTATTAGAGCAGGAGGCTGTGTAATCGATACACTTCTTTTCTGTGAAAAAGCTTCGATTAGGGTTATTCCGCATTCATTGATATTTATTGAGCCGTCATCTCATAATTGACGTATCTCGATATTTATTGTTTTTGCCCTAATTTGATATATTACAAGTCTGATCTTTGAACAGGTTATTCGATCAATTATGGACGAGTCGCAATCCAATCCCATCAATATTTTCAACAGCATTGGATCAACAACGAAGATTCCCATCCTGTACACCCATGATTATGAAGTCTGGGCGAATCACTTTGAAGATTATGTCATAGGATCTGAGGATAATGGATACCTCATCTGGGAAGCAATCATCTCTGGACCTTTTTCTCATTCAGCAACTTCAAGGATTATTAAAACTCAAAAGGAGTATAACAATCTTCTGAAAGATGTTAAAGATGTAGCGCAACACGAAAAAGTTAAATTTCAGTGCAATATCAAAGCGTTAAGATTGATCAGATTTGCTCTTCAATCCGATACTTTTAGGCTTGTAAGTTCATGCACGACTGCAAAAGAAATATGGGATAGGCTACGTGAACTGTACTCTACAGACGAAGATCTTGAACACTCCATTCAAACCTTACTCTTGTCTGAGTTTGGTGAGTTCAAGCAAGGAGCAGAAGAAACGGTGACTCAAACGTTCGATCGCTTCAGTCATCTTCTTAGCAAGATGATCAAACATGACATCGAAAGGAAGCTTATTGAACAGAAGGTTACGTTTTTGAACGGACTCAGATCTGAGTGGAGAGCAATCGTGTCCACAGTTAAAGCGCACGAGCAATTCAAATCCTATTCTTTGGCAAAACTGGTGGGCATCCTAAAATCTCAAGAAAAGATCGTATTACAGGAGTAAACCGTGGTTTCAAGTCTAGGTTCTTTGGCCCTCCTGTCAAAAAGCAAAGCGGTGATAGAGGACGAAGATCTCAACTTGGATGATTATGATCTCACGTCTGAGGACTATGCTATGATGGTGTCAAACCCCAAGAGATTCATCAAGAAGAGATTCCCCACTAACAGGAACCGAAACTGGCAAGGGAGTTATAGCTCTGAAAAGGTCAAAGATGAACTGAAGGTTGAAGAGTCAAAGAAGGAACCGAAGGCTGAAGGAGATTCTGGAGTAAGTTGCTATTATTGTGGAGGAAAGAACCACTATGCAAAAGATTGCGTCCTCAAAAAGATGGCAGAAAAGGATGAAGAAGCCGCGTTGTTGAAAAAGCTTGATGAATTAAGGAAGAAGAAATCTGCTGCTAACCCTCCTATGAATGCTTTAATTATGCAGGGTTCGGTAGCTGATGATGAGTTCGGTGGTGTGGAGGTCTGGTCAACCGACTCCGAAGATGATGAAGTTAGGAAGCCTTCACATGGAAAGGCTTATGTGGTGAAAGAAGAAAGCAGTGGAGGAAGATGCTTAATGGTGTCCGACGTATCTCAGATGAGGGGATACAACACTGATGGTGGGAACAAAGACCCGAAGGAGCAACAGGACATGTTCTTTATAGCAAAACCGCTCAGCGTGCAATTCAACGAGCTGGATGAACTAATCAAGAAGGTACAATCCGTGTTTGTCTCATTTAAAGTCCCACAATGCTCATATGAAAAAGAATTAAAAAGTGTTAATTCAAGAATCTCTCATCTAGATAGTAGTTTAACTCAAACTCGGGTCACCAATTCTAACCTAACTGACCAATTAAGCAGGGTGTCTTCGAAGAGTGAGGAACGGCGCATGTGGATCGAACTGAAGGAGTCGGAATTAATCAAAATAAAAGATGAAAACATTTATTTGCAAAGAGACAATTTGAAGCTTTTGAAACAGCGAAATGTTTTTTGTTTAATTGCCAAACGTCTTTATGCAAATATTACTCAGCTTCATTTGAATTGTGAAATAGGGCAAAAGATTCATCGCATGATTTTACCCTTTCTTCAGTTTAAGGAAGATGAAATTGATGTTGAAGCATATAATTGTGAGAGTATTATTTCGTCTGAGGATGTTAATCCAACATATATGTATGGACTGGAAAAAATAGAATCTTTCATTAAATCCAAGGACCACAAGAACATGCTTTAAAACCTTTTGGATGAAAATGATAAACTGAAGCTAAGAACCGAAACCATACCAAAATTTGACTCTTTGAATGTCAACTTAAGCTCAGAAAATAAAATTGATGTTGAAAATGCATCTGAGCTTAATGAGGACGATAATATGAGTGAAATTTCTGTAGAGGACACGGTTGATCGTTCAGAATTTGTCAAGAACGAACCCGAGAACCACAAAAATCTTATTTCAGAAAATTCTGTGGAGTTCGCTCGGTTGTCCCAACAAAAGTCCTCGATTCTTGTAGAGAAGGCAGTCGTATACCAAAAAGTTAGAACCACTCCAAATCAGGTGTACAAAGTCACAGGTGTAACCGAACATCAGACTGTTGAACTCACAGCTATTGTGAACGAAGACAATACTGATGGCTGTGACGAGTTCTTCTGGTCAGCTCCCATTGACAATGCTGATGAAACAGTAGGTCTGTCTGAAAGGACTTCATGGAAAAGCAAAGGCAGATACGTACCAGAACCTTTGAATAAACCTGATAGCTTCAACGTGACAAGTACCAGTGGTACAAAAGATATCCCTCAAGAGAACGAAATCCCTGCAAAAGAAGTCACATCCCCAAGTGAAACTTCATCAGTTCAGAGTGGATCAGCCAACAAAAACCAAAAACATAAAGCTAACATCCATCATCAACCAAAGCAGATGAGAAATCAAAAACGAGAAAGGAATCAGAGATATAGGAAGAATCTCTCAGAAAGAAAACAATTTTGGCAATCGCAAAATGCCTATTTCTCACATCAAGATAGGAATTTAAAACCAGAGAAAAATCCTGTTGGATCGACAGAGAGCAATGACAACCGGAAGCAGAGGCTCGGTTCTGAGCAAAACAACAACCGGAAGCAGAGGCTCGGTTCTGAGCAAAACAACAACCAAAAGCAGAGACTCGGTTCTGAGCAAAACAACAACCGAAAGCAGAGGCTCGGTTCTGTTCAAAACAACAACCGAAAGCATAGGTTTGGTTCAGAAAATGATTTCAACCGAAAGCACAGGTTTGGTTCGGAAATCAAAAGAGATCAAAACTCAAGGGTTGGTCCTACTGTTGATCAAAAGCAAAAAAGTCACCCAGAATCTTCAACCAAAAAGTCATACCAATCTGAGCTATCTAATTCTAACTCTTCTAACTCTTCAAAATCCTCTATCTCTTCTCCACCTTTTCCTAAATTCCACTCTGTTCCTTCTCAAAAATCTCAGTCATCCGCTGAACAAAAAGGAAAACAGAAGGTTTCAGACGTTGAACCAGAATCAATACCAAAAGCGTCAAATCCAAATAAAATCAAAGTTTTCACCATCAAAAGGAAAAATGAAACAACACTAATAAAAAGAACATATTTGGTTGACATCTCTCTTACTATTCCTGTTCCTGTAAAAGGCTCACAAGGACCCAAGATGCTTTGGGTTCCTAAATCTGCTTAATTTTTGCAGGTTATCAGTGACGAGCAGTTTGACAAAGAATGGTACATTGATAGTGGCTGCTCGCGTTACATGGTAGGAAGGAAGGAAGAGCTTAGGGAATTCAGATCTCTTTCAGACGGTGGAAATGTCAAGTTCGGGAACAACTCCTTCGGAACCATCAAAGGCTACGGGATGATTACAAATGGTGATTTCACAATCAGGAAGGTTGCATATGTAGAGGGACTACAACATAATCTCATCATTGTATCTCAGCTTGTTGGAGGTACCAGTCTCAAGGTCTCATTCGATGATGAAGGTTCGGAAATTATTGAAAAGCAGACGAACAAAGTTATTCTCAAATCAGAGCGCAAAGGTGAAATGTTTCCCCTAAATCTCAAACCAATCAAAGGAAACCCAGCCATCTGCTTGTTATCCAAAGCACAATCTGACGAAAGCTGGCTATGGCGCCGAAGACTCTCTCATCTCAACTTCAAAGATATCAACAAACTTGTTACTGGAGGTCACGTTAGAGGTCTTCCATTGCTCAAGTATGATAGAGATCATCTGTGTGCTGCATGTGAAATGGGGAAGTAGAGTCGTCAAAGTCATCCATTTATAATAAACACTAAAGTTGTTGAACCACTAGAATTAGTTCATATTGATTTATGTGGTCCACCTTCTATCGAAAGCATTGGTGGTAGCAAGTATATTCTTGTTATTGTTGATGACTTTTCACGTTTCACATGGGTGTTCTTTCTGAAGCTTAAATCTAAAGCGACCCACAAGCTAAAAGTGTTCATCAAGTAGATTGAAGTACAGCTGAAGAAGGTCGTTCGCAACATCAGAAGCGACAATGGGTTGGAGTTCAAAAATAAAGAATTTGAAGAGTTCGTGGAAGAAAAGGGAATCAGTCACAACTTCTCAGCTCCCTACACACCTCAACAGAACGGGATTGTCAAAAGACAAAACCGATCCTTATGTGAAGCTGCCCGAACCATGCTAAGTTTTGCTTCCTTACCTTTATATTTTTGGGCTGATGCTATTTCTGCTGCTTGCTTTACACAGAACAGGTGGTATCTTAACAAGCGCTTCACTCTCACTCCTTATGAGATCATCAACAACAGGAAGCCAAATGTGAAGTTTTTTCATGTGTTTGGTTCAAGATGTTTCATTTTCAATTCTAAAGAACACCGCAACAAGTTTGATGTCAAAGCTGACGAAGGGATATTTCTGGGCTATTCTCTTACTTCCAAAGCATACAGGGTGTTAAACAAGCGTTCAAGGAAAATAGAAGAAACTTACTACGTGACTTTTGATGATAGCTATGTTAAAAAGCTAAAGGCCAACGAAGACACAGCTGGAGAAATCTTTCCTCAAACTGGCCAAGTCACAGCCTCGATAATCTATTCAGGAATTTCATGGAGCTTTTTGATGAACCAGAGAAGGCCACTCTTTCTGAAGCCAGCGCAACAGACAACAGAGTAGATCACTTGAAGCAACTTGTTGACGATGTTGCAAGAAGTATGAATGAAGAAGAATCAGGTTCAAAAGACTCTCCCCAACACAATGCATCATTCGAAGGGGAGTGTCCACCATCAGTCGAGGGGGAGTATCCACCATTAGTCGAGGGGGAGGATCCACCATTATCCCAGCCAAGTTCATAAGTTGAGGGGGAGCTAAGTTCTCAACCTTCAACCGAAAGTGCCTTACCAACCGAAAGTGCCTCACCAACCGAAAGTGCCTCACCATCCGAAAGTGCCTCACCAACCGAAGGTGCATCAACACCTGAAAGCTCAACACCAGAAGAAACCACTGTAGCTCAAGATTCACAAGACATTCCTGTAAGATCATTTATCGAGGAGGAGCATGCTGATATGTCATACGACTTCGACAGTCTGTCCGAACCAGAAGAAATGATAAATGCTGAATTAGATCCATCTTTTGATCCAAACTTCCCTCCTCTCACCAAATGGACCAGAGATCATCCTATCTCTCAAGTTGTTGGTAATGTCTCAGAAACAGTTCTGACTCGATCATAACTCAAGGCAAAACAAGCTTTCTTGTTCTCAAAAGTCGAATTCTGCATGTTTAACTCATTCGTATCAAAAGTTGAACCAAAGACAGTTAACACTGCTCTTGATCACTCCGATTGGGTTCAAGCTATGCAAGACGAACTGAATGAATTTGAAAGGAACAAAGTTTGGCGTCTTATTCCAACTCCTCCAGATGCCTCGGTTGTTGGTCTCAAATGGGTCTTTAGGAACAAACTTGACAAGGAAGGGAACGTTATAAGAAACAAAGCACGTCTGGTTGTAAAAGGATACTGTCAGGAGGAAGGCATTGACTATGAAGAGACTTTCGCTCCTGTAGCTAGGCTGGAATCAGTAAGAATATTTCTCGCCTATGTTGCTCACAAAAACTTTGAGGTCTTTCAAATGGACGTCAAGTGTGCATTTCTCAATGGCGAACTCGAAGAAACTGTGTATGTGGAGCAACCTCCTGGATTCGTGAATGAAAAGTATCCCGATCATTGTTACATTTTGGATAAAGCCGTGTATGGTCTGAAACAAGCACCGAGAGCCTGGTATGAAACGCTGACTAAATTTTTAAAGATGTCCAAATTCAAACAAGGTTCGGTTGACCCAACCTTCTTTCGCAAAAAGGAAGGTAACCACCTGATGATCGTTCAAATTTATGTCGATGATATCATCTTTGGCTCAACGAATCCTAGCCTAACAGCTGAATTCAGAAAGCTGATGGAGACTAAATTTGAAATGAGCTCGATGGGTCCCATTAACTTTTTCCTTGGTTTAAATATTAGACAGGGACCTAAAGGCATCTTTATCAACCAGGAAGCTTACACGAAGACCCTCTTAGCAAAATTTGGCATGATGGGAAATTCAAAGGTCAAAGTTCCAATGGCGTTCGACACTAAACTCACTCCATCCCTGGATAAACCGGCTGTTGATCTTACACTTTATCGTCAAATGATAGGCTCTCTGATGTATCTTACTACTAGCACGCCAAACATAATGTTTTCTGTTTGTTACTGTGCTAGGTTTCAGGCAAATCCTAGGGAGCCTCACATGCTTGCAGTAAAGAACATATTACGATATCTCCAGAGAACTACCTCTTTAGGTCTATGGTACCCTTCTAACTCAGGCTTCTTCGTTCAAGCCTACTCAGATGCAGACCTTGGTGGATGTGGCCTCGACAGGAAAAGCACCACTAGCGGTTGCCAATTCCTCGATGGGAAGTTGGTTAGCTGGCAGTCCAAGAAACAAACGTGCGTATCCTTGTCTACAGCTGAAGCAGAATACATTGCTGCTGCTTCCTGTACCTCTCAAGTGATTCGGATCCAGAGTCAATTCCGAGACTATGGACTCAATATGAAAAAGATCCCACTATATTGTGACTCTGAAAGTGCAATTAGGATTTGTCATAACCCAGTGTAACACTCCAAGACCAAGCACATCGCACTAAGGTATCACTTCATCAAAGATCACGTGGAAGATGGAAACGTTGAAGTACACTTTGTTCGAACCACTGATCAGTTGGCCGATGTCTTTACCAAAGCTCTTCCTGAAGCGACTTTCAACAAAATTCTACAAGGCTTAGGTATGATGGTTGGTGAGTTGGTCCCGAATCCTCAAATCTCTAACTAAGATTTAATGGAACCGAAATAGACAGACCGCTCGGTCCCTCTTTGTTCTGGAGATTTAATGGAACCGAAATAGACAGACCGCTCGGTCCCTCTCTGTTCGGGAGATTTAATGGAACCGAAATAGACAGACCGCTCGGTCCCTCTCGGTTCTGGAATTTTAATGACACTGAAATAGACAGACCGCTCGGTTCCTCTCTGTTCTGAAATTTTAATGTCACCGAAATACACAGATCGCTCGGTCTATCTCTGCTTCATCATTTTTTTTTCTATTGTACAATTTATCTTTCTGTTTTTATTTCTTTTTCAGAAAAATTTCAAAATCAGAAAAACATTTTATCTTTCTGTTTTTATTTCTTTTTCAGAAATATTTCAAAATCACAAAAACATTTTATCTTTCTGTTTTTATTTCTTTTTCAGAAATATTTCAAAATCACTAAAACATTTTATCTTTCTCTTTTAGAAAAATCTTAAAATACAAAAATATTTTCATTTTCGTTTTTATTCAGTTTCTTACTTATTTCCACTACTCGCTAGTTCTGGTTGGTGTAAGCTTTGCACAGGTAAATACAAGTATCACCTTCGATAGTGTTCAACCAGGTATGTTTCATTTTTTCTCTCAGACTAGTTAGAAGTCCCTAGAAGCATGCTGTTGTATGTTGTCACAAGCCTCTATGATCTTGAGTAAGCCTTACTCTTCTCATTTGAGACATGAGTTGCTCTGCTTTGTCACACTTCTGTAGCAGAAGGTACATTCGGTTTCTTAACCACCTCCTAAAATTCTACATTTACCTTCGATTCCCTAAAAGTAACCCTTGATGCTTTCGGTCTTTACCACTGAAGCTTATGGTTACACAACATCTGTGTTTATGATCTTGGATTCGATAACCACGTTCTAAGTGAAACCCAAAATCCAATACCTAAAATGAATTGACGGTGAGTGATATACTTAAGTTGTTACTTGGAAATCTCATTTTCTTTTTGCGTGATCTTTTATGAAATCGTCTATACCTTAGACATTTCTTCCCAAAGAGGTCCAGTTTATTTTTTTTGAGATTTCTATTTATCCCATGCTTGTCACAAGATAATTCCCACCTACCTGTTCAACAGATCACATCGGTCTTACAGGTACCTCTGCCAATACTCAGTTTTATGTTGAGACTTGATGTTCAGTTAGAGGACAGCCACCCAACAGCCTATGATCAAAAGATGCCTTTCATTGTTTATTGACAGACAATTGATCGTATTTCTCGGGAAACCACACAAGCACTTCAAGTCTCTCTTGGCTTTGAAGGAAGTGATTCTTGCCCGGAATCCTCCGCCTTATGTCTTCTTCATAGACATCACTCACATCTCAAACACCTTTGATTTATTTCTTTATCTTTCACACTCTTATGCACGAAAATTAATTTTTCCAACATTCTTATTGCTGTTTGGTATGTGGTTTTAAGTTTCAGTTGTAACCAAACAAGGGCACAAGGAATTTCAAACGGTACAAAAATATGATTTGGGCACGTGCAGTTGATTCGTTTCACACCCACGTGTGCTGACGTTTTCCTAAGATACACCATAACATCCAATTGCGCTTTTTCAGGCGACGTTTTGGTTCCATAATCATCACGATTTTCTCTCTCCAGTGAACGGTATAAATATGGGTGATCGTGTTCTTTGTCATTTACCACACACGTATCCTTTCTCTC
The DNA here is from genome assembly GCF_052625555.1 of Lactuca saligna. NCBI lineage: Eukaryota > Viridiplantae > Streptophyta > Magnoliopsida > Asterales > Asteraceae > Lactuca > Lactuca saligna. The sequence goes on along the minus strand of NC_136421.1, from coordinate 47,613,787 downwards.
TGAAAAAGTTTCCACTGTTCATCTTCTTCTTCGATTCAACAATGGCGACTTCTTCTTCTGCGCACGATCAAACTGCATCTTCATCTTTGCTTCCCATCAAGCCTAATCAGAATATGATTATCGAGATGACTCCTTTTTTGTATGATGCGTACATTCTCCATGTGGTGGAATGTCTGAAATATTCCCCATTGTTGTTGGCTCTCACGCAGGTGGAAGCAGTTCCGATGTCCCTGCTTTCTCAGGTTTACACATCAGCAAGTTATGATAAACACAAAGATCGTATCTACTTCACCATCCATGACAAGAGAACCTCCGTCTCCAAAACCAAGTTTTGTTCTCTTCTACGGGTTTGCTGTCGATTCATCCGTCATCTCACCAGATTTTGTCTCAACTGCCCAGCTTTTCTCGATGATGTACGAGATGGGTTATACCGATGTACTTACGATGATCGCAAAGGTCAAGAAGTCTTGTCTTCCTTCGCAGTGGAATGGCTTGCTTACCCTGTTAATCAAGGGTTTAGCGGAACGCTGTGGTGGTTCTGATACCACGAGCAAAGGATTTCTCACCATCCTTTATGGACTTTACAATGGCATCAACTTAGATTATGGCTCCATAATCTGGTCTCAAGTCGTTCAGAGTCTTAACACCACAACCCGGTACTCCGAGATCTCCTGCGGATGTTTCTGGACGCTCATCACGAAGAAAGCCATGGATTCTCTGGACATCCCCGTGATGAAGGATGATCTTCTGGCTTCAATAGCTTCTTTCCATACTAAGAAGATTATTGTTTCTGACCCGAGTAAGTTTCTACATTATGGATTAATTCCTGAATCCATGTACATGTGTGTCACGCCTCATAGCAAGATCATGGCCGATTACAGCACCAGAACTCCTTTGCCTCCAAGGGTTCTGACTGACGAACAGAAGGTTGCCTTGGAAGCCCTAGATCAACCTGCAAACCGTGGCAAGAGGGCTGGTAAAAAGGAAAAACAAGAGAAGAAGGAAACAGAACCGAAAAAGGAGAGAAAGCCAAGATCCTCTAAGCGAAAACATGATGCAGACGAACCCTCTCAGTCTAAATCAAAGAAGGTTAAGAAGATGGCTAAAAGGGCCAAAGGATCCCCTTCTCCTGGCTCTGCTCCAAATGAAACATCAGACGCAGAGGCTGCCGCTCCTCATGCTTCACCAAAAGAGCCAACTCCTGCTCAGTCTCCTCAAAAACCATCCTCTCCTATAGATACTCATATTCCCTCTCCACCAGTATCTCCCAAAGTTACAAAACTATCCACTCCTCCACCTTCTCCTAAAATTCCTACCCCACCCCCATCACCGAAACAGAAGGTTTCACTTTCTGCTCCTATCATCATCACTCCCACTAAAACAGAACCAACCTCTTTACCCACCTCAACCATTCCTTTCTCTGTCACTATCCCTACATCTTTGATCCCCACTCCAATCATAACCGAATCCGTTACTCCCACCTCTTCCCAACCACTAGTAACAGTCAATGTATCTGATACAGGGGCTACTACTGTGGTTGAAACACCTGTTATTAACATACCACCATCACCTTCTCCTTCATCAACCTCCGGTGCTACTTTGGGTGGTGATGATGAAGAGTACGATTCTCTTTATTATAGCCCATACTGGATTCCCACTGATACTGATGCAGATACCACTATTACCAGTCAGCAGCTTCAAGAAATTCATGACAAACTCGATAGTTTGTTGGCTGATAATAAAGCCTATGGGGGTGTGGTGCTGAAAGCCTTTATCGAGTCTGCAATCAAGACGTATACTGATGCTCTGGATCGCTCCACTGATGCTATTGACAAATCAGCCGCTTCGTGCTCCAAAGCCACAAAGGAAGTCTCTGAGGTTGTACACACAACTCAGATTTTTCTCGATTCTCTCAAAGCACATGCTGATGCTAATGCGGCCAAGTATCAAACGTCTGTGGACTCCTTTTCGGCTACCCTTCAGGGTGAAACTTCCAAGTTCGAGGCTCTGCGTGCTGGCCTCAAAACTGAATCCACCTCTTTTCTTCAATCTTTGGATTCACGTTTTGCTTCTCTAGCAGCAGAGAGCACTTTAAAAGAGGATCTTGTCAAGCATCAGGCAACTATTGACCTTCAGAAGATACAACTGGCCCAGGCACAACAAGAAATCTCTTTACTGAAAACTCAGCGGGCTGTTCTTCAAGGTTGCGCTGGTGATGTCAAGAACATGTTGACGAATGTCCTCAAAACTCATGATCCCTTTCTTACCCTTACCATCCGACAACATCTCCAGGCTAAACTCCTTCCTGCGATTACCATTCTGAGCGAGATGAAGGGTGTCTCGGAGAAGCTTGTTCTTCCGAGACAAGGGGGAGAGGAGGCTATACCAAAGACAGACCCGAATGTTAATTTAGCTTCGGGTTCTGGAAAACAATTACTTGTTGAGAGCGAGTCAGATACTGATGAAACTATTGCTGAAGCTCTTCAACGAAAGAAAAGAGATAAAGAGCTGGATGAGACTCTGAAAATAGCTCGAGAGGCAGAGGCCAAAGAAAGAAGAATCAAGGAGGATGAGGATGCTTTAAAGGCCAAGAAGACTCTGTTCCCAGAATGGGATAGAGACACACTCATTAATCAAGCGATTGAGTTTCCCTCCATGTATTGGTTGGAACCGATTGCATCTTTTGAGTGTGAGAATACCAAAGACTCGCAGTTTGACATGCCGATCACACGAAAGGCTTTTATATTTCATTGCTTCGATGTCACTGCTGATGTCCCTCATCCAAACTTGAAGGTTGACAAAGAATTGATAGATTTTTATTTGAAGTATGGTCAACCACAGTACTTGACATGGAGTGCACAGAAGATTGTAAAGGTCAAGGTACTGAAACCAACACAGGCTGGGAAATTTGTGAACGTTAACTTCAAAGTCAACAGAGGAACGGCCAACACAGAACATTTTATTTCTCTGGCAGATCTTCCCAGTCTGAATCCTCATGATTGGATTCTGCTATACAACATTCTTCTCTCAAATCAAAGAGAGTATGAACCGATTCTGAAACATCTCAAAAGAATGTTGGCTTCCTATATCCATGAGCTTACCACTATGGATCAGGAAATAGCAAAAATAATGAACAAAAAAACGACCGTCAAGCCTACTTCCAAGACAGGAGATGTGCACAAAATGAAGTTAGGGCAAATTGACTCTTCAAATCTGACGGTCATGTTCACAAGAGGCGATAAGCACAAGTTTCTGTTTGCTTTGGTAGACAAGCATCTGTTTTCAACAGATTGCCTGGAGCATATAATAAACATCATTCACCGATGCAAGCAGAACTCTACAGCAGACAAGAAGAATTTCACAGATATGCTTCGGTGGTATATCACTGTCAGGCATCACATTCTGGCCATTATACCGAGGATTTTTGAGACGGTGAAGAAACCATCTGCTGTTAAAAGGGAATGAAGCCTCTGTGCCAAAGACGCAAAGGGGGAGATTGTTGAAGATTAATGTGTTGCGTCTTGGGCCCTTTTGTTTTACAACCGGATTGGGCTTGTCAATCCATGTTTATCTAGATTAGCCTCCTTTTTCTTAGATAAACCGTTAGGGTTTTAATATAAATATATATGCATGCATGTATGCGTATGTAGAATTAGTCGTCATTCTCATTGATTGCTATAAACCCTATAATCCTCTACAGTTGATGTTCTTTATCGAGCTCTTCTGAGGATTGTTTATTAATCATTCGACACCTTTTGATCCATTTGCTTGTTCTTATTGTTTATTTGGTTATTTCTCAACCTGTTTCATAGATCTAATCGATCTTCAAGTTTAATTTTAAACTTATCACAACTCAATAACACACACACACTAAAATAAACATACACACATACATACAGCCACCTTAGTGGTGGTCGGCTGCGGCACATGGTGGTGTTGTCCTCTCCTTGATTTTCTGGACAAACCAAACCACACAACACACACTAATAATATAAAACACCCACCCACACACATGCTTCTGCTTGCAAACAGATCCACCCATCCTCCTGGTGGCGGTTGGCAGCGATGATTACACAAAGTGGTGGGCAGCAGCGACACTAACGGCAACAACAACATCCGGCAGCACAACAACGGTCACAAGAGGCTAGTGTCGGCGACCGCTTTGTCTTCAATGGGTATGGGCTGCGACGGCGGCTGGCTGGCCTGACTGATGGTGGTAGCGCTTCTATGAACTAAGGGAAAAGAAGAGATAAAGTGAACGATAGTAGTAGAAGCGATGGGGGAGGATGGAAGCGGCACTAGAAGGCTCCGGCGGTGGCGGCGGCTGTGAGCTAGGTTTGGCTCCGAGTTCCAGCTTCGCACTACAACTTCGGTAGTAAGCATGTCATGGCGGTTTGCAGCAGCGACTAGAGAGGGAATGGTGGTGGAGAGGCAAGGGTGGAGAGGTGGCGCCAATGAGGGATGTATAATGTGGTGGATGTGATGGCTGCAACCTAAGGGGGTGGGGGTAGTTTAGGGTTAGGGTTTCACCGATAATGAGGTTATATACCCAACTCCACTTCAAAGTATGCCATAATGGAAACCACAATCCCTCCATGTCCCTTTTCTTTCAAATATAATCAAATATTTACCCTTTCAACCCAATCCATGGAAATCCCTTGCAGATTAAGTCCCATAAATTACCAAACAGTCCCCATCTTAAAAAATATTTACAATTCAGCTCCTTATGTTACCCCTTTAGCCCCCAATATCTTAATTATGACATATTCAGCACTTCTACCTCTTTCCTTTCAAATTAAATCCAAATAATTGTCACAGAGCCCTTGCCTTCATAAATATTTACAAACTGGGTCCGGAACTCACACTTTTAACTCCCGACTTCTAAAACTGTGACAATTATCCCTTCGAGACCATCCTTTGATATATAATTATTTATTTTAGGGCTACTATTCGTTCATTAATTTATTTATTTATCTAATAAATAATCAGTGTGTTACATGTTAATAGGGGTAATTGAGTCATTCATCAATTTTAAAAAAAGGAATGGGACATGATAGATGTGTAAACCCTGATTGTTTAGTTCCAAGTTCTAACATCATTCCTTGTTAGGAGGGAAGAAAGTTCGTGATATTATCATCTGAAGATGCAATTTTCCCCAAAAGAATCAATTAGCTATTATAAAATATATCGTATTCACTAATGTGTAAAAATAGATGAACATTCGAATGAGTGTTCAGAATTGAAGCATACAATCGACAACAAATAATGACACGACGTTCGAGTTCAATATTATGAAAGAGCTTCAAATCAAAGTTCAAAAACACAATTGTTACACAATTGAGGTTGGACAATAATGAAGATAATGATTTTGTCATTCCACCACCACCAAATCTAATTTATTTTAGTTTGTTCTTAATGAATATATGTAAAAAAACGGGTATTGAGAAATTAGGGTTTGTAAATATTAGTTGTTTTTTTAATAAGTTCGGTAAATAGTTTGAATGATGCTCGTATTCATAGTTGTAATGAATATCATGAAAGAATATAATGTTTATGTCATGTATTCCTGAAGTAATGAGTTGTAGTATTATGTATGTTAAACAGAAAAAGAGGAATAAATTTAAGTCAAAATGTATATTTTGTGTCGGTTCTTGTAGAATGTGGTTATAACAATTGCTTTAACAATATAAGGTTCGTAGAAATTAGTTTTTCTTTTAAGAAAAACGTTATCAGCATTTTGGGTACATATTTATGTTTCCTGGTTTTAATCGTAATAGCAGCAAAAAGAATAACAAAATGTTGGCTTCTAAAATGATTTTTTTTAAAATTTCAAATTTAGTACAATGGTTTTGTTTATACAAAGGTTTATTGAGAAGGCATTCTTTCAAATTTGATGGCTTTATTACTATGGTATTTTTTAGAATTTCTTTAATGTTATAATGAAATCTATAAGAATCGATAGGTTAGTATGTATTGTAGAATTCTTGCTTTTGTACAATAGTTTAGTGCAAATGTATTTAGTTGTTTACCATATACTGTAATGAATGATTTTGAAGACATTATGTGTAAATATAATTAATTCTTATAGAATTCTTTGATTAAAATGGAAAGTGCTTAATATTTAATTAATTAATTGTTTAATACTTGGTTTAGTGCAAGTGTTTAATATTTACCTATTTTGCTTATTATTTGTCTTTTATTTATTTAAAAGTCATGCATTCTTGTATAGTGTATTTTAAAAAAAATTATGGTTTAGTGGTTTTTATTCTAACATAATATGTTCTTGTTCTTTAAAAAAAAAATATGTTCTTGATTACAAAGGTTTTGTAATTTTGGCTGTTAACTGAATAGTAAAAATAACATATTTTAATACTAATGTTTTAAGTTGTTTAATTGACAGAAGTTGTTTTAATTACACCACAACCTGAATCACAATAGGAAGCCGTTTTAAATGCACTACATGTCCAACTACAACCAATAGTTGTTGAAGAATTATTAATGGTAGAAAGTACGAGAAGAATAAGAAATACATCCAAAAACAAAATAAATTATTGAAGGAAAGAAAATAAGAAAGAAGAAAGAAGAAATACAATTTACAATCACCAAAAAAGGTTATAAAATAAAAAGAAAATGTGATCATGTAAATATTGTAGAGATAAGATCAATAAAAAAGTTGATGTTGCAACAAGCGTTAAGAAAAATAAAAGAGGTAGAGTTGGTGGAAAGAAATAACCAATTGAAATACCTAGCAATTCGAAGAAGATGGTTGACAAGACATTAAGGGAAAAACTATTGGAAAGGAGAATAGATAAAACCCATCTGGAAGGGCTTAGAAGACTAAGCACTAGAATGACGCTGATTAATGAGGCTCAAACAGAAGTATATGTACAAACTTATGATTATATTCACGTAATGCCATTATGGAAATGTAAACTTGTTTTGATTCCATATGTGTTGTTGATTCTTATGATTGTAACTATGTTTTCAGTATTGAAGACCACCTCTTTCATATATAGTTTTGAGAGAACCAAAAACGTAAGTTGTTATCATTATTTCCTATAACATATTTATATATTGTACTTATTTTGACGCATGAATACACATGTGAGATACATAATGAATCTTAAAGAATCATTTTTTAACAATGCAATTTGTGTTTTCCATGCATTTAAATCTATTTGAACACAAAAAGGAATTATTAAGTGTTAATATTGGTCTCACTGATTTTTGTTGGTTTACAAAATCGTTATTAGTTCATAACCATAAGGGTATATATGTAATTTGAGTTAGAAAGTTGTTACAGTAGTTATTTATGCTTTGTCTGTATATAAGCTTTGTAATGAGACTTTGTTCGTTAATGAAAAATCTCATTTCATAATCTTCTCTTTCATTTTCATCATCGATCATTACATTCTAACATGGTACAGACGTGTAATCGATTCTGTTCATCATGTCAAATTCTTCAACAAATGAATCATTTTCTTCTTCCATTGATGTATCTAGCCCTTTCTTCATTGGATCTTCTGATAATCCGAATTCTGTTCTTGTTTCAAATATTTTCACTGGTGTTGGATTCAATTCTTAGAAACGATCAATGGTTATTTCACTGTCTACGAAGAATAAGCTAGGTTTTGTTGATGGAACTATTATTGCACCTCTTTCGACTTCTTCTACATATTCTAATTGGTATCGCGCTAATTGAATGGTCATCAGTTGGATTTTAAATTTTGTTTCTAAGACGATTGCTGATAGTCTTTTATTCCTTCCAACTGCAAAAGAAATTTGGCAAGAACTACATCATCGATTTGAACAATCTGATGGCGCACTCATCTATCAAATGCAACAACAGTTGTACTCTCTATATCAAGGTGCTGACGATTTTTCTTCATATTTCACTAAATTCACAAAGCTTTGGGATGAAATTCGCATGATTCAATCTATTCCTAATTGTACTTGTGGTGCCTCTGTTTCAATTAACAAATTTTTTGAAGAACAACGCCTAATTCAGCTGTTAATGGGACTTGACGAATCATACAAAATTATTTGTGGTCAAATGTTGATGATGAAACATTTACCATCGGTTTCAACTGCTTATTCTCTGTTAATACAAGAAGAATGCCAACGAGGAATCAATCTTCCTTCTACTCTTTCACATGATGCAGTCGCTATGCAAATTTCATTCGATTCTTTTCGCAAAACGCTCACCTGTAATCATTGCAAGAAATCAGGGCACACAAAAGCTCAATGTTACAGTCTTATTGGTTTTCCTTCAACCTTCAAATTCACGAAGAACAAGAAAGATGATGTTAAACCCACAGTTCAGAATGTTATTTCTAATGATTCTCCACCGATCTCACACGAACAGTACACTCAATTGATTCAATTACTGAACAAGAATTCTCTCTCAAGTACTAGTTCATCTTCTCAGACAAATCTTTCAGTTGTTAATGGTGCTATGGAAGACGAAGGTATTCCCTTTGATTTTAAACATTTTGTTGCTAATGTTTACAAATCATCATCTCTATTACATGAACATGTTTCTTGGATTGTTGATTCTAGTGCAACTGACCATATTTGCTCTAATCGATCCCTTTTTTCTTCATTATCAAAATTTTCACAGCCACATGTTCTTGGTCTTCCTAATGGGAATGATACTATTGTTTCTTACATTGGTAATGTTCAGTTACATCAAACTCTTACTCTTCACAATGTTCTTTATGTTCCCTCTTTCAAGTACAATCTTGTTTCTGTACCTAAACTTGCTTCTCAGCTTCATACATTTATCCTTTTTACTGATCAACATTGTATGTTGCAGGACCCTTCAGTAAAGGATAAGTTTGCTCTTGCTTCTTTTGGCCAAATGATTAGAGACCTTTATGTCTTTGATCATTATTTCATTCAGCACAGTCTTTCTTCCGTTTTTCTGTAATAAATACATTGAACTTTCATTCTTCCAATGTAATGAATAAACATTCCAATGTTATGTTGTGGCACAACAGATTAGGGCATTTACCTGTTCAAAAACTTCATTCTATGTCTCTTGTTGACTGTTCTCATGATTCATCTATTGATTCTTGTTCTATTTGTTTTTAATCAAAACAACATAGAAATCCTTTTCCAAAGAGCATTTCTACTACTAATCATCCGTTTGATTTAATACACATTGATGTTTGGGGACCTTATAAAACTTTATCTCATGATGGATATAAGTTTTTCCTCACCATTGTTGATGATTTCAGTTGACATACATGGGTTCACATGTTAACCCATAAAGGATATGCTCTTACGCTTATCAAATCATTTGTTACTTATGTTCAAACTCAATATCAAAAGACAGTGAAAATCATTAGAATAGATAATGCTTTAGAGCTTGGTTCTAGTAATGAAGGAATAAAATGTTTTCAAGAAAAAGGTATTCAACATCAACGATCAACAATATATACCCCTCAACCGAATGGAACTGTTGAAAGGAAGCATAGACACATTTTGGAGGTTGCTAGATCTTTATATTTTCAATCTGGAGTGGGTAGTGCTTATTGGACTGAATGTGTTCGAACTGCAGTTCATTTAATCAACAGAATGCCCACAAAAATATTACAACATAAATCACCTTATGAAGTGTTATTCAATCAGAAACCAGATCTTTCTCAACTCAGGTCATTTGGATGTCTTTGTTTTGTTACTACATCTTCAGTTCATCGAGACAAGTTTATGCCAAGATCAACTCCTTGTATTTTTATTGGTTATCCGATTGGACAAAAGGCCTTTAAAGTTCTCAATTTGGCTACCAAATCAATACAAATTTCAAGAGACATTCAATTTTTGGAAGATGTTTTCCCTTTACATTTGATTACACATAAATCTCATACACCTAATTCTTTTCTTCCCAATAATGCCCCTGATCTGTCACCTAATCCATATACTTCTTTCAATACTATTCCAAATGAAAGAAATGCCCCTGAACCACCTCCAATTCATGCTCCAAGAGTTTCACGTGTTCGACAACCTCCTGCTTATCTTCAAGATTATATTTTTAACAATGTTCACTCTCCTGATCATTGTTATCATACCTTAACCAATTTATGCATCCCCTCTCCCTCTACATTTCAAGATCATGCTCACCATTTCCATTTGTTTGCTTTTCATAGTACACTCCAATTTCCAGAACCTGCATTTTATCATCAAGCCAAAGGTAATCCTTGCTGGGAACAAGCTATGCAAACTGAATTATCTGCTCTTATTGAAAATAACACATGGAGTTTAGTTAAACTACCTAAGGGTAAAAAGCCAATTCAATATCGGTGGGTTTACAAAGTTAAATATAGAGCAGATGGATCTCTTGAATGACATAAAGCACGCCTTGTTGCTAAAGGCTTTACTCAACAACAAGGCACATATTATCACAAAACTTACTCTCCAGTAGTTAAATTCACTACTGTTCGCTGTTTAGTTTCTTTGGCTGTAAAAAAGGGCTAGGATATTCAACAATTGGATGTCAATAACGCTTTTTTACACAGAGACTTACATGAAGAAGTGTTTATGAAGTTACCACCTGGTTATAATGTTGATAATCCTCATCTAGTTTGCAAACTAAACAAATCCTTGTATGGATTAAAACAAGCCTCTCGTCAATGGTATGCAAAGTTAACTCAAACATTATTTCAATAAGGCTATGTTTATTCAAAAAATGATTACTCTTTGTTCTTAAAAAAGGTAATGGTTCTATTACTATTGTTGCTATTTATGTTGATGATATTCTTGTTACTATGTAACGCCCGTGTTTCTAGGCTTGCCATTTTTAGCAATGTAATAGTCTAGGTTAACCTTGTAACTCAACTTGAAATAATAAGAATGTATTATTTGTGAATTATTTGAATTATGTGATCTATGTGTGTATTTTCTTAATTTTATAATTTAATAAATTAAGAATAAAATAAGCGTCAAAAATTAAAGTGTGAGATAAGCTCGATATCTTTGCATAAAGTTGTAGTGGTTGAAACAAGGATTCCGGAGATATAAGGAATGCCAAAATCCGAGTTATAACGAAGAAGTTATGACCTGTCGAAGTTTCGCGACAGAACCGACACGACGCTGAGTGACGTAAAATATGAATTTAAGATAGAGCGATATTTAGCCTTAGCGATCTAAACGAAAGTCGTAGATTTCGTTAAACCGAGAGCGTGCATAAAAGGAACGCCCAAATCTGACTTCGTATGAGGAAGTTATGATTTTTCTAAGTTTCGACTTAGCACTATGCAGCCCGAATACTCGATTTGAGATCGAGCGGTTTTTAGCCGAAACAATCTAAATGAGAATCGAAGATCTTGTTGTTAGTAGCGAAACGATGAAAAGTTAGGCGAGAACGGACGTCAGACGAAGAAGTTATGAATTTATAACGAAGTTTTTCTGTCCCGGCCTTCTAAAAATAAATAATAAAAATAAAAGTCAAAATTAGCCGACGGAGTCTAAATGAAAGTTGTAGAGTATGGTCTGACCTTCGCGTGGATATAAAGAACGTCGAAAACGGAGCTCGTATGCGAAAGTTACGCAATTTAGAAGTTTGACAAGTCAATTACGCCCCGCGTACTCAGTCGGATGCAACTTGTCTGACCAATACTCGAGTTCCACCAGTCGACGCACGCAGTGACGTCAAAGTACGCCCCGCGTACTGAGTACGCCCCGCGTAATTTGAGTACGCCCCGCGTAATCCCAGACCCAACAGCCTATAAATAGAACTCGAATTCAGCCATTTTCTCTTGTTCAAACTCTTCCCTCTCTTTAAGTTTTGCCTCGTTTTGCGTGTCGTTTATGCCCCAAAGCCCCGGTAATATTCCCGAGCCCCGAAGTAAGATCCGAAGCCCCGAGGATCCCGAAGAGCGTTATTCCCGAGCCGAAACGCTACCCGCGAGGAGCCCGGTTTTGTGAAGATCTTCCAGATCTACGGAGAAACACCTCTTCTGCAAGACGTAGTGCTGCCCGATCATCTTCTGATCAAGTGAGTGTGTAGTTATTTTTATTCCAACGCAATATTATGAAGTATTTCCTATAAAATACGTGTTATGTGTATATACTTGGTTGTTATACGTGTGAGTGTATATTCACTCTCTTCTATCTTATAGATCTGATGTATTCTCTATGAAATACGTGTTATGTGTGTATGCCTCATCTGTTATGTGGAATATGTATTGATTAAAACATGTTATACAGGTTTTTAAACTATGTATAAAAACGTATATTTTTATCTACTAATATGTTGGGTAGAACATGGGTAGATAATTGGTGTGTAATAAACAGATGAGAGGCCTCGGTGTTATTGGTGTTATTCTAGTCATTCAGCAGAGTATGGATGACGACCACGGACTATTCTAGACTGTCCTGTGGAACACTAGCAGGCTCATTACCTGTAGGTGTTGTGAACGACGTGTTCACCGGTGTACTCTATCCCCCACATGGTTGCCTTTAGGACACTTATTGTTGAGGAAGCCCCTCTGCAGTGATGTCCATCCCGATGAAAAATCCTGAAATAGGTTCCTTATAATAGACGTTATTTTTAGGAACGTAAGGTGAGGATAACGGGAATGGGTAATCGGGTTTATTGTTGATGGTTGAAATTAAATATAATTGTTGTGGGTTGAAAACCCTATATGCTCACCAGGCTCCCAAGCCTGACCCACTCAGTTGATTTATTTTACAGGAAGTGGCGCAAGAGCTTAAGATGGGCGAACATCAAGTTGTTTTGTTTACAAGTTTGTATATGTATATATTTGTTGAATGACTTGTAATGCTATCGTTTATGCTTTATGATCTGTATCGGAACATGACATCCCGACTTTTGATTATGAAATGAAATCATATTTCTTTATGAAATGTTTTGATAAATATCTATTTTATCATGTTTTGTTTTTGGGAACAAATTCCGCATCTCTTTTAAAATTAAAAGGATTTACTCTGAAAATTATTTTAAAAAGCATAAATGAAATCGGTCTTTTCTGGCCGAGATTTTGGGGATGTCACAGTTGGTATCAGAGCATTAGTTTAAGCGAATTAGGAATTTGTAGGATTTCTAAACTTAAACTTAGGATGCTAAGTGGAGATTGCGAGGTGTGTGTCTGTTGGATCTTAGACACAAGCACTAGTTTATTTTAGGAAAGTTGCCTAAAATGCTTTTATGTGCTAAATGTTATATGTTGTCATATATGATATTATTTGTTCGGATCTATGGTTTGTTGCCAACCGGATCTGAAGGTTTATGTGTTTAGGATTCTAAGCGTATGTATACGATATTAGAACTAGCATGTAATCGTTTGGAGTAATAAGGTGAAATTATTCGGTGTAAAGATCAAAATGGTGAGAACAAGAAGCGGAATTGGAAATGCTAATGAAAACAGGAATCAACCGCCTGTAATCGAGCAAGTACCTGTCGTAGCTGCTGCACCTGAGCCGATAACAATGGTTGGTGTACAAATGATGATTCAAATGATGTTGGATCGTCAGATGGAAGAAACAAGACGCCTGCTTAGGCAGAATCGTGAAGAACCGTCAATTCAAGCGGAAGAGCCCAAGGAGAATGGAGGGCAGTCTGAAGGAGAAAACTTTAGTGGGATCATTGGTCAAGACGAACAACCAGTGGTTAGACGCAATAACCAGTATGGAGGAAATGATGGTCGTGGGTGCAAGTATAAGGATTTCATGGCATCCAAACCACCATGTCTATCCGGAAGCCCGACGCCGGTGCAAGTTATGGACTGGGTCTCCGAAATGGAGACTATGTTTGAAAGTTGCGAATGCAGCAACAGGCAGAAGACCGCTCTTGCGATCCCTCTGCTAAAATCTGGCGTGTTGAGTTGGTGGAAGCTGTTAGCTGACTCTATGCCCAAGGGAGAAGCAAGCAAAATGTCTTGGGAAGACTTTCTGGAACAACTAAAACTGCAATACTGCTCCGAGCAAGACCTTCTGGAAATCAGTAATGAGTTTCAGAATTTGAAGAAAGGGAAATTGAGCGTTACTGAATACGCTACAAGTTTCACGGAAAAGATGAAGTTTATCCCATATTTGGTGCCTACAGAACTCTCTAAGGTCAACAAGTTTGCCCTTGGACTACCAGCAGACTATGGTCCAATGGTTAAGCAAGCAACCACATTGAAAGCCGCCATCTGGGCTGCTAGAAATGTTGAGACCCAGATCAGGGAAAAAGGTCTAGAAAGGTCAGAGGTTGGTGAGAAAAGGAAAATCGATGGATTTTCAGGGTCCAGCAAAAAAAGTAAATTCTCGAAGTCTAGTTTGAGAGGAAGTGGAGGAAAGGTAGAGGCGAAATGGTGCGACAAGTGCAAGAAGAAGCATCATGGGAAGTGCGGCGGGGAAACCACATGCTACAAATGTGGAAAATCAGGGCATTATGCCAACGAATGCACCTTCACCAAGAATGTTTGTTATGGTTGCGGTGAGGGGGGGCACATCTCAAGGGATTGTCCGAAGAAGAAGGAGGCAGCAAGACCCAACATTCCGCCAAAGCCAAAGGCAAGAGCATTCCAGATGACACTGGAAGCTGCTAAAGATGAAGCTGATGTCGCTTCAGGTACCTTTCTCGTTAACAAATTGCCTGCCCAAATTTTATTTGATTCTGGAGCCAACTACTCCTTTATATCGCATGAATTTGGTAGAAAACTAGCTTTGCCTATTGTGAGACTAGATAATGCTTTATTAGTCGAAGTTGCTAGTGGCAAGATTGTACCTGTTAGCCATCGTATGAAAAACATTTTAATTGATTTGAATGGGAATAAGTTCCACGAGGAATTATTACCTATAGAACTTAATGGTTTCGACATCGTTTTAGGAATGGATTGGCTTAGTGCCAATGATGCCGAAATTTTATGCAAGAAGAAAATAGTGAAAGTGAATTCGCCTGGAAAGGAATCGTTTATGGTGTATGGAGATAAACGCAGAGTAAATTCTGGAATCATTTCCCTAATGAAAGCCAGAAAGTGTTTGACCAAGGGATGTACATCATATTTAGCATTTGTGATCGATGCTAAGAAGGAAAAGAAGGTGATGCAAAATATTCCCGTTGTGTGTGATTATCCGGAAGTATTTCCCGAAGATCTTCCTGGATTACCGCCCGATCGACAAGTAGAATTTCGTATTGACTTGTTGCCCGGAACAACGCCAATTGCAAAAGCACCTTATCGATTAGCACCGACGGAGATGAAGGAGCTAATGATGCAACTTCAGGAGTTATTGGACAAAGGTTTCATTAGACCTAGTTCATCACCCTGGGGAGCTCCGGTGTTATTCGTAAAGAAGAAAGATGGAAGCATGAGGATGTGCATTGATTACCGAGAGCTGAATAAGGCAACAATAAAGAATAGATATCCGTTGCCGAGGATTGATGACCTATTCGATCAACTACAAGGTTCAAGTTATTTCTCAAAGATTGACTTGAGGTCAGGATATCATTAGCTAAAAGTAAGAGAGCAGGATATAGAGAAGACTGCATTCAGAACCCGATATGGACACTATGAGTTTTTGGTTATGTCGTTTGGACTAACCAATGCTCCCGCAGCATTCATGGATTTAATGAACATAGTTTGTAACCCGTTCCTTGATAAATCTGTGATAGTGTTCATAGATGACATTCTGATTTATTCAAAAAGCCAAGAGGAGCATGGCAGACACTTGCGAGAAGTTTTGGAAGTCTTGAAGAAGGAGAAGCTGTATGCGAAGTTCTCCAAATGTGATTTTTGGATTTGAGAAGTCCAATTCTTGGGTCACGTGGTCAACCAAGAAGGTATAATGGTTGATCCAGCAAAGATTGAAGCTGTAATGAAGTGGGAACAACCAAGAAGTCCCATGGAGATTCGAAGCTTTTTAGGATTAGCCGGATATTACCGAAGGTTTATCCAAGGCTTTTCTTCGATTGCTAGTCCATTAACAGCTTTGACCCACAAAGGAGCTACTTATGCTTGGAGTGATAAGCATAAAGAAGCATTCGAGAAGCTAAAGAAGAAACTATGCGAGGCACCGATACTTTCTCTACCCGATGGAGTTGAAGACTTCGCTGTTTATAGCGATGCGTCTGGTGTTGGATTGGGTTGTGTTTTGACCCAAAGAGATAAGGTGATCGCGTATGCATCTCGACAGCTGAAAGAGCATGAAAAGAACTACCCGACTCATGATTTGGAGTTGGCAGCGGTAGTTTTCGCTCTGAAAATATGGAGGCATTACCTCCATGGCACGAAGTGCAAACTTTTCACTGATCATAAGAGTCTCCAATATCTCTTTAGTCAGAAAGAATTGAATATGAGGCAACGACGCTGGCTGGAACTACTTAAAGACTACGACTGTGAGATACTTTACCACCCCGGTAAAGCCAATGTTGTTGCTGATGCTCTCAGTCGGAAAGTCAATCTTGAAAAGAGAAGGCCAAGAGCGTTGAGAATTGAAGTTGTCTCAACCATTTTAGAAAGTATAAAGAAAGCTCAAGAGGAAGCTTCGGAGAAGAATGACCGGAAGGAAGAACGTTTGGGCAAAACGTTGGTGTTCGGTGTAAACAGTCACGGACTGAAGGTGTTCCAAGATCGGATTTGGATACCTAAGACAGGAGGAGTCAGAGATCTTCTGATGGAAGAAGCTCACAAGACCATGTACTCAATTCATCCCGGTAGCACTAAAATGTATAGGGACCTGAAACCCTATTATTGGTGGCCGACGATGAAGCTCGACATTGCGAAGTATGTGGCCGAGTGTGTGACTTGTGCAAGAGTCAAGGCACAACATCAGAAACCGTACGGGAGTTTAGAACCATTGCATGTGCCTATGGGTAAGTGGGAAGACATTACTATGGATTTTGTCACTAAACTGCCCAGAACAAAGAATGGTCACGACATGATTTGGGTGGTCGTCGATCGATTCACTAAGAGTGCGCATTTCATAGCAGCCAATGAGAAATGGTCTATGGAAAAGCTTGCGAATTCTTATGTGAAGGAAATTGTGAGACTTCACGGTGTTCCGCTAACAATTGTGTCGGATCGTGATAGTCGTTTCACCTCAAGATTTTGGAAAAGTCTACAAGAGGAATTGGGTACCAAGTTGTGTTTAAGTACAGCTTACCATCCGCAGACTGATGGTCAGAGCGAACGGACAATACAAACACTTGAAGATATGTTGAGAGCGTGTACCTTGGAATTCCTAGGTAATTGGGATGAACATTTACCTTTGGTAGAATTTTCCTATAATAATAGTTTTCACTCGAGCATAAAGATGGCACCTTATCAAGCTTTGTATGGACAGAAGTGTCGTACGCCGTCTTGTTGGCTTGAGGCTGGGGAAAAGCAGTTTATGGGGCCGGAGATAGTCCATCAAACTGCTGAAAAGTTGAAAATAATTAGGGAGAGAATGTTAGCAGCTCAGGATCGTCAAAAGAGTTATGCTGACAAAAAGCGAAGACCGATGACTTTTGAAGTTGGAGATTCGGTTTTGCTTAAAGTCTCGCCGTGGAAGGGACTTATAAGATTTGGAAAAAGGGGAAAGTTAAGTCCAAGGTTTATTGGACCGTTTAAAGTTCTTCAGAGGATTGGGAACCAAGCTTACAAGCTCGAACTACCAGAAGAACTGAATGGAATTCATAACACTTTCCATGTGTGTTATTTGAGGAAGTTCACGGGAGAAGTTCCCGACATAATTCCACTTTCAGAGTTGAGGATCGATGAGAACAAAAGGTTGATTGAGGAACCGGAGGCAATTGTTGACCGAAAGACTAAGAAATTGCGACGTAAGATGGTGGAGTTAGTGCTTGTCCGATGGAAACACACGAATGGGCCAAATCTCACCTGGGAGACGGAGAGTGACATGATGAGTCGCTATCCGCATTTGTTTGCTGGTGTGTGATTCCGGGGACGGAATCATTCTAAGGTGGAGAGAATTGTAACGCCCGTGTTTCTAGGCTTGCCATTTTTAGCAATGTAATAGTCTAGTTTAACCTTGTAACTCAACTTGAAATAATAAGAATGTATTATTTGTGAATTATTTGAATTATGTGATCTATGTGTGTATTTTCTTAATTTTATAATTTAATAAATTAAGAATAAAATAAGCGTAAAAAATTAAAGTGTGAGATAAGCTCGATATCTTTGCATAAAGTTGTAGTGGTTGAAACAAGGATTCCGGAGATATAAGGAATGCCAAAATCCGAGTTATAACGAAGAAGTTATGACCTGTCGAAGTTTCGCGACAGAACCGACACGACACCGAGTGACGTAAAATATGAATTTAAGATAGAGTGATATTTAGCCTTAGCGATCTAAACGAAAGTCGTAGATTTCGTTAAACCGAGAGCGTGCATAAAAGGAACGCCCAAATCTGACTTCGTATGAGGAAGTTATGATTTTTCTAAGTTTCGACTTAGCAGTATGCAGCCCGAATACTCGATTTGAGATCGAGCGGTTTTTAGCCGAAACAATCTAAATGAGAATCGAATATCTTGTTGTTAGTAGCGAAACGATGAAAAGTTAGGCGAGAATGGACGTCAGACGAAGAAGTTATGAATTTATAACGAAGTTTTTCTGTCCCGGCCTTCTAAAAATAAATAATAAAAATAAAAGTCAAAATTAGCCGACGGAGTCTAAATGAAAGTTGTAGAGTATGGTCTGACCTTCGCGTGGATATAAAGAACGTCGAAAACGGAGCTCGTATGCGAAAGTTACGCAATTTAGAAGTTTGACAAGTCAATTACGCCCCGCGTACTCAGTCGGATGCAACTTGTCTGACCAATACTCGAGTGCCACCAGTCGACGCACGTAGTGATGTCAAAGTACGCCCCGCGTACTGAGTACGCCCCGCGTAATTTGAGTACGCCCCGCGTAATCCCAGACCCAACAGCCTATAAATAGAACTCGAATTCAACCATTTTCTCTTGTTCAAACTCTTCCCTCTCTTTAAGTTTTGCCTCGTTTTGCGTGTCGTTTATGCCCCAAAGCCCCGGTAATATTCCCGAGCCCCGAAGTAAGATCTGAAGCCCCGAGGATCCTGAAGAGCGTTATTCCCGAGCCGAAACGCTACCCGCGAGCAGCCCGGTTTTGTGAAGATCTTCCAGATCTACGGAGAAACACCTCTTCTGCAAGACGTAGTGCTGCCCGATCATCTTCTGATCAAGTGAGTGTGTAGTTATTTTCATTCCAACGCAATATTATGAAGTATTTCCTATAAAATACGTGTTATGTGTATATACTTGGTTGTTATACGTGTGAGTGTATATTCACTCTCTTCTATCTTATAGATCTGATGTATTCTCTATGAAATACGTGTTATGTGTGTATGCCTCATCTGTTATGTGGAATATGTATTGATTAAAACATGTTATACAGGTTTTTAAACTATGTATAAAAACGTATATTTTTATCTACTAATATGTTGGGTAGAACATGGGTAGATAATTGGTGTGTAATAAACAGATGAGAGGTCTCGGTGTTATTGGTGTTATTCTAGTCATTCAGCAGAGTATGGATGACGACCACGGACTATTCTAGACTGTCCTGTGGAACACTAGCAGGCTCATTACCTGTAGGTGTTGTGAACGACGTGTTCACCGGTGTACTCTATCCCCCACATGGTTGCCTTTAGGACACTTATTGTTGAGGAAGCCCCTCTGCAGTGATGTCCATCCCGATGAAAAATCCTGAAATAGGTTCCTTATAATAGACGTTATTTTTAGAAACGTAAGGTGAGGATAACGGGAATGGGTAATCGGGTTTATTGTTGATGGTTGAAATTAAATATAATTGTTGTGGGTTGAAAACCCTATATGCTCACCAGGCTCCCAAGCCTGACCCACTCAGTTGATTTATTTTACAGGAAGTGGCGCAAGAGCTTAAGATGGGCGAACATCAAGTTGTTTTGTTTACAAGTTTGTATATGTATATATTTGTTGAATGACTTGTAATGCTATCGTTTATGCTTTATGATCTGTATCGGAACATGACATCCCGACTTTTGATTATGAAATGAAATCATATTTCTTTATGAAATGTTTTGATAAATATCTATTTTATCATGTTTTGTTTTTGGGAACAAATTCCGCATCTCTTTTAAAATTAAAAGGATTTACTCTGAAAATTATTTTAAAAAGCATAAATGAAATCGGTCTTTTCTGGCCGAGATTTTGGGGATGTCACATACTAGCAACAATATTGATGATATTACATCTTTGAAAGCCTTTCTAGATGCTCAATTTCGGATCAAAGATTTGGGAACAATCAATTTTTTCCTCGCCCTAGAGTTTACATGAAATACAACTGGTATGATTGTTCATCTGAGTAAATTCATACGTGAGTTACTCTCTCGTTATTCTATTGATGATGACAATATACCTGTTTCTACACCATTGCCAAACAAGAACATATTACAACCCAATGTTTGAGTTCCCCTTAATGATCCTACAACTTATAGACAACTGATTGGAAAGTTGAACTTTTTAGTTCATACATGACCAGATCTTGCTTATTCCATTCAATACTTGAGTCAATTCAATCAACATCCTACTCAAGATCATTATGAAGTTGTTATTCATGTACTAAAATACTTGAAGTCTTCCAAAGTCCAAGGATTATTTTTCAACAAAGATTCCACTTTTACCCCTGATGCTTACTTTGATTCTGATTGGGCTTTGTGTCCAATCACCAGGAGGTCTGTAAGTGGTTTCTTTATTCTATTTGGAGGATCAACCATTTCATGGAAGTCTAAGAAGCAAGCTACCGTTTCTTTATCATCCGCAGAAGCCGAATATCGATCTATGCGAAGAGTGTGTTCAAAACTTGCATGGTTAACTCGCCTGTTTAATGAATTTGATATTTCTGATATCACTCCTATTCCACTCAAATGTGACAATCAAGCAGCTATACATATTGCATCTAATCCTGTCTTTCATGAGAGAACTAAACACATTGAACTCGATTGTCACTTTGTTCCCGAAAAACTTCTTCATGGCTTAATTTCTTTACATCATGTTCCCACCAAGATGCAATTAGCGGATGTTTTAACCAAACCTTTATCTGGTCCTATCCATGTTGATGTTGTTTCCAAGCTGAATTTACACCCTTCAGCTTGAGAGGGGGGGGGGGGGGGGTTTGGTTTACAAAATCATTATTAGTTCATAACCATTAGGGTATATATGTAATTTGAGTTAGAAAGTTGTTATAGTAGTTATTTATGCTTTGTCTGTATATAAGCTTTGTAATGAGACTTTGTGCGTTAATGAAAAATCTCATTTCATAATCTTCTCTTTTATTTTCATCATCGATCATTACATTCTAATAATTTTCTATGATAATCATTTCAAAACAAAATTAGTTGACATGATTATGATAGAATGCTAACTGTAAATGCTTACATTGTTGAATGGTTTTGAAAGAATATCATCTTCAATTAACTTGCCTCGAAATTTACAATTTTTTAAAAAAATATATTAGTTGATTATTGGGTAAATTACACCATTGGTCCCTCATGCATATGCCAAAAAACGTGTTTAGTCCCTATTTTAAAAAATTATCTCGAACCGTCCCTCGTATCATTAAAAGGTGCACATTACGTCCCTCGCAGACATAAAATGACTATCTTGCCATTTTCTTTTTCTTTTTCATTTATTTTTTTAATTGTTTATAACTCATCTATTATTTTTTTATAATTATTATTTTTAGAAAAGGAAAAATCCCTTAGAAAGGAGTTCAACCCCTTTTGGCCATCAACCACCTCCAACTACTGTCACTTCCGGCTACCATCCATCTCCAGCCACCCTTGACCTCCGACCACCATCCATCGCCATCGGAAACCACCGCTTCTCTCTCTCTCTCTGTAACGACCCAAAAATCACGACCAAAAATTTCTTTAAAAGCATTACTAGAATCATATTTATAAAAACTGTATCATAAGTCATAACATAAATTCTCGAGTATTAATTCAAAACATAATATCATTATCAGAGTCGAACATTCCCAGGCTAACTGACTACGGTGTGTGCACTGCAATCTCCCCGAGCTCCTCTTTTGAAAACTGGGTACCTGAAACCAAAACTGAAAACCGTAAGCACAAAGCTTAGTGAGCTCCCCCAATCTAACACATACCATGCAAAAACATATAAAGCACATACTGGGCCTTGCCCACTGCATCGGACCAATGTCCGGACTAACTGGGGCCTTGCCCCCTACATCGGACCGAAGTCCGGAAACTGACTGGGACCTTGTCCCCTGCATCGGACCGAAGTCCGGACTAACTAGGGCCTTGCCCCCTGCATCGGACCGAAGTCCGGAGACTGACTGGGACCTTGTCCCCTGCATCGGACCGAAGTCCGGGCTAACTGGGGCCTTGCCCCCTGCATCGGACCGAAGTCCGGAGACTGACTGGGACCTTGTCCCCTGCATCGGACCGAAGTCCGGGCTAACTGGGGCCTTGCCCCCTGCATTGGACCGAAGTCCGGAGACTGACTGGGACCTTGTCCCCTGCATCGGACCGAAGTCCGGGCTAACTGGGGCCTTGCCCCCTGCATTGGACCGAAGTCCGGAGACTGACTGGGACCTTGTCCCCTGCATCGGACCGAAGTCCGGGCTAACTGACTGAACATAGCATAACATAACATATCAACTAGCATGAACACATATACTGCATACTACATCGGGCCGTAGCCCGGAACACATAACACATAACACATAAAACATAGCACATAAATCCTGTCTGAGCCACGAAGGCATCAAACATGCTAACTACTGCATCGGAAACTACTGCTAACTGGACTGGCCGGCATTGTGGCCTTAGACCCGTCCCTACTGGAAGGAAACTCACCTGAGACTGCTGAACCCTACTGATAAATCTCTGGCTGCTACTCGACAATCCCCTGATCCGCTGCTCCTCCAGCTCTCCGAGCTATCAATATACATATAACACTTAGTCTGACAGTCAACTAAGTCAACTCTGGTCAAAGTCAACCTTCCAGGTCAACCCTACTCGCCGAGTCTTCCTAAAGACTCGCCGAGTTCATAAACTCAGGGTCTTTCTTATTCGCGACCCGACTCGCCGAGTCAGTCCATGACTCGCCGAGTCCTAGACAATCTTCAACCAACTCGCCGAGTTGCTCATCCAACTCGCCGAGTCCATGCCTAACTTCATCCGACTCGACGAGTTGTTCATCCTACTCGTCGAGTTCCTCCTCATCTTTAAGCTACTCGCCGAGTCCAGTGGGTTCTACATACATGCAGAGGACCTTTGAGTCATGCATGGACTCCAAACTGTAGATCCACTCTTTTAAGGTCTATTCCTTACGTAAAGTTGCAAACTTTACGTGTAGAGAAGGAGATCTAGGCAAGATACGCCATTAACTAGGGTGTAAGGCCAAGGGACTTCAAAATCAACACAATGACTGATACTTTATGCTTCTCCAGGCTCTAAAACACTTGAATCTGAAGTAGCAACTCCAGATCCGGCTTCTAACCCAAAATAATAACATTATGGCAAAAGAGCCCCAACAACCACACATAGATCTAGGTGCAAAAAGGGTCCAGGAACTAGTTCATTACCTCCAAGTGCTCAAAATGAACTCACAATCCCAGATCTATAGCTCCTTCTTGCTCCTCCAAGTTCCTTCTTGCTTTTCCAAGCTTTAAAGCACCTTCCAAGGCTCAACTAGGAGATATGACGGCTAGGGTTTGATATCCAGGGCTAAAGAGGCAGTAAGGAACCCTGGGAAGAAGATTAAGACATTTATATAGGCCCCAAGTCCCGAATTTTAGGGTTTTCCACGCACAGACCAAACTCGCCGAGTCACCCTGGTCGACTCGCCGAGTCGGTCACTTACTCCCCGACCCGGATCCCGCTCGGACTCGCCGAGTCCCCCTTAGACTCGCCGAGTCGACCCCTAAACTTAGGGTTTTCTTTCCTTTCTTGGTCTTCGAAACTTTGGGTGTTACAACTCTCCCCCACTTAAACTAAACTTCATCCTCGAAGTCTGCTATGGCCCACTGCCTGCGAGCTGCCTCTAAACCCAACCAACTATTCCAACACCAGCTGCCTACCCTTGCTAGCTTTTGCTCGATCCTTCCGACTAACCTTAATTCCTGCAGATAACACCTCGGGTCAACCCTGACCCTGAACATCCTGGAGACCCAACTTACTCAACTGGCAATCCTTCTGGTACTCACTAAGTACTGAACTGAACCTATAGGGGTTCACCCCTTCCTGTCCTTGCGCAAATCCCTTGCCTTCCCAAGGCAAGGTTCTATAACCAACTATTTCTCTGTAACTGTGAAGGTCCTATACTTCACCAACTCCATCACCCCCGCCAATTCCAGTACGGGTCAATACCGCCAACAACCACCGACTCCCCTATCTGACATAACTTGGTGCCGAGCACCCGCGGTCCTTACTGACGTCTCCATATTTGGGTTACCGAACCCTACCGGTTACTACACCCCTTCGCAATCTCTTAGTCGCTTCCAGCGACTCCTGAAAATACTTCGACTATCTATAACTGTTCTATCCATTCTTCCGCTCATACTGAAACGATGCTGCTGGGAATAGCTTGCTTATATCCCATCTGATTACTCAACTCCTACTAACTCGAGTCTTTCATCCCGAAGAAAAGCTACTTGCCTAGCTATCTTTACATGTCACTTATACTCGGCCGAAAGCTCAACTGATCCTGCTGAGATAGACTTGTCATTTCCACATCAACCAACTATACCGTCAACACTAGAATTCCAACTCAAATACAATACTGACCCAAAACTCCGAAACCTTTCAAACACTGAATTGTCTGCAATACCGAACCTGCCTGAAACATTAAACTGGCTGAAACACTGAGCTGCCTGAAACACTAAACTGGCTGAAACACTGAGCTGCCTGAAACACTAAACTCAAGTCCAACTGTGGAGTCAAGGGACTCCTCCCTTAGTCGCTTCCACGACTTCTGAATGGAATCTTCCTCAAGGACTAGTTTCCACTAGTTATCCTGTCACTGTGGCTCTAACAACCTTCCGATCCAACCGATCGGGTCCATACTTCACATCCTGACATCATCCATTCTATGACTAATAACATGATGGCTCCCAGACTGACGGTAGCCCTTAACACACCCGAACCTCAACGGTCCACTGCTGCTCTGATCTCGTAACTGATGTGACGATCTATAGCCAAGATTCGCTGACTTAGCCATAACTGAACCATTTGGGAAATCCGAATCTAATCCGTGGATTCCCATATTCCCACCGCTGCACCCGAACGGGTGGGAATTACTACATTCCCGCGTTCAGCCACGCGCTCATGCTGCTACCAATCTGATAAAAGCCACGGCTACACCCACGGATTCACAAGTCTCAAATACTATCTGGCTGCTAATGAACGCTACGGCTACCCCCGCAGGCTTACAACACTCTACTACTATCTAACTACTAGTGAATGCTCCGGCTACCCCCGCAGACTTACAACACTCTACTACTATCTGACTACTAGTGAACGCTACGGCTACCCCCGCAGACTTACAACACTCTACTACTACCATCCCGAGGACATCTTGACTATCCCTAGTCCCGCTAGTGATTCTTCATCCCGATTTCTCACACCAACCCTCAGTCTTTGAATTCTGCATTATCCTCGACATCTTATATCCTTGATATACTTAGTGCTTCGTCGAGGAATTCTCCGGCTTGGTTCCCAAACCAACCGTCTACTAATCTGAATACAAGAAGCTATTGTTGGGAAGTTTCCAACCTCCCAATTCCTGAATCTATGCAATCTGCATGCTGCCTCAGACACTGGCTACCAATGCTAAAACATCTCCTGCTACCCGTTCTCAGGGTCTTCATTCCGACTCTCATGCGTCCGACAGGTGGCCCTCAATCTTGGATTCCCAACCAGCTTCTAACCATCTCGATTACATGAACTAACTGCTGGGAAAAGTTCTCGAACTCCTAATTCTGAACTTCTCAATCCATCCATCACTGAGCTACTACCATTTCTTCTTAGAGGCCGCGCACTCATTCTGAGTCTACGAGACTCTTATCCAATTATACCCGGAGGGTTCTCCCCCACTTCGATCCTGCTTAACCCTTGCGGCTTCACACTCAAAAGAGATCCCGATCCTTTACTACCATTCCAAAACTTCTACTGGGGAACCCAAGCCTGCTAGGTAGGAATTTGACCATTCCATCCAACCCACTGTCCACTCCGAACTAGCGAAACGATCCAGATCTCTCCCTACCATGCTACAGTTACTGCATCCTCCGAAACTTCTCCATATGAGCACATCCCCTAACTACCAACCAATTATCCGAGGTATGAAAATGGCATATGACGTAATCACAAGCAAGCCACTCCATAACACAACACTTATACCACAATTGATGCAAAAACCATAACAATATAATCATAACATAAGCTGACAAACACAAAGTTACATACCTCCATTACTCAGTGCTGCTCGAATCCCTGCTGAAATCTACCGGAGAAACTCGGCTCCGAGCCGTAGGCACCCTTGCCCGGCCTTGACAACCACTGACGGTACTCAAAGTTCCAAGGGCAGGAGCTGGCGCCTGCCCTGCTGAATACAAACTCGGACAGTGGGCCTTCTTGTGGCCCCTCAGACTGCAATGGAAACACAACGGATCAAGTCCCTGGACGATGGTAACAACGCAGTCTCTGATAAAATGACCAATCTGGCCGCACTTGAAACACCCAGCATCGCCACCACTTCTACGCCTACACACACCCATGTGCGTCCTCCCGCACTTCCCGCATCGACTGCGGCTCTGATAGTTCCTCGTCCTCAAATCTGAACTCTTGGGCCTCTTACTCGAACCTGTGGCAGCCTGAGTCTCATCCATTTTCCTCTTCCCTTCCGATTCCCTGCCCGACTCTCGCTCCTGTGTTACCCCAATGGTAACGTCTGCTAACTGAACAACAGATGTCTGATCCTGAAGCCTCGCTATCAATCTATCAGTGATCCTCACGACCATGTCTGGCAGACCCTCGCGAATGGCTCGCGAAACTTCCTCAACTATCCAATCATGCAATGGTTTCTCTTGGAGACAGAATCCCCCACACACCCCTGCCCCCTGATAGCAGAAACTAGAAATGGGATCTCCCTCCCTGATGGATCCCTGAACTCCATAGGATTCGGGACCTAGACGAGCCCCAATCTGTCCTGAAAGTAATCCGGCCCTAAAGGCCTCAAGATGACTGTCCATGAGCTCCACAATAGCCTCTCTAACTGAACCGAAAATCACTGGAGTCTGATCGATGATGTTGCGCATAATCTCTGCGGAAATGAAATCCCTCATCTGATCATCAAGCTGCCCGGCTCTAAAGCCCGAGCCAGACCCCTCCCCTGCACCTGAACTTCCAACTGATATCTCGCGCAACGTCACCATGCTGAAAAATATAACAATCCCTGATCAATTACATACTACTGCTGAGGGATCTCTCACATACTCTACTAGTTCCTTGGTTTCGCCTCGGCCCCTCTTGAATCGAGTACGGATCCTCTGCTTTCAGTAGTATGGGCCCCTACTACCTTCCACATTTATCCGTACTTTCCTCAAGAGTTACCTCAACTCCACCAAGTCCCCTTTACTCTTCTACTGATCTCTGCTACTCTCATCCTAGGCTTGCCCTAGGGAACCTCTAACTCTACCCAAATAGTCCTCAGCTGCTGAAGGCCTCCTTGTAATGCCAATTAGTCACCACCTGAATACCATCACATGTGACGAGGCTCAGATAATCCTTCAAGTAAAGGACTCGTCCCTACAACGGTTGGACTCAAACGAGAGCTGCGCAGTAGGGCCAAATCCAGAACTCTGAGATTATTCAACCCTGATCACATGTGATGAAACGTATTCACCTAATGGCTAACTCTCATCACTCAGAGTCCCACAAAGCACAAAGCAAGCAACATTTGGATAAGGGAAACATACTCAGGCAAAACAATTCTCATAACAAGAAACTGCATCAGCATATAATGCTAAGCTCATACTTTCAGGCATAACCTACACAGGCTATCCTACTACTGTTTTCTCATTACTAGCATGCAATTCTCATCAAGCTGAAACACATAAAGCAGGCACATAAGGCATCATCCTAGATCCTTAGTCCTATTCTAGCATGCTGTTCTACTGAAGCTGGAAACTGAAACTGAACTGAAGCTGATACTGAAACTGATATTGAAAATAATAACATAACTTGTATGGGTAAATTGGGAGTACTTACTTGAGCTGGCTGATTGCATGCACCACACCCTTTTCTCGTTTTCAAAAAAAATCTTTTCTTTCTATGTCCTTTTTCCAAAACCCTTATTCAAAAATGTTTTTCTTTTGAAAATCCCTTATCGTGTCCTTAGTTTGAGTTCAAATACACTCGAATGCATATCTGAATCCCTCAAACCAAGGCTCTGATACCAACTTGTAACGACCCAAAAATCACGACCAAAAATTTCTTTAAAAGCATTACTAGAATCATATTTATAAAAACTGTATCATAAGTCATAACATAAATTCTCGAGTATTAATTCAAAACATAATATCATTATCAGAGTCGAACATTCCCAGGCTAACTGACTACGGTGTGTGCACTGCAATCTCCCCGAGCTCCTCTTTTGAAAACTGGGTACCTGAAACCAAAACTGAAAACCGTAAGCACGAAGCTTAGTGAGCTCCCCCAATCTAACACATACCATGCAAAAACATATAAAGCACATACTGGGCCTTGCCCACTGCATCGGACCAATGTCCGGACTAACTGGGGCCTTGCCCCCTACATCGGACCGAAGTCCGGAAACTGACTGGGACCTTGTCCCCTGCATCGGACCGAAGTCCGGACTAACTAGGGCCTTGCCCCCTGCATCGGACCGAAGTCCGGAGACTGACTGGGACCTTGTCCCCTGCATCGGACCGAAGTCCGGGCTAACTGGGGCCTTGCCCCCTGCATCGGACCGAAGTCCGGAGACTGACTGGGACCTTGTCCCCTGCATCGGACCGAAGTCCGGGCTAACTGGGGCCTTGCCCCCTGCATTGGACCGAAGTCCGGAGACTGACTGGGACCTTGTCCCCTGCATCGGACCGAAGTCCGGGCTAACTGGGGCCTTGCCCCCTGCATTGGACCGAAGTCCGGAGACTGACTGGGACCTTGTCCCCTGCATCGGACCGAAGTCCGGGCTAACTGACTGAACATAGCATAACATAACATATCAACTAGCATGAACACATATACTGCATACTACATCGGGCCGTAGCCCGGAACACATAACACATAACACATAAAACATAGCACATAAATCCTGTCTGAGCCACGAAGGCATCAAACATGCTAACTACTGCATCGGAAACTACTGCTAACTGGACTGGCCGGCATTGTGGCCTTAGACCCGTCCCTACTGGAAGGAAACTCACCTGAGACTGCTGAACCCTACTGATAAATCTCTGGCTGCTACTCGACAATCCCCTGATCCGCTGCTCCTCCAGCTCTCCGAGCTATCAATATACATATAACACTTAGTCTGACAGTCAACTAAGTCAACTCTGGTCAAAGTCAACCTTCCAGGTCAACCCTACTCGCCGAGTCTTCCTAAAGACTCGCCGAGTTCATAAACTCAGGGTCTTTCTTATTCGCGACCCGACTCGCCGAGTCAGTCCATGACTCGCCGAGTCCTAGACAATCTTCAACCAACTCGCCGAGTTGCTCATCCAACTCGCCGAGTCCATGCCTAACTTCATCCGACTCGACGAGTTGTTCATCCTACTCGTCGAGTTCCTCCTCATCTTTAAGCTACTCGTCGAGTCCACTCGAAGGACTCGCCGAGTCCAGTCGGTTCTACATACATGCAGAGGACCTTTGAGTCATGCATGGACTCCAAACTGTAGATCCACTCTTTTAAGGTCTATTCCTTACGTAAAGTTGCAAACTTTACGTGTAGAGAAGGAGATCTAGGCAAGATACGCCATTAACTAGGGTGTAAGGCCAAGGGACTTCAAAATTAACACAATGACTGATACTTTATGCTTCTCCAGGACCTAAAACACTTGAATCTGAAGTAGCAACTCCAGATCCGGCTTCTAACCCAAAATAATAACATTATGGCAAAAGAGCCCCAACAACCACACATAGATCTAGGTGCAAAAAGGGTCCAGGAACTAGTTCATTACCTCCAAGTGCTCAAAATGAACTCACAATCCCAGATCTATAGCTCCTTCTTGCTCCTCCAAGTTCCTTCTTGCTTTTCCAAGCTTTAAAGCACCTTCCAAGGCTCAACTAGGAGATATGACGGCTAGGGTTTGATATCCAGGGCTAAAGAGGCAGTAAGGAACCCTGGGAAGAAGATTAAGACATTTATATAGGCCCCAAGTCCCGAATTTTAGGGTTTTCCACGCACAGACCAGACTCGCCGAGTCACCTTGGTCGACTCGCTGAGTCGGTCACTTACTCCCCGACCCGGATCCCGCTCGGACTCGCCGAGTCCCCCTTAGACTCGCCGAGTCGACCCCTAAACTTAGGGTTTTCTTTCCTTTCTTGGTCTTCGAAACTTTGGGTGTTACACACTCTCTCTCTCTCTCTCTCTCTCTTCCTTATCCCATCTTTAAACTCTGACACCTCCCATCCCCATTCATTATTGCCATTCACAACCACCAACCTCCATCAAAAACTACCATCAGGACCATCACTTATCCGATCATATCTACTAATCTTCACCTGATCAGAATTGTAACCCAAAAGAAAGAAAAAAGAAGAAGGTTAAATAGGAATCTGTGATTGATAGATTTAGGGTCGAAGGGTGGGGGACATAAGACCAAACTCCTGCGATCGATTAAGAGGAGGTGCAGGTGAAAACTACACTATTCGTCGCCTTCTCCACCTTACACCTGAAATCATCCAACCACCACCCCAACATCGATATCGACTCCGACTGTGGAACTCGATGGTCTCCATATATCAGCCACGATGGAGGCAGGGATCGATATATGTCGAAACGCATAGAGATTGATGACATCTATCAAAACTCTGACTGACGTTGATGGCAGGGTACATGTGATGAAGCCCTAGCTGACGGAGATTAGAAATCGAAGACTGAATCACAGGTGGTGGCATCGATTTTAGACGGTGCAAAACCACTTACGCCGGAAAAGATGGTGGTTAGAGTGCGATGTGTTTAAAACGGAGGTGGTTTCCATGAATGTGGTCGGAGTGTAAAACGATGGTGGTATCCACTGACGGTGGCTTAAGGATGAATGCTTTTAGGGTTTTTGAAGAGTTTGGAGAAGAGAGACAGAAAAAGGAAAGATACGGTGGATGGAGAGATGTGGTTGGGTATGAAGTGGGACCGCATCTTTTTTTTCTTTATTAATTAATAATAATGATAATAACATAAAATTAATTTGAAAAGATAAACATAAAGGGCATTATAGTCATTTCAGATATGGCAAGGACTACTATTGCAACAAAAATGTGTATTAGGGATGAACCGTGCACATTTTAAACAAATGAAGGACGGTCCGAATTAATTTTTAAAAATAGGGATTAAACGCGCTTTTCAGCACCTGCACGAGGGACGATTTGTGTAATTTACCCTTGATTATTTAAGAATGGTATTTGTGTTGGATATGTAGTTCTAAAATAATACTATCGGTGATTGATTTTGTTTTTTTAGTTAATATGTCGATGTATAAAGTTTTGCGTACTTGATTATGCAAGAATGTTTTTTTTTTTTTTTTTTTTTTTTTGTGTGTGTGTGTTTTTAGGCTGCCTGTAAATGTGTTTGTGTAAAAATATTTACAAGACATGATTCGAAAATAAAGCTATTTTTTAGTCATGCAATAAATATGTTGGTTAATGATTATTTTTGTATTATTACAAATTTTGAGTATTCATGATTCTTGCCGAATGGATTGTTAGATTGCATGAACATCTCAAATAAAGTGAAAAATGATTTGAAAAGAATATCATAAACAACCAAAATATTGACGACATATGCGCTTATAACTACATAAATAACTTATACAACAAAAAAATGAAACAAAAGTAAAACCATCACATGCTAAACTTATTTGCATATTTTTTCCATGAGTGACACGCCCTTCAATCCTAATATTAGTCGGTTTCTTGACTTCCAAAATCATCTTCTCATACTTTGTTTTCTTGTTGACCATGAAACTCTTTAAACAAACATTAAACATATTGATCGAAAATTGAAATTGGCTTTCTACAAACTCTTGACACATGTTATTAGTAATCGTATTCTTTAAGTGGTATAAGTCTTTTTATATCTAATATAAAGTTATCAGAATGAATATATTGGAAATTTCTGATAAAATCAATACTTTA
Source organism: Lactuca saligna (assembly GCF_052625555.1). Lineage (NCBI taxonomy): Eukaryota > Viridiplantae > Streptophyta > Magnoliopsida > Asterales > Asteraceae > Lactuca > Lactuca saligna. The sequence goes on along the minus strand of NC_136421.1, from coordinate 47,581,447 downwards.
AGTCAGTTTACGGTTTAATCTCAATTTTAATTTTTGGAATAGAAAAGTTCCGACTGTTTTATATTTTTCCTAAATTAACGAAACAATATATTTTTTTTTCAATAGAAATTAACAAATTATCATTTAAAATTAAATAATCAGAACTTTTCTAATTCAAAAAATAAATGTTGGAATTAAATCGTAAAGTGTCTCAAAAATATCGGGCCTTTATCGGTGATTTCTCCTTATATTATTAAACATATTCTTTCAGAATGTGTTCACTAATATCTAAATAAAAAATAAAATTAAAACCTATACGAATTGAAAACATAATGAAATTTTTTTATTGGAATGATATTGGTATTAATAAATATAGTCTATCACAATGTGTTTCGTAAGAATTTATTTTTAGCACATATAGAATTTGTAACTATAATAGCAGAAGGAAGATGGTACTTACAGCTATGTTTGAAACCTTAGTCCCCAAAAGAAAAGAAATTAACCTTCTTGAAATGAACACAAAACTCGCAAACAAGTTGAGGCCTTGAGGGTTTCTTAGAATCGATTTACATATTGGAGAAGATCATAAATGAAAATCATAATAACCAAAAGAGAAATCAATTCAGATGAGGAAATAAAAGAAAACTCGCTTACCTGGAATTAAAATCATGTCACGTGACTATTAGAAACAAAAATGACACCACAATGATTATAAAAAAATTGCAAACAAAAATCTTCTCATTTAAAATAAAGTCACACCAGTGTTTCTTAAAATTTATCTAAATATTCAAGAATATCTACCATGAAGACATAGGATCGGATATTGGTAATTGTCATCTAAATAAAGCTAAATAAGGGGTATTGATAGGTTTCAATAATTGATATATATGTAAGTTTACTATAATACCCCTACCGATTGGTCCAGAATTAACATACATTCACAAAATATTTAGAGTTTATATATAATCCTCTCTCTTATATATATATATATATATATATATATATATATATATATATATATATATATATATATATATATATATATATATATATATATATATATATATGTGTGTGTGTGTGGTATTTAATTATATTGTAGTATATTTTTTGTAGTTAGTTTTCATATTATATTTATGTTTGGTATTAAACGGTTTTTAAATGTGATTCCATCCATATATTAACAAATATCTTCATATTTTTACTTATTAAACCGAGTGAGAGACTCGTGTATTACATATGTTTATAAGTTAGAAAATCAAACTATATTGATAAAATAAGAAAATATTAAAAATTCACTACTAAAAAATGACAAAATATAGAAAATATGAAAGTTTATGAAAGTACCATGATGCATATGTATGAAGTATGACTTTCAATGTAGAATGATATGTTTTAATAAATAAAACTTTATAATTGCAATGCTAAAATAGTACAAATTTGAAATATAATCTTGAAAATATATATATTTTGTAAGTAGAATGATATTTAGAAATATTTAACAAGGAAAATATTTAATGCTTAATAATGACTACCAACGAATGATAAAAGAAAACTTACATATATAATTGACTAGTTTATAACCCGTGGGAACCACGGTTATAAAATTAATTAAACTTTAATAGTTAAAATTTAAAATTATTAATAACTGATTTTAAATAAATTATTAATTAAGAGGTTTTTTTAGTTATATAACATTATAATCATTGATTTAAATAAATATATAAAATTATATTACTTTATAATTTGTATTAATTTTATTAAAATTTTTATTCTAATGTTGTTAATTTAATGTAATTAGAATGAGAAATTTAAAATTTAAAATTTAAAATGAAAAATCAATATGATGACAAATAGTATGCATTAATTATAAGATATAATAAGGTGAAACATGGCAAAAGAAAAATAAATTTTGCATTAATTATGAGGTTTAATATGGTGACACCTGTTAAAAAGAGATTAAAAACTACTCTTTTATTAGAATAGGGAGATATTACAAATACATATTAATAAACTTAAGAAGAAAAGAGTAAAAAATGAACTTGGAAGAAAGATCGGAGGAGAAACAATTGTTAAGCCTGAAACCAAAATCGTTAGTTTCCAAAATTGTGTGAGTCAAAAGAATAAGAATATTGTATTTATAGAGTAAATTGAATATGAAAAAATTAGATACCAAATTATTTTGGATTCTAATTAATAAATAGAAATATTATATGTTGTATTAATTATAATATATAAATTAATTGATTTAAAATTTCAAAATAAAAAATTAAATTTCATTTTTATGGATTATTAAATGATATGGATTATCAGTATTTCCCTTTGAAATGAAGCTAAAATTATGATTTTCAGAATTCAAAATGAATACATTTTTTTTTGTTGAATTAGGGTACATTAAATGAAAATATTAATTAGCTAATTTATTTATTTCAAAACCTATAAATAAAGAAGTAAAATATGATTATATTCACTAATTAGATAACATACAAGTTTTAAAAAATTAACAGAGAATGATTACGAGTGATGACACGAAGTATCATTAGAATGAAAGTAAAAAAAATAATAATTTTAAGTCTCTATCATGTGGTACAAAAACATTTTTTTTATATAGATCTACTATTATAATTAATAAATATTAATTAAATAATATCACGTAATTATACATATAATTTTTTCATCAAAAAATTGAGATTGTATCTCACACTTCTAGTCAATATTATGATAAATAACTACCACAAGAGGATTTCAACAAATCATATAATAATGAGAAAAATGATATTGAGCCATCAATAAATAGTGAAAGATAATTGATTGTTTTATATAATAAAGATTTTTCCTCGTATAAATAGGAATATAGTATGAGTTTATGGCCTAACTTCAACCTTAATGAGAATACAAAATGGACTTTTAGCCTAAACATAATCACTAACATCACATTTTGATTTGGAGCAAATGATTGAAATTGAAAAACAAAATAAACAAAAGAACTAAGCATACAAACATATGTAAAGATGTAGAAGCGGCGGTGGTAGAACTCTGATGATTACATATAACAATAACTATTGGTCAGAGAAGAAAAGAGAAGACTGAGCTACATATAACACTAACTACTCGTCAAAGAAGAAGATGGAAGAAGGAGCTGCCAGAAACGATTCCATTGTAGAGAAAGAGGATCGGCGATGACAATGAAGTTAGCGACCGAGGAGCCCAAAGAAAAGCAGCGAGAAAGAAACAGGGTTCTAGTTACATTGGACAGAGCTAATTTTAATGAGATCAACGCAGCAATGTTGATATATATATATATATATATATATATATATATATATATATATATATATATATATATATATATATATATAAAGAGAGATAATTATTTTTTAAGAAATCATATATTCAGAAGAACCAAATAAACTTTTTTGATATATATATATATATATATATATATATATATATATATATATATATATATATATATATATATATATATAAAAGGTCCATGTACATAAGACTTTTGTTTAAACAACTTTCAAAACAAATGTGTATATATGAAAGGTGTATATATACATATCATGTAATGCAAACATGTACAACACAAATATGTATATATGCCCATTCCTTATATACACATTATTTTTTAAATTATTTAAACAAAAATTCTTATATATAGATGTGTTAGAAGTGCATAATTTTTTATTTATTTTTTAAAAGAAAACTCTATAATAAAAAAGGTGTTTAGGATCACATGAATATTTGGATTCTCAAAAAATCACACATATATATATATATATATATATATATATATATATATATATATATATATATATATATATATATATATATATATATATATATATCGAAAAATCGAGAATAAATCTAGGTCACATATTTATTTTTGCCGTAAAACGCTACAACATATCTGCGCGACGGGAGAATGTAATATTAATATGTGAATATAAATGTGAGTATATTCACATATAAATCCACCACCTACCATCTCCTCCTCTGCCACCATCTTCACTACCTCTACCACCACATTAGCTACATCACCATAACCACCTCTACCACCACCATTATCACACCCTCCGCAACTACCATCTCCGTTGCTATCATCATCATGAACGCCTCTGTCACCCATCGACACCACCACTACCTCATCATCCACCCCTACCACCACCATCTCCACCAACGTTGTCACCGCCACCCTTGCCAACACAACCACCATCACCAATACTATCACTACCACCGCCAACGTTAGCCCTATCACCTCTGCCACCAACTGCCATATGTGTATACGAAAAATCACTTGAAAATAGACACACACTTATTCATATATGAATATACTTATTCATATATAAATATACTTTTTTCGTATATGATTATATGAATAAGTAGATAATTATTCGTATATGAATATTTGTTATCGTCACCAACAACTCTAACACCCATCGACGCCATCACCACCACTGCCACCACCACCACCACTTTTGTCAACCCTACCACCACCATCTCTACTACCGTTGCTACCATTATCCCTGCTACCGCAACCGCCGCCATTGCTACCCTTGCCATCACCACTGCTACCCCTGCTACCACCACCACTACCCTCTCCACCAACGGACATATTCATATATGAATAATCACTAGTAAATAGACACACACTTATTCATATATAAATATATTTATTCATATATGAATAGTATCTGTGTCATCGTCCCGGTACTCTAGAGCACTTAAGCGGCAGATTTTGAACTCTTTCATATATATATATATATATATATATATATATATATATATATATATATATATATATATATATATATATATATATATATATATATATATATTAGATGTGAGACCCGTATATTACAGGGTTGATTGAAAAAAAGATTAAACATTAAATTAAATTGTAAACAGAAAATATTTTTTAATATATAATTTTTAAAATAAGAAAGGAATAAACGTATTTATTGTAATTTAATATCATATATATGATATTTAATATTTTACACATATAAGTATATTACTTTAATTTTAAAAATTGAAACAAATCAAAAATTAACAAGTGGATAATTTTATTTCAAAAATACCATAAAATTACAAATGACAAAACTCATAAGAGATTGAAATATGACAAAAAAAACCTTTATTTATTAAGGAATATATATATATATATATATATATATATATATATATATATATATATATATATATATATATATATATATATATATATATATATATATATATATATAGGGTGAGGTTCAATAGAGAACCATAATTAACCAAGGAACCAATCTTTTTTTTTTTCAACTTTTATAACTTATTTTTAATAAAAAAAAAAACTAAAAATATAGAAATTCATAACTTTTTATTCTTTTTCCAATATATCAAATTCGATTTTTTTACATCAAATTCACAATGTGAATTTTTGAAAATTCACAACGTGAATCCGGATTCGCCGGTGAATCCGAAAAATATTTTTTCAAATTCACAATTCTAATATATAAATTTAGATATTTTTAGATTTTTTTCCGATAAACAATAAGTTCTAGAAATTGAAAAAAAATTTGGTTCTTTAAAGAACCAATAATTAAAATTTTCTATTGAACTTTTCTATATATATATATATATATATATATATATATATATATATATATATATATATATATATATATATATATATATATATATATATATATATATATATATATAGAGAGAGAGAGAGAGAGAGAGAGAGAGACGATTGCATATTAGGGCTGTCGGGGGGAGAATGTGTCATCGGAGGGAGGCATCAACAGCATCGAAAGGGTTTAACTCAGTAAAGACATTCGGAGAAGAAGAGGTCAGTTGAGAAAACGGGCCATCCGAGGTGGAGAAAGAAGGCTCAGAGTCAAGGATCATCCGAAGAAGAGGTAGAAGCATAAGAGAATGTAGAAGAAACCGAGGAAGGAGTTTTGGTTTGGTGTCGGTGGCTATATTATTATATAAGAGGAGAAAGAAGAAAAGAAAAAATATTGATCATAATTAAGGCACCTCTAACAACTACTAGAAAAAATCGAATATGGGAGGCAACTATGGGTTGTGGTCAGCTCTAGGTTTTAATCTAAGCCTCTCATACTATGAAAAATAATAGATTTCCTGATTATAAGGATGATTTAACATCATATAGATAGAAATAAAAAATAAGAACTTGGTCTAACCTAAATGTTAATTAATATGTATTAGCCTGACCCTAATCGGTAAGTAAGAGATAAAAAGTGGAATCCAAATAAGATGTATAAATCATGGGCGAGGAATAGTAATACAAATGAAGTTGAAGGATAATTAAGTTACTTATTTCATCATCCCTATGAAAAACATAAAATCAATGAGATAAACGGTCTATCAGAATCAAATTCCGTCTGTTTAACATCCAAATGCATAAAATAATAGAATCTACATTCCAGTTTCTTTAGATTCTACCAGAATCTGCAAACCAAATGTGTATGCATGAGATTTCATAACCAACTAATTTAATATTAAATCAAAGGGGTGATATGCAGCTTTGTAAGTATTTCAAGGAATTCGTATTTGATGTCATCAAAATAAAAATAACACCACGTCACTTTCTCTCATGCTTTGGCATGAAGAAATATAAAATTTTCACTAATTAAATGTTAAGATACACATCATGACCAATCTCCAACATGTGAAATACATGTCAAAAGATGCTTACAACTCCTTTCCATTTGGATATGTGCTGCTGATACTTAGACAAGTGGTAACTTAAAACACAAGATAAAACTTTTAATATTCTATAAATTTTACTTTAAAAAAAAGAAAAGCAAATCTAATCACTATAGTATACTGTTATAAAATAACAATTTTGTTTTTTGTTTTTTCAATATTTTTTTTCTTGTGGAATTATTTTTTCAAATAACTATCATTTTCGCAATAAATCTACTACGGAATTATGTTGTTGTAAAATTTGTTTTTTTTATTGTCCAACCACAAAATTATATTTTAAAAAACTATAGTACCGAAAATTGACTTTAAAAACGCTAGCATTTCTCTTAGTTCAAACTTTGTTAGCAGATTTTGAAGTTCCCGAGGTTTGGTTCTGAAGTTCTTATTAACAGTAGCCCGTCTCAAGAATTTCAATTTCAGATGCAAATGGGTGGATCCATGGGGATTTACATGTCAAATTATATGATGCCTCTCAAGGCTCTCATCATTTCTAAGGCTCTCGATAACCTAAGCTAAGTCTTTTTTTTTTGGTGACGTTTAATTACACTCTTCTATAGAAGTGGAGATTGAGGTTTGCAACCGAAGAAAAAGTTATATCGGCTAAACTCATCAAGTAGGGCTTTTTGCAGGTCTTCAGTTTGGAGAAGGGTTGAACGGTGGTGTGTGGAGTTGGCCTAAGATTCTTAGTATTTCAAAAATGCATGCATGATAAGGGTATCATCCCCATAAGTAATCTTACAAATATGGTAGGGATGTGGGAAGAATTAGGTTGTGATTAGTTGACGGAAAACAAATTTCATTTTCTATTTTTCGTTTTTTGTTTTTAGTTTTTATTGATAAATTTAGAAAATGTGTTTATTTAAAACTTATTCATTTTTTTTTCAGTTTTTGTTGTAGAAAATTAGAAAACGTGAATTTTGCTATCGGTGTTCATTTTTAGAAAACGGTAGCGACGGAGATGAAGTGGTGGTGGATGTGATAGTGGCAATGTTGGGGGTTACAGTTGTGATTATGATGTTGGTGGTAGGGGAGGTGGTGGTGGCAATGGCGGAGGCTGCAGAGACAATGGTGGTGTGGATGATGGAGACAGTGGCTGTGACAGCGGCAATGGTAGTGGTGACATTGGTGATGGTTGTGGTAATGATGTTGACGGTTGTGGTGTGATGGGGTCGTGCAGTTGTGGCGGTGATGGTAGATCGGTGATTGCAGTAGTAGTGGTGATGGGTATGTGTGTGTGCTTGTGAGGGTGGGGTTGGGGTGGAGCTTTGGAGTGGGATTGGGTGGGTTGAGACCATTAGGGCATTACTAGGTAGAGATCTATGAGAGGATGAGTATGTGGGTGTATGTTTATATTTTAGAATTTTTATAAAATTAAAAAAAATATATATGAAAAAAACAATGATTCTCGGTTTTCGTACATTTAGTGGAGGATAATATTTTTATGAAGTGAGAAGTGGCAACCAAAAACTTATAACTCAATTTTAGGTTGGGTAGATTGTATATGTTATCCAAAAAGTTGTTTTTTGAAGTAATTCATTTTCGGGACTTGTTGAGTGTTTTGGCGTTTTAGAAATTTTCATTATTTTTTGTGTAAAAAAACAAAGAAAATAAAAAATAGTTGTTACGGCTTGGTACTAGAAAGAATAGTCGAGCCTATTAAAGAAATATCGCCTTTACGGTTTGGTACTAGAAACAAAAGACTTGCTATTAAATGTTTTGCCGGGCTCCAAAACCCAATTAATGTCATTAATTCCTTTATAGTTGTTATTTGATTAATGTCATTAGTTTTATAAAAATTCAACTGTTCAAGAAAGAAACTAAAACAATATTGCAAAATTCTCTTTATATATTGTAAAATTGTTTAGTTTGTAAAATTGCTCACATTATTTCGAAATCTATTTTTATTAAAAAACATTGCAAAATAATTTATGTGATGAAAAATATGGTGTTAGGTTGAGAGATACCTTTGAAAAACAAATGGTATAAAAATGAGAAAATGTGTAAAAAACATTAAATGATATAAAAATATCCATAGTAAATACTTTGGCCACAGAAAATTTAGTGTTTTTAGGATTTTGTCACGTTCATATAAAATTCTATGTTGAATCCATTAATTTTTTTTAATCTTTTCTCTTATTTTGATACATGCTTTCCTAATTAATAAGAAGATAAATAGAAAAGAAAAAATATAACGATATTTGATTTGTTTTTTTTTTTTTTTTGTTATTACTTTTTTTAATAAAGAAGGACCTAGACGTTCTATAATAAATAAAGAACAAATAATATATGCCAAAGTGAATATATTTGTCTTTTTCTCTATATATTTTTAGTTAAAACATACATAACTCTTCCTTAATGAGCTTAGCAAAGTGATACTTTAACATCAGGCATACCACGTTAAGCAAATGCAAGAATCATGGCATTTTGTTTGTTTGCATTGCTTTTGATACGAAATGTTAAAACACAAAATTTATTACGATATTAAACGGTTTTAAAAGAAGACAAAGCACCAACACATAAATTTTGTACTATAAACATTAAAAAAGAAAGTACACATCAATCTTTCCACATCAACCTACAAGTACATCTTTTGGTCTTCTTTCACATTTTACAAAATGCATTTCACCTTTTGACTTTCGCTTTCTTGCATCTCCATATAAAAAGGTATCAAACAATATAAATAAAGTTTATAAAAATCTACATCCATACAGATAATATTCAAAGGTCATAAAAACATCCTTCTATAACAACAAAACCATCTTTTTGTAAACCAAAGATAAATATCAATAATTGAAAAAAAAAAAAAAAATCTTAATACAATACATGTCAAACACACACTATATGACTCTGAGTTATATGTTACGTAGTAAAACACATTTTGCTTTTGGGCCTCGACAAGGAGGAAAGCTTCTTTGACTCACTCATTTGTGAGAAGCCACATATGTTGGGGTTTGGTCTACGAGTTTCACATTTGTTGTAAAAAGGGATTGAAAAAAAAAGGAAAGCAAAAGCTATGTGTGGAAGTTGATTGGATAAGTAAAGTATGATGTATCTTTTTTGGGCCAATTTACACTCATGGGATTTAAAAGAAGAATCACTTGCAGAAGCAAGTGTTTAAAGAAAAGCAACAAAGCAAAAATGATGAAAAAATGGGACTCACTCATACACAACATATCATATCATTGTAGACCATATGTCTCGGGACACCAACCCGACCATGAAATCTAATCAACCTATTCAAAAAAAATCTCTACCATCTTTGTTTTGGAGAAAATTACTAAAATTGTCCTTATGGTTTGGTTAAAATTGCACATTTGGTCCTTAATTTTTATTTCGCATTCGGATCGACCATGTGGTTTGATTTTGTTGCATTTTTCGTCCTTGTGGTTTGGTAAAAATTGCACGCTTGGTCCCTAACTTTATGTATGTAAGGGACGAAAAACGCAACAAAATCAAACCATAGAGACGATCCGAGTGCAAAAGAAAAGTTAGAGACCAAACATGCAATTTTAACCAAACCATAGGGACGATTTCAGTAATTTACTCATGTTTTTGCTTCGCATTTTAACCCACAATTACATTCACAATAACACTTACAATACTATGTTATTGTTATTGTTATTGTTATTGTTATTATTATTGAATGAGTGTGCAACTCTTAAACAAAACAATATGTATCAAAAGTCTATCTTGTTCATGTGTTGTGTGAACATCTTAAAAATAAAAAAAGAATCATGCTGATGTGTAAAAATCTTCTTTTCTTGATGTTCTTAATTGCATTTATGGTGAACACATGTGTAAAGAAACTCAATAAGAACATATACATACACGTCTAGAGTAGACCTAGCTTGTCATTCTATCATCAGTATCCTTTTAGCTCAAGTTTTCTGAATCATCTTCCATGAAACACTCTGTTTATCCAATATACAAAACTAACAATGCAGAAATAATATAGATCCATACATAACCATTATGATTTCAATATTTAGAAACATGTTTACAGAGATACCAAAAAAATATACTGAAAGAGGATTTGCAAGGTGCTTTCAAACTAATGTTCATCCTTAAGGCAATACCTACCCTTGTAATTTTAGTATCAAAGATTAAGAAAATTGACAATTCCGTTTAGCAATATAATGTCGATTATCAAGAACTCAATTTGATTACAGATTAATGCTCATGTTAAACCGCTACTAGATCAGAATGTACAAAGAAGGTAACCTAAAATTGTAAAGAAACAAACAACGATCAATGAGAAAAAAAAAAGATTAAATTGTGACAAAACGTACATTAACTTGTGATTAAAGTTGTTACTCTTGAAAAGTGCTAACAATTGAGAAGCCACACAACCTCTCTTTTCTCCTCCAGGTTTAAAAAGTCAATAAATGATAAAATGAACCCTAGTTTGGTTTCTGTCTCTGAAACTATAATCACCAGCCTCCTTCTTTGTTTTTAGAGAGAGTTATAAACCTGGCCCCTTGACTTATGATAGATTAACGGATAAGGACATTTGAGAGAGTAAATTACATTCGTAGTTCTTGTTTTCACTTATTGGTCGTAATCTAGGTTTTATAAGGGTTAACTCGTTTGTTGTCAATAAATAGTATTTTTGATTCATAAATTAGTTGGTAGTTCAAGACTTGGTAGTTCACAAAGTCTTGGTGTTAGGTAAATTACTCGATAACCTATATTATAAAGTAGGTTATAACCCGTATACAACAGGCTTAGCAAGATAAAATAACATAAACATTATAAAATGGTAAATACTTCATCATAAAATTCCAAACATTGATTTTTACATAAGATTGAATGTTTTTTTTTTTTTTTTTTTTTTTTTTTTTTTTTTTGTAAGTCTTTATCGTTATATTAATTAATTTATAAAAGAGTTTCAAAATAATAAAAATTTTCTTTTAACTCAAGATTAATGATAAAATCATCATGTTGTAAATGAAATATAAATAACAAAAATGTATTATTTTTTTCATAAAATTTAAAACACTTCTTCATACACAACATTTGAAAATACAATCAACCATTAGGTTACTCTAATTGAGAAGGATTTTAGCAGTAATATCTAATTATACATAACTACTAAAAGAGTATCGACCTATTTCAAAAGCTAGGGATGAGCATGATGCGGTTCGGTGCAGTTTTTGCCCAAAACCGAACCGAAAACCGCAACTTCGGTTTTTTGAAATTTAGAAACCGCACCGTTCGGTTTTATGCAGTTCGGTTTTTTAGGATTTTTATTGCGGTTTTTTGTGGTTCGTTTTTTTTTTTTTTTTTTTTTTTTTTTTTTTCATTTTGCCTTTTTACTCAAACTCAAGTAACTCAACAAGTTACTTTAACTCAGATGAAGAGTGCTAATCATTAATTGGAGATAAACAAATACCACCACCTCTTGGTTTGAAATCAAATTACATAACCACTCATCCAACATGCTTCTAATGCTTCAATGTAATACGAATTTAATATAATATTTGTTTTACAAGTACATATGATAATATCAATTAATGTATTCATAAAAATGATACTATATCATTAGTACTCTTCATATTTGAATATTAAAAAAATGTCATAAACATTATTTATTATTGTAAATACCACTGAATGTGTGCTTAAAAATATACAATCATCTTATGATAGATAAGATAGATATTTTAATTGTCATAAGTTTTTGGTTCTTACAAATATCGATACTTTATATATATATATATATATATATATATATATATATATATATATATATATATATATATATGCGGTCCTGTTCGGTTTTTTGCGGTTTTTTCGAGACTAGAAACCGCACCGTGTATTTTCGATTTTTGCAAAACTAAAAACTGCACCAGCGGTTTTCATTTCGGTTTTGATTTATGCGGTTTTTTCAGTTTTTTTGGTTTGTGGTTCGGCTTTTGCTCACCCCTATCAAAAGCTTAATAAAATTAAGATGTTTCCCCTATTACAGGATTTTATAATCAAATCAACAAGTAGATGATCACTTTTAATTAAATTTACAACTAAGTACATGGTCCGCATAACACATTTCTAAAATCAAGATACCCATGAATTAACTATAAATGTTTAAAGATATTTAAGACTCAATTAATTATCCCTTAAAACAAATAAATGAGACATCTAAAAATAATTTCCTATGATTCTTAGCATAGCCAAGGCAATCCAATATTATAATAAAAAAAACTACTTAACATTTCACTTATTGCTCATCAGAATGAGAAAAGCACTGAATTTCTCTACCTAGTGAAGAATCTCAAGCATATTGTTACAATGATCAAATCAAGATATGAAGATAAACTATGAATTAACTAAAACTAAACTTTTAAAGTAAAATAAGTAATTTTAAAGATTTTAAATCAAACAGGATAAGTTGCTACAAGGAAAATGTTTATAAATCAAATAAAATAGTTTTCAACACTAAACAGGGGTTGCAACCCCATGTAAAATCAAAATGATTGACATGTTTACACACTCTAAAAATCAAAAACACTATAAATATTATTTACAAAGTACAAATACAATCAATCCAAAACACCAACTTCAGTTTTCAAGGTCCTTAAATTTAATCATTGTATGGATATAATTTTTAGGCTATTGAATAGAGTAAAAAAATGCAACTCACCTTGGCATTAATCGAGCATATGGCGAGCAATCGAGCATATGGAGAACATAATTTTCAAGACAGTCACTTCAATTGTTTCCAGTTTTATTTGATTTTTACTAATGGTTGTTGAATTGGTACTGGCTTTTCATTCTCCAAATTCATGTTCTTTAACAGAAACTTGGGAGGGAGAATTCATGTGGCTTTGGCTACCATTGTGAAACATTGACTAACAATCTCTTCATGCCCTGTTTCATCTTCATTTACATAATATAAGGTAAGAATAATATTGTTTTGATGAAGAAATACAGAGTGTTATTTGGTATTAATTGCATTATACACCAAATAATTACTTATGATGAATCCCCCCCCCCCCCCCCCCCACAAAAAAAAACATTTTGTAAATTAAAGAAACATGAAACATACTAATTGAAGATGTTTTTTTTTTTTTTTTTTTTTTTTTTTTTTGTGATTCAAATTATGACCTCCTGATTATGAACCTATAAAGATCGAAATGAAGGAATTTGGAATGAAAATGTAGGCAATGCCAAGATACACAACTTCAGAATAAAATCAAGATAACTAAGGTTTAAAAGTGAGATACATGCATGATTTCATGATTTAAGGCCTGATTTTATGGCATATTTTTTTTATGATATAGTGTTATCTATGGGCGGAAAAATAGAGTAGAATTAACAGGATGTCACGGTCATGAGAAACTACTCTTTTATTTTATTAGAGTAGGATATAATGACATAAAACGATGTTTAAATATAAAATTAAAGACTAATGTTATATTGTATGAAATATCAATAAGAAAATCATGTCAAGTTGAAAGGGAATGATGATACTTGAAGGGAAAATTGAAAGAAATTGAAGTATTACATATTTGATCTGTGTTATACAAGATTGGAAGGTATTTCTTTACATAGTTTCTCTCAAATTTTTGAGTTAGGGTTTGGTCTAAGGATCAAATGCAAATTTTGTAAGTATAATGATTTTGTATTCGATTTCGTAGCTTAAACTAAGGTTGGGTTCATGATTATGAACTTGATTCATCATCACATTTGATAAAATTTAGTTTGAAGTGAAGTTGAACATAAACCTTGGGTGAAATCCAAAATTTGAATCTATTGATGGAGTTACAATGGTTATTTAAATCAAGCAATAGATGTGTTTTTAGCATCCTATTTTGCATTGTAGAGCTCGATTCACCATTTTGATGGAACTTGGGATTCTCAAATGCTAGATCCTTAATGAAGTTTGTCGAGTTATGTGATTTTTGTTCATGCATGGATATTAAATACATCTGGTTGATCACCATTAAATCATTACTTCACTGTAGAATACTATTTTTTGGGTTATAGATTGTGGGTTATTAAGCCTTTGATATTGGTTTGATTATCATGTTCTTTTGATAGAATTTATGAGTTATACTCATTGAATTTTGGTATTTATATATTTTAAAACTTTGCCTTTTAATATGGGTTTATATACCCTTTGCTCTTGTGTATTCAAATGTTTAGTACTCTATTATTTGGTTTATTAAAGTTTATAGTAATTATTGGTTGTATATTGATTTTGGGGGTTGGTTCAAATATGATGATTATCATTCTCATTACACTAAATGAGTCAATACCGACTAGTCTTTTTAGGCTATTCTATTTTCTAACTTATTGTAACATCCCAAAAATCAAGGAAAAATTTTCATTATTTAAATCATTCCAAAAATCCATAAAGGTTTACAAAAACAATCTCTTAAAGTCACTATCATGAATCATAGTATCCCAAAAGCATAAAAACACATAAAATATAGGATGTTATGCACGATCAAGCCTTTATCTTTCCCTTGTCCTCTGAAGCTCCTGAAACCAAGCCAAAGCTTAGTGAGTTCCCCTAAAATACACCACACAACAGAACATATATAATCATGCATGTTGGGTCCACAATCATTGGACTAGATTACCCCTAGCACACAGTCATCGGACTAGATTGCATAATCAGTCACCAGACTGCAATGGCTCACCTCACAGTGTAAAAATAGTTGGACTGATTACTAATCCAAATAATGCCTCTATAGATCACATATACAATTAACATGGACAAAAACTAAAACTACTAAACAAATTACCCAAAATGCCCTTAAGTCAAACTTGGTCAAAGTCAATGGTCAAAATTCAACCTTCAGTTGGTCGCCATGACATGGCCGTCCTTGTCCATGACGTGGCCATTAATCTACAAAATAGACGAGCCTTAGCCCAGTCGCCATGCCTTGGCGACCTAAGGCCAAGCCGTGGGCATTGGTGTAACATCCAAAATTTCAAACCAATTTAAACTTAAAAAAACATGTCAAGTTCATCGAAACATTACAACTTTGTTTTCAAAATAATAATTATCAGAGTTTTCCCAGAAACATAAACATAATAAGAGGAGCTGTATGATCACGCCTTCGCCTTGCTGCGATCCTCTGATGTACCTAGAACAATAAACTGAAACTGTAAGCCCGAAAGCTTAGTGAGTTACCCCCAAAATACCGATACACATACAATCCACATAACAATATCAACATTAGAATATCATATCAATAAAACAGAATAGCCTGCACTGGGCCCACAAATTTACAAGTTGGATTACCCCCTGGGCCCTCAGTACAAGTCTGGAATGCCTGTCGGGCCTTCAGCTCGCATCTGGAATGCTATCGAGCCCTCAGTACGAGTCTGGAATGCCTATCGGGCCCTCAGCTCGTATCTGGTATGCTCCCGAGTCCTTAGTATGAGTTTGGAATGCCTACCAGGCCCTTAGCTCATATCTGGAATACTCTCGGGTTTGTTGGCTTCCGCAAGGAGCAATACAACCTCAACCCACCCCACATAACATGTCTACATGTAACACATAAATGCACATACAGGTAATCAGTCAGTATCACAGGCAGTCATACAGATCTACCCAACTAGCATATCAACTGGCATACATTACTAACTCAACTCAACATATCAACAACTACTAGGTTATCAAATCCAATGTGCCGGCCTTGGTGCCTTAGACCCCTTAGTATAGTGAGGATAACTCACCTCGAAGATTTCATCTAGGTAAAATAATCAAATCTCTTCCATCACTTGTCAAAGACTCCACCACCTATTACCATAATATGACATGCTCATAAGTCCTTCACTTTATAAGGTGCTCCATAAACCACTAGTAAACCCCTGGTCATAGTCAAAGTCCCCAATCAAGGTCGACAGTCCATGTTGACCTTAACTCACTAAGTACACTTGGGTACTTGCCGACTTCTCTGAAACACACTCCAACTCGCCGAGTCATCGGAGTGACTCGTCGAGTGCCTTCGAATCTTCGATCAACCCTTAGGGCCACTCGTTGAGTTCCCTCCTTTGAACTCGATAGAAATACATGCAAACGTGTCTTGGTTAAATCTCATCTGAATCGCCGAGTTGTTCTTCAACTCGTCGAGTCTTATGGCAATCTTCATCGGACTCGCCGAGTCAACTGTGCGACTCGCCGAATTCATTCAGCCATTTTATCATGGAGACAACTTTTAAGCCATGGCAAGGCCCCAAATTGTAGATCAAACCTCCTTAGGCCAGCTTATCACGTAAAGTTGTAAACTTTACATGCATGCAAGGCTCCAATGTCTCAAAAAGCCCAAACTATGCTTGAAATGGGGTTTTACACATAGGGAGGGGCTCAAACTTGCTAAAACTAATAACTTTATGGTCCCTTAATCCTCAGAGAGTTTAGATATGAAGTTACAACTTCAAATCTTGGCTTATACCCTAGAAAATGACTTTATAACCAACTAAGAACCCTAATCTCTAACCAAAGAGGTCTAGAACGAAATAGAAATAGGATAACAGCTTGATACCTTCCCAAGAGATGAAAAATGGAGTAGATTCAGATTTCCCCCAAGCTCCTTGCCTAAAACCACTTGCTTCCTAAGCTCTTTTCACCAAAATCCCCTTCCAAGGCTTCAAACACCCAAAGCACACACACATACACACACACACACACACACGTATTAGGGTTGATAAGAGACTACAAAGAGGCTGAAAGAGGTTTGTGTTCCCTTAAATAGGGTGCATAACCCCGGGGTTTAGGGTTTTAGCTGCCAGCTCCTACTCACCGAGTCCCAATATGGACTCGTCGAGTAGATCACTTAACCCTCGATCCTTCCTGCTGCTACTCGACGAGTAGATCACCCGACTCATCGAGTAGGGCTTAACCCTAAAACTAGAATTTAGACAATACTGGGAAATTGGGGCGTTACAAATCTCCCCCACTTGAACTAGACTTCGCCCTCGAAGTCCGCTAGAATAAACAATGCCGGGTAATGCTCGCGCATCTCCGCCTCCGGTTCCCATGTCCACTCGGATCGCTTTCGATGTTCCCACTGTACCTTCACTATTGGTATTTCCTTGTTCCGCAGAATCTTCTTCTTCCTTTCCAAAATAGCCACAGGCCTCTCCACATAGTTCAGGTGCTCATCGACCTGAATGTCATCCAACGATACTACTGCCTCCTGGTCAATAATGCATTTTCGCAATTGGAAAACATGAAATGTGTTGTGGATCCGACTAAGCTCCTCTGGAAGCTCTAGTCTATAAGCCACCCTACCAACCCTGGAAATAATCCTGAACGGTCCAATGTAACGGGGACCCAATTTTTGTTGGGTTTTGAGCATTCTAACACTTCCTAAGTGTACATGCAACCCTAATAAACCTTGGATCTATGTTTGTCTAAGGTACATGCAAAATATTATTTTCCAAGGTTTATAACCAATCTAGCATGACATGGGGTACTTTTAACCATAAAAGAACTAGATAAATTACATACCTTTTGTTGATTGTTGATTCCTTGGAGTTTTGAGAGCCAAGCACCAATAATGTGAATGCCTCAAGTGGAAATCACAAATCACCACAAACTTGGAAAATATATGAGAGAGTATACTAACTCTTAGAATTCGGCCACCACTATTACACACACACTAGGGTAGTTTTCATGCAACATAAGCTTGTTTATATAGTGTGCATGGTTAGAGTGAAACCCTAATAACCCATGTCTTTTCCTCTTCCAAGGATCCATGGGTTAAAGCTCCATGGATCATCCATGGACTTCCATATAAGCTTAGCCCATTAACAAATGAGTATTAGCCCACACCATATAAATGTAATAGCCCATAATTTAATTAGTCTTCCTTTTAATCACTAAATTAATTCATAATTAATTCAAGATTAAAACTAATTAAATATCATGACTTTATATTAATACATTATAACTTATAATATATTAATAAATCGTAGTATACAATTCTCATAAAATTATCCATAAATAGTTTGGGTGAAGTGCAACCCAAATGGACCATGCCGGGTCGGGTCAAGCATATACCAAATACGTTATGGACTTAGACACCTTATCCAACAATGCCACCTTCCCTGGTGTTGCTAAACTTGGGTATTGGGACCACTTTTTTCCCCTATGATTGCACTAAAAGCAAATCAGATCTCATGTTGTCGTTGTGGTGGTAGTGGCTGTGCAATCTCGACTCATATGGCCAGTTCGGCTGTACTTGTAGCAGCCCAAACTCCCCGCCTTGCTCGTCCCCTCATGCATCCTGTCGCATTTTCCACAATGGGCGTGGCTCTGCTGGCTCCGAGAACTATGATTTGATACCTTGGGCTTCTTGCCCGAACCTCCTGACCGAACCCCTCTGGTTTCCTCTTCGTCTCCATCTCTAAATCTAACTCCCTCTCTCGAGCCTTATCAATCATGTCCTCCAGTGTCTTACAGCTGGATCAGCTCACAAATTGTCTAATGTCACTCCTCATCATCTCATGGTATCTAGCCTTCTTCATCTCCTCATCCGCCATATACTGTAGAACATGTAGGGCTCTCTCTCTAAACTTGGCGGCAATCTCCGCCACTTTCTTCGTAGTCTGTTGGAGATCCTGGAACTCCCTTGCAAGCTGCTGCACCTCAATAATAGGTGCGGACTTAGCCCGGAAACTGGTCGTGAAATCACCCTAGGTCATCGCATCCAACACTATGTCATCACCAATGGCTGTCCCAACCTCCTCCTACCAGTCATGTGGCTTGTCCTTTAGAAGACAGGACGTAAGCCTAACCTTGTCCCCCTCGGGACATTTGCTAGTGCAAAAAGCATTGGCGAAGTCCGCCAACCATCTGGTACTCGCAATGGGTTCCCGAGCCCCGTGGTAGTCGAGAGCTCCATAAGCCTTGAACTCCCTGAAAGTCAATGTGCGCTACCCCATCATGGCCACCATCTCTGTGCGAAAAGCATTCAACCTCTCATCCAACAACTGAAGAATGCCCTCCTTGATCATGTCAAAGATCACAAGCGTTTGGTCTAGTATGTTGCGTGAAATATCTGAGGAGATGAACTCCCTGGTCTGCTTATCTAGATGCTCGGCTCTAGAGCCTGATCCTGATCCCTCTCCGGCACCTGAACTGTCAACTGCTGGTCTAGGACGTAAAACCACCATTCTGAAAAACACATCATAACAAACGTCAGAATACTAACATAACTCGAGGGATCACATACACTACAAGTTCTCTGGTCTTATCTTAACCTTACTTGATTCAAGTACGGATCCTCTGCTTTAAATAGTACGTGCCCATACTATCTTCCACATCTATCCGTACTTTCCTCAAGAATTGCCTTGACTCCACCAAGTCCCTTCTACTGTTGCCGCTCTCTGCTACTCTCATCCTAGGCTTGCCCTACGGTAATCACCATCCTACTCTCTGCCATCAGCTGCATAAAAAGTCCCAGATTTCTTCCTCTAACTAGCTCATGAATACTATTACATATTACTCAAACTAGATAATTCTTCGAATGAGAGATCCTAACCTACAACATTTAGACTCAAACGAGAGCTGCGAAATAGAGCTAGACCTAACCTTCTGAAATTATTTATTCCTTGCAATATGTAACTTAAAATATTCGTTTACTATTTAGTGAAAGACAACTAGAACTCCTAAAAGCACAAAGCAAGCAGCATTTGGGCATTGAGTATACATAATCAAGCATATACCACTCGACTATCATACTGTCTAATTTATACTAGGATGAAATTCATAAAGTTGATACACATATAACAGACACATAAGGAATCCTTCCTAGATCCTAATTCCTAATCTAGCATGTTGTTCTCATAAAGTTGAATAACATATCATAACATAAACTTGTATGGGTAATTTGGGAGTACTTACATGAGCTCGGCTGATTGCACGCACCACACCCTTTTTCTCTTTTCAAAATTATTTTCTATTTTCCAAATCCTTTTGTAAAAATGATTTTCTATTGAAAATTTTATACCACTTACTTAGTTTGAGTTCAGACACACCCGAAAGTGTGCCTGAATCCCTCAAATCAAGGCTCTGATACCAACTTGAAATGTCAAAAAATACAATCCATAAATTTCGTTTTGAAAATCAACTTAAAACCATAAATCATCCATAATCATAAAGAAAACCATGTATCATGTATCTCAAAACACCATATCAAGTATTGTAACAAAAACATATGATAAAAATATTAGAGTAATCTCCCATGCCAAAAAGACTGTGGTGTGTGCCATGTTATTATCCCGAGCCCTTCCCTTTGCTAGCTGAAGTACTTGAAACCAAAATTGAAACTGTAAGCACGAAGCTTATTGAGCTCCCCCAAACTACCACATACCATACACATAACATATAACAATAGCATAACTCTGGGACTACTCCCAACCACATCGGGACGAAACCGGCATCGGCTTACCCGGTATCGGACTCCTGCCCAACATCGAGCTCACCCCGACATCAAACTACGTCTGGAAAAGGGTTCACCACGACATTGGGCTTACCCCGGCACATACATAGCATAACATATATCACATAACATAATCATATAACATGCATCAGGCTTGCCCCAGGATTCGACCGAATCCCGGAACATATAACATATAACATATAAACTAGCATACATTGGGCTTGCCCGACATCGGACGGAAGCTCGGAATACATAACACATAAGATATAACATGCATGAATCACCAAGACATCAAGCATACACAACTACTTCTCAGGACCTCCCCAGAATCACACCCAAGTCCGATAACATATAAACTGTATCGGGCTAACCCCGATATACTATAACTACATAAATGGGTCAGTATTGGTGCCTTAGACTCGTTCCTACTAGAGAAAAACTCACCTCTCAATCTGGCTGCTGAAAACTCGTGCAAAGGTAACTCTGTCCGCTGCTCCAACTACTCCCCGACTATTATGACCAAATAAACGATTAGTCAAAAACTTAAGATTCTTCTATGGGTAAAATGACTGGTTTACCCCTTTGATCTAATTTGGGCCGTGACCTAGGCCCAATCCTTTCTAGTCCTTTCAAACACACTAAGGCTCATTAAGGTCCCCAAATGGCCCAATTTTCTAAATTGGGCCCAACTCCTCAAATAGGCTTTCCGCTCAAGTCCAACTTATCCTTGGGCCCTTGACTAACTCCTGAAGGCCCATCACGGCCCACTACTACTATGTCCAAGGCTTGGCCCAAACCGAGGCCCAATAACATTAAGCCCACTGACTGACCGTACCTTTTTGTATGTTGCGCGTACTGCTAAAATGGATTGTCCACTGCACGTACTAGCGTGTACGCCCAGCGTATTCTCCTGTTAAGACCTTTTCTCTAAAATTGCTTAATCCCTTAAGACACTACTTTCAAACTATAGATCTAAGTCTAATACTTCATCCTAACCCATAAAGTCGATCACTTGGTGGCTTGCAACCCACCAAATGAGCCGAACACTAAAAATAACAATAAACTTTCATGGAAATGGATAGATCTCTTGCATGGCTACATAAAGGCCTCAAAGCTTGCAACTTTACTACCTAAGTAATACTTTGAGCTTCAAGGGTGGCAACCCTAAGCTCGAAAATGAAGTTGCATGAACAAGATCCATTATTTGGACGTAAAAAGGTCCAAATCTTCAAAACCCTATATCTAAGCTTCTAAGAGGAAAGATAAGAGCTTTATACCTCCTTTGGGTGCCAAAAGATGAACTAGTTCCAGATGCTTGAGCTCAAGATACTCAATTGCTTATCCTCCAACTTCTCTTTACTTCTTCCAACATTGCTTCACTAAAATGAACTCAAAAAGGTCAAGCAAACAAAACAATGGAGTATGAGATGAGCTAGGGTTTTCTGAGGGTGAAGGACTGGTGAGGAGGCCAAAGGGGAGGCTATAATGGGGTATTTATATGTCTTAAACCCTAAAATTTAGGGTTTGGCATCTGCCCACATACGTTGGGCGTACCTCTTGGTATGTTGCACGTATGCCCCTGAGTCCCTCGAATCTAATGTGGCCTCAATGCCCCGCGTACACCAAGTTACGCCCAGCATACGGCTAATGGGAAGCCCAACTTCTTGGCCCATTTTGCTAAGGTCCACTCCAAAAGGGTCCATTTTCGACATGTTACTCCAAAGCTAATATTAATTTACATGATTTAAATAATACCTCGAGAGACAGATGTTACAACTACGGAGGGTGATACGTCTATTAGTAATAGTACACTAGTAAATTTGGATGAACCTAATAGCTACAAGGAAGCCATGGCAGGTCCGGAGTCTACAAAGTGGAAAGAGGCTATGGACAACGAGATTCAGTACATGTATGAAAATCAAGTCTGGAGCTTGGTTGACAATGTACCAGGTTGTAAGACGGTCGGGTGCAAATGGATCTTCAAGAAGAAGACCAACATGGATGCGAAAGTACACACTTATATGGCGTGATTGGTTGCAAAGGGCATTACTCAAACTTCAAGAGTTGACTATGATGAGACCTTCTCACCAGTAGCGAAGATAAAGTCTATAAGGGTTATGCTAGCCATACCTGCATTTCATGATTATGAAATATGGCAGATAGCTGTCAAAACCACTTTCCTTAATGGGAAGTCATCTGAGGATGTTTAGATGAGTCAGCTAGAGGGTTTTGTCGATGCAAAATGCCCTAATAGAGTGTGTAAGCTTGAAAAGTCCATTTATGGATTGAAACAAGTGTCTCGCAGATGGAATCTTTGTTTCGATGAGAAAGTCAAAGAGTTTGGTTTCTTGCGAAACGAGGATGAGTCTTGTGTGTATGTTAAAGCCAGTGGGAGTATAGTTATCTTTCTTGTTTTATATGTCAATGACATACTGTTCATAGGAAATGATATCCTGACCTTGTAGGAGGTTAAGTCCTTGATTGGGAAGTGCTTCGCTATGAAGGACCACGGAGAAGTTGCTTATATTCTTGGGATAAGGATTGTGAGAAATAGGGGTAAAAGACTAATAGGACTTAGCCCAAGTACTTAATTGGATAAGGTACTAAAGCGTTTTAGTATGGAAAATTTCAAGAAAAGGGAGTTACCAATCCAAAGCAATACCAAGTTGAGTAAGACTCAAAGCTCGAGTACCGAAGCTGAGATAGCACAGATGAGCTGAGTACCTTATGCTTCCTCAGTTGGCTCAATCATGTATGCTATGACTTGTACTCACCCTGATGTGGCTTTCTCTTTGATCATGGTCAGAAGATATTAAGGGAACCCTGGTAGAGCACATTGGACCGCAGTAAAGAATATTCTTAAGCACCTTGAGAGGGCTAAGGAATGGTTTTTTATCCTTGGTAGGAGTGATGACTTAAGGGTGCGAGGGTATAGTGACGCTAGTTTTCAGACCGATCGAGATAATTTCCGCTCTCAGTCAGGGTGGGTCTTTACCCTGAATGGAGGAGAATTGACTTGGAAAAGTTCCAAGCAAGAAACCGTAGTTGATTCAACATGTGACTCAGTGTACATGGCGGCCAATGAAGCGTTAAAGGAGGCAATATGGTTGAAGAACTTCATTGGAGACCTTGGAGTTGTGCCAGCCATATAGGAGACTATGGAGATTTTCTGTGATAACGAAGGTGCGGTTGCCTTAACCAAGGAACTGAGGGATCATGTCGGATCCAAACATATCGATAAGAAATATCATTTTATTAGACATCGGGTAGAAGAGGGACTCCATGTAGTCAAGAGGGTATTGTTAGAAGAGAACCCAACAGATCCCCTTACGAAGGGACTGAGTAGGGTTAAGCACCTGTAGCACGCTAGGAGCATTGGGCTGAAGGATAATATTAGTTTTAATGATTAGATAGCCATAGAAACTTGTAATAGATAAATTGTAATTGGAAATTTGATGATTAAATAAATTATTTATGAGTAATGTTACTGTCTTATGTCTATCATTTACTATTGTTTCACTTTGCCTGTTTTGACTTCCTAAATAATAATATTATTTAAACTATCCATAGTCGCTCATACTTTGGAAGTATGTATGAAAGAAGATTGTCGTGCACTGGTTTGTAGATTGTCTAAGTGCTTAGACATAGCAAAGGTTTGCTGCAACTTTCATGAGTGCTCTTGAAATATGATTTGAGTATTGGATTAAACTCGCGTTCACTTGAATTACTTCATGCAATTAATCACGAGGGATTGTGAGACGATAATATCATATAGTCTTTAAACTTAGATATATGGTTTATTAATTACGAGTTGGTTGTGCATTGATAATGCGTAAACGCATCAGTAACTTGATGTTATAAAACACATTGGTGTGTATGATTTGATGAGTAAATAGTAAATGAATATAAGTCAAAGTTTATCTGTTCCTTTTATCCTATGAGGGTAAAAGCGATATTTTAGGCCCTCGATGATTTGGTTTGACTTGTGTGCCAGGCTCGGTCAAGACTGAGTTGATGTGTTCAATTAAGTTCTATGTCAGACAGATCAGAGATCGAGAAACAAACTGCTGGAAAAGAAGTATAACTATGTTCCATGTGATTGTACATACGATATCTTGAGAATGGAGGACTATATGATCCCTTATCTAAAGGATGTGTTAGAGTTCGACAGTGTCTTTTGAGAGCTGTGATTGCTAATTAGATTTTGAGTTTGTACTTGCATCTATAGTTATTAAAATTATCCAAGTGGGAGACTGTTGGATTAGGTGTCTAAGTCCATAACTATATTTGGTATGTACTTGATCCGATTGTAGCATGGTTCTTTTGGGTTGCCTTCACCAAATCAACTTGACTGGATGAATAATAGAGAAGGAGGTTATTACGGTTTATTAATATATTATACGAATAATATATTAAAAAGAGAAATCATATTGGTTAATTAATATTGGTCAGGAACTAATTTGAAAATTAATTTTGTGGTCAAAAGATATTAACTAAAGCCAAGGGACTAATATTTTAATTATTGGATAGTTGCAAGGTAGGTTGAGGAAACCCTAATGATGGGGTGGACGAATTCTTAAGGATAAGGCATTAAGAATTCGTCCAAGGTAGGGATTCCATAAGATTCTTATGGGCTACTTAGAGCCTAAGCAACCGGATAAGTGTTTGACTGAAACCCTAACTCCTCACCTATATAAGGACCATTCTGGCTACCTAATTTCGGCTACACCATAACCCTAAGAGTTCTAGGAGCCGATTTTTAGCATTCATCTTGTAACGACCAAAAATTTTCAACCAAATTTCTCATTTTTAATTACATAAAAACATGTGTCATATCAAAGTTCTCAAAAATCATTCAACAAGTTTTTAAAACAATTATTCAAATCCAGGATCATAACTCCATCTCGATGTAGGTGTACAATCACGCTGGTGCCTTCCCGCGATCATCGGAAGTACCTGAAACACATAACACATAAAACAGTAAGCATGAATGTTTAGTGAGTTCCCCAAAATACCACATACACATATTAGCCACCCAAGGCTATAACTCTGTAAGACCTTCCAGTAAATATGTCTCAGTGGGACCTTCCGGTACCACAATTCTGGTAGACCTTCTGGCCCTACCATGACTTACCTTCTGGCCTTACCTCTGATTGCCTTCCGGTATTAACTCTGATTGCCTTTCGACCTTAACTCTGATTGCCTTCCAGCCTTAACTCTGATTGCCTTCCGGCCTTGACCTTCCGGTCCCAAACATACGACATATACATAACACATAAAGTCACATAACTCATATGAATACATAAGACCTTCTGGTCACATATCACATAGAGTCTCATACATACACATAGATACCATTTCAGGTAATGTATAGTGAGAAGACTTACCTCGGGTAAACTCGACTGAGCTCGAACTAGAAATATTGATCTTGCCTCTGCCTAATCACATATAGAAATTATCTCTAATTAATAATGGCTCTCAAAGGCTAGACTAATCCCTTCCTCTGCTCTCTCTCAGAAGGATAAAAGACCATTCTACCCCTCTAATTGTCCAAAAGTCCACTTGTTGACTAAACCCTAAAAGTCAACGCTTGTGAGTACGTTGTGCATACCAGATCCCTATGCTAGGTGTACTCGTCCACTTCACTGATATTGGGCTGATCGAACCCTACGCTTCGTGTACTGGGATTTACGCTCAGCGTACGTCCCAATTTTACTATTTTCTCACTTATGGTCTTAATCAGTTAAGACCTTGTCTTAAAATACAGATCTGGACCTCCGACAGCCTCCTAATCCATAAAGTCGAAGACTTTACGCCTTTGCATGGTTGGTTTGGCTTGAAACACTCAAAACCTTCATCCATTTTTGTTGGGACTTATTATGTTGTGTCTTGGGCTTTTTGTATTGTATCCAGATTGGCCTGTCCATCTGTGATTTTCTCGTAGGGTTAGACTATATATGTGCATTATATAGAGATGTCTTTTAATTACGCTTAAGTTTTGTAACCCTAAAACACCTCTACAGTCGAAGTTCTTAATCGAGCTCTTCTGAGGTGTTGAAGCAGTAATCATTCAACATATTCAAGCCATATTCGTGTTCATATTTACGTACTTATTTGTTTGCATGCTTAGAATCAATAGATCCTGAAAGAACTACGTTCTAATAATTGGTATCAGAGCAGGAGACTGTGTGATCAATACACATTCCTTCTGTATTCAGAATTCCTTAGGGTTTCTGCTTTAATCGTACAAATAAGAATTCGTCTTCTTTGTTTCGACGACAACTCTGTTTTTGATAAAACCCTAATCTCAAGTTTACAGGTTTGATTCTAAAAGCTCACCATGTCTCACGAAGATTCGTAAACAAATCCCATTAACATCTCAAACGGCATTGGATCTACAACCAGGATACCCATTCTCTGCACTCAAGACTACGAAGTATGGTCACATCACTTTGAAGACTGTGTGGTTGGATCTGAAGATAACGACTATCTCATCTGGGAAGCTATCACACTTGGGCCGTTTGTTCATTCAGGAACAAACACAACCGTTAAGATGCAAAAGGAATATAACAAGTTGGTTGCTGATGAACAGAAGATGCCATTGGATGAAAAAGACATAATGTTGTGTAATGTGAAGCCTATGAGAATGATCAGATTCGCATTACAATCTGACACTTTTCGGTTGGTCGATTCATGCACGACAGATAAAGAAATTTGGGATAGGTTGAAGGAGCTTTATTCGACTGATGAAGATCTAGAACACTCCATTCAAACCTTGCTGCTATCAGAATTTGGAGTTTTCGAAAAGAAACCTAAGGAGAAGCTAATACAGAACTTTGATCGGTTCAATCATCTCTTGAGTAAGATGATAAAGCATGGAATAGAAAGGAAGTTGATTGAGAAGAAGGTAACGTTCATGAACGGACTCAGACCAGAATGGGTAGCCGTGGCTTCTACTGTAAAAGCGCATGAACAGTTTAAGTCTTACTCACTAAAGAAACTTGTGGGAATACTTAAGTCCCATGAAAGTGTCGTAACCAAAGAAGCAAAAGTGGATTCTGGTGTAGGATCGTTGGCTCTTGTCTCAAAAGTAAAAGGTATTACAGAAGAAGAAGAAGAGTCGGATTTGTCTGAGTGTGACCTTACAAGTGAGGGTATGCTATGATGGTCACCAATCCAAAGAAGTTTGCAAGAAGAAAATTTCCGATCAGCAAGAACCGAAACTGGTAGGGAATTTACAGCTCTGAAAAGCTGAAGGATGAAGCGAAGATCTCTTCTCAAAAGGATGAAGACAAGAGGGAGAGAAAACTTGCAGGAGACTCTGGATACGACTGTAATTACTGTCATGGCAAGAACCACTTTGCCAAGGATTGCATGTTGAGGAAAGAGATGGTGAAGATGATGAGGCATACTACATGCGCAAGCTGGAAGAAATCAAGAACAAGAAGACAACTAACGGTGCAAAAGGTACTATGAATGCTTTGATTGTGTAGGAAAATGCCGATGAAGATGAGTTCGGTGGCGTGGAAGTTTGGTAAACCGACTCTGAAGATGAAGAGGTGAGAAAGCCCACTCATGGAAAGACTTATGTAGCAAAGGAAGTAGGTTCGGCTGGGAAGTGCTTAATGGTCACCGCTAGATCATCAACCGAAAGTGCAGATGAGGAACCAAACCTGACTAAAAAAATGTTTTGCAGCAAAGCCAGTTAGTGAGCAGATCAATGACTGCGATTGTTTGATCAAAAAGGTACAATACATCCTTGAATCACTTAAAGTTCCATTAACAAATTATGAAGAAGAATTAAATGAATTAAAATTTAAATTCACTAACTTAAGTGGTAGTCTCATGCAAACTCACTTAGCGAATTCTAACCTAACCGACCAACTCAGCAGGGTGTCATCAAAGATTGAGGAGAGAAGGATGTGGATTGAGCTGAAGGAGGTGGAGTTAATTAGAGCTAGGGATGAAAGTTTTTATTTTCAAAAAGACAATTTGAAGTTTTTAAAACAGAAAAATGTTTTTTGTTTAATTGTTAAGCGTTTATATACTAATATAGCTCAATGGCATTTAAGTTGTGAGATAGGAAAGAAAATTCATAAGATGATGTTGCCATTTCTTGAATTTAAGGAAGACGAGGTCCTAGGAGAATGTAAATCAGAAGTATCATCAAAAGAGACGTCCATGTCATACAAAATTGGACTGGATAAAATAGAAACCTTCATTGATTCAAAGGAACACAAATGTATGTTAAAAGACATTTTAGATGAAAATGATAAGTTGAAAATTAAGTCGGATACTATTCACTCATTTGACCAATCCAATGCCAAACTAGATTCTGAAAATAAAACAGACTTAGAACATACGTCTGAATTTGATGAAGAAAGTGAGATGAGTGAGATATCTGTAAAAGACGTAGGTGATTGCTCTGAGTTTATGAAGAGAGAAACTGAGAATGAGAAACCACTAATCTCAGAAAATTCAGTGGAATTTGCTCGTCTAGCAAAGGATAAGGAAAAGAAGCTCAAAGAAAAGACTGTGGTTTATCAAAAGGTTCAAACTGTGCCGAATCAGGTATATGCCGATAAAGGAGTTACTTCTAGACAAACAACCAAACTAAGAGTCTTGGTTGAAAAAGACAATACAGAAGGGTGCAAAGATTTCTTCTGGTATGCTCCTATTGATAATGCAGACGAAACTGTAGGCTTATCTGAGCAGACTTCTTGGAGAGCTAAAGGAAGATACGTAGCTGACCCCATAAACAAACCCTCAAGTTTTGACAAACAAAGCACAAGTGGAACCAAAGAAATCCTTGTAGAACCAAAAGATGAACCGAAAGTTCTAGTCTAAACAACCAAAACTCAAATAGAGAAGCCAAAGGCCAACTTCAATATACACAAATCACAGAATGAACTAGCTGAACAGACATGCTTAAGAAATCAAAGATATGCAAAGAATCTGAATGAGCAAAAGAGTTACTGGCATTCCTAAAATCCCAACTATGTTCCTCCTAAGAAAATTTCAACCCAAGTTCTTACTATTCAGAGTCTAAGAACCGAAAGTCATGTTTTGGTCTGAACATCACTCAGAACCAAAAGTCCACTTTCAAGTTCGCAGACCAGTTTCGGTCCTAAGTCCACTTTCGGTCCCCTGACTAGTTCTAAACCCAGTATCGGTCCCCAGCCAAGTTTCGGTTACACCAAGCCCCAAAGCAAAGCAAATTATTGGGAAGAAATCAAAGGAAAAGGAAAGCTAACATGTGATTCTAAGATCCATAACCAGAAATCATCAGCTAATCCTAGGTTTCAAATGCCATCAAAAAAACTAACCAACGAATTCAAAATTTAAACAAGATAAAACCAAAATCAAAGTATATACAATTAAAAGAAAAGATCAAACCACTTTAGTAAAAAGAACATATTTGGTTGATATTTCTACTGCAATTCCTTTTTCTGTGAAAAACTCACAAGGACCTAAGCGACTTTGGGTTCCTAAATCTGCTTGAATTTACAGGTAATCAGTGATGAGTAGTTCAATGAAGAATGCTATATAGACAGTGGCTTCTCGCATCACATGATAGGAAGGAAGGAAGAGCTAAGGGAGTTTCGATTCCTTAAAGATGGTGGTTGTGTGAAATATGGAAATAACTCCTATGGCATAATCAAGGGATATGGTATGATAACAAATGGAGACTTCACGATTCGAAAAGTGGCTTATGTAAAAGGTTTACAGCACAATCTCATTAGTGTGTCACAATTAGTTATGGGCACAGGTCTAAAAGTATGATTTGACGATGAGGGCTCTGAGATAATTGAGAAACAATCCAAGAAGGTTATGTTGAAATCTGAACGTAAGGGAGAGATGTACCCTTTAAATCTCAATCCTATACGAGGAAAACCACCAATATGTTTGTTGTCAAAGGCAAATACAGATGATAGCTGGTTGTGGTATCGACGACTATCGCACCTAAACTTCAAAGACATTAATAAGTTGGTGTTTGGTGATCATGTTCGAGGACTTCCTCTTCTCAAGTTCGACAAGGACCATCTATGTGCAACATGTGAAATGGGCAAACAAAGCAGAAAGAGCCACCCTACATGAATCAATACAAAGATAATTAAAGCTCTTGAACTCTTGCACATCGACTTATGTGGACCTTTAGCTATTGAAAGATTTGGTGGAAGTAAGTATATTCTTCTAATTGTAGATGACTTTTCACGCTTCACCTTGGTTTTCTTTGTTAAATAGAAATCAAATGTGACTCCCAAGCTGAAAAAATTTATCAAGCAAGTGGAAGTACAGTTGAGGAAAATGGTAAGGAATATCAGAAGTGACAATGGTCTGGAATTTAAGAATAATGATTTTGAGAGCTTTCTGGCTGACAAGGGGATAAGTCATAATTTTTCAGCCCCTTATACACCACAACAGAATGGGATAGTTGAAAGACGAAACTGCTCTTTGTGTGAAGCAGCTAGAACCATGCTCAGTTTCGCTTCACTTCCATTATATTTTTGCGCTGATGCGGTTGCAACTGCATGCTATACACAGAATCAGTCCTTTCTAAATAAGAAATTCTCAATTACTCTATATGAGATCTTAAACAACCGAAAGCCAAATGTCAAGTTTTTCAACATATTCGGTTCAAGGTGTTTTATTTTCAATTCCAAAGAGAACCGAAATAAGTTTGATGTCAAAGCCGATGAAGGAATTTTTTTGGGATACTCACTAGCGTCGAAAGCATACAGAGTGTTGAATAAATGCTCAAAACGAATTGAATAAACCTATTATGTCACTTTCGATGATAGTTACATGAAGAAAGTTCAAAGAAGTAAAAGTGACTTGGGAGACATTTTTCCAAAATCTAGACAAGTCTCAGTTCTAATAGCCAACTTGTTTGAAGAATACATGCGCCTGTTTGATGAACCAGAGAAAGCAGCAAACTCAGAAGCAAAATCTGCAGATAACACAATTGAAAGTCTCAAGAAAATTATCGATGAAGCTGCCAAAGAGATGGATAATGAACCTCCAACCGCTAAGAGCAATCCACCATTTCAAGGGGAAAGTTCAACAACATCGGAAATAAACAAAGCATTAGCCGAGGGGGAGAATCCAACTCGCACAGAGAATGCAACCTTTAGTGATGACACAGATTACACTTCACCAGTCGAGGGGGAGAAAGCGATTGGAAGTACAACTGACGAAGGCGAGGGTGATCTATCTGAAGTAGAAGTCGAAGTGAATGCTGAATTGGATCCAGCATATGACCCAAATTATCCTCCATTAGTGAAATGGACCAAAGATCATCCCAAATCACAGATTATTGGTGACAGTTCAGAAAAAGTCCTTACTCGTTCTCAATTGAAAGCGAAACAAACTGCATTATTCTCTAAAGTTGAATTTTGTATGTTTAATTCGTTTATTTCCAAGATTTAACCGAAAACTGTAAATGTTTCATTTGATCATTCAGGTTGGGTCCAAGAAATGCAAGATGAGCTCCATGAGTTTGAAGGTAACCGAGTTTGGAGGCTGATACCTACACCAAAGGACGCGTCTGTGGTTGGCTTGAAGTGGGTCTTCAGAAACAAGTTGGATAAAGAGGGGAATGTCATTCGCAACAAGGCTCGATTGGTGGTGAAAGGATATTGTCAAGAAGAAGGGATAGATTATAAGGAAACCTTCGCTCCGGTAGCTAGGTTGGAATCAGTAAGAATCTTCTTGGCATATGCTGCTCATAAAAACTTAGAAGTCTTCCAAATGGATGTCAAATGTGCCTTCTTGAATGGAAAATTAGAAGAAACATTTTATATTGAGCAACCGCCTGGGTTTGTGAACGAGAAATTCCCTGATCATTGCTATGTGTTGGATAAAATAGTCTATGGATTAAAGCAGGCACCAAGAGCCTGATATGAAACCTTAACTCGTTTTCTAAAAATGTT
Source organism: Lactuca saligna (assembly GCF_052625555.1). Lineage (NCBI taxonomy): Eukaryota > Viridiplantae > Streptophyta > Magnoliopsida > Asterales > Asteraceae > Lactuca > Lactuca saligna. The sequence continues at coordinate 47,548,413 of NC_136421.1, read as the reverse complement.
AAAATTTAAGCAAGGTTCGGTTGACCCTACCTTCTGAAAGAAAGAAGGCGAACATCTAATGATCGTTCAAATTTATGTTGATGATATCATCTTTGGCTCTACGAATCCTAGCTTAATAGCTGAATTCAGAAATTTGATGGAGACTAAATTTGAAATGAGCGCAATGGGTCCAATTAACTTTTTTCTTGGTTTACACATTAGACAGGGAACATAAGGTATATTCATCAATCATGAGGGTTATACAAAGACCTTACTGATGAAATTTGGTATGATGGGCGACTCAAAAGTGAAGGTTCAATGGCATTTGGCACTAAATTAACACCATCTCTAGAAAAACTTGTTGTTGACATAACACAATATCATCAAATGATAGGGTCACTTATGTATTTAACAGCTAGTAGACCGGACATTATGTTTTCTGTGTGTTATTGTGCTAGGTTTCAAGCTAATCCTAGAGAACCTTACATGGTAGCTGTGACGAACATATTCCGTTACCTAAAGCGAACCTCATCTCTCGGTCTCTGGTATCCTGCAAGAACTGGATTCTTCATTCAATCTTATTCTGAGGCTCATCTAGGAGGATGTGGACTAGACACAAATAGCACTACAGGTGGATGCCAATTTCTTGATGGAAAACCTGTTAGCTGGCAGTCCAAGAAGCAAACCTGTGTCTCATTGTCTACAGCCGAAGCTGAGTATATTGCTGCAACATCTTTCACTTCTCAAGTAATCTGGATTCAAAGTCAAATGAGAGATTACGAGCTAAGTATGAAAAAGATACCTCTATATTGTGACTCAAAAAGTGTAATAAGGATTTGTCACAATCCGGTGCAACACTCAAAAACTAAGCACATTGCACTTACATATCACTTCATTAAGGATCATGTAGAAGATGGGAATGTGGAAGTACATTTTGTTCGATCTAGTGATCAACTGGCCGACATATTCACTAAGGCATTACCTGAAGCACTCTTTAACAAAATCTTACAAGGCTTGGGTATGATGGAAGCAGATTCAGTACTGAATCCTCAATTCTCTCACTAAAAATTAGACAATCGAAATGGAGCGAACGCTCGGTCTATTTCGGCTCCTTAAATTTTGGGAACCGAAATGAACCGACCGCTCGGTCTATTTCACTTCACTCAATTGAGATAAAGTTTCAGTTATAAACTGTGTACGTTTCTTTTCTCGTCTTTAATTTGTTTTATGCTTATTTAAATTTTCTATTTCTGTTTTTATTCTTTTTTAGAAAACTTCAAAAATCCAAAAATATTTTCTCTTTCTGTTGTTATTCTTTTTCAGAAAACTTCAAAAAAAATCCTAAAATATTTTCTATTTCTGTTTTCATTCTTTTTTAGAAAACATCAAAAATTCAAAAGTATTTTCTCTTTCTGTTTTTATTATTTTTTCAGAATATTCAATCCCTCGAAAATATTTTTTGTTTTGTTTGTGTGGTATATTTGTTTGTTCCTGCCTCTATTCAGTCACAAGGGAACAAGTATAACATAATTTGGAGCTGAGATAGATATGATGCTGATTTTATGAACTAGTTAAGGGTCTTAGAAGCATGCTACGACATGTTAAGTTAAGCCTCTATGACCTAGAGCAAGGCCTTAATGATTCGATTAATACATATCGTTTCTTCCCAATCAGACTGTTCTTACTTACTCGGTCTAGAGTTATCTTACTCTTCTCACATGAGTTAAGAGTTTCTCTGCTTTGTCCTGTTTTATAGCATAAGGTACTTTTGGTTCTTTCACCATCCTCAAACCATTCTACATCTAATCTCGGTTCACAATTATAACCCTTGAGACTCTTGATTCTTACCACTGAGGTTTATGGTTGCAAAAAATCTGTGTTTATGATCTTAGATACGTATACCACGTGCTGAGTGAAACCCAAAATACAACACCCATAATGAATTGACAGTGAATTTCTATATTCAAGATTTTACTTGTTACCTACTAAAATCTCTTTTCTTTGCGTCTAAAACCAAGGCTATTCTTCCCATAAAGATCCATTTTTTTATTATTTATTTATTTATTTATTGAGATTTCTATATAGTCTTCTGTTATCACAAAATATAACCTACCTACTTGTTCAACAGACCACATCGGTCTCACAAGTACTTCTTCCAACACTCGGTCTTATTTTAAGAGTCGATGTTCGGTTGAAGATATGTCGCCTTAAGCCTATGTCCTTTTAATGTTTATTCACAAACATTTGATCGTATTCTCAGGAAACCACACAAGCACTTCAAGTCATTCTTGACTTTGAAGGAAGCGATTCTTGCCCGGAATCCTTTGTTTTTTGTCTGATAATCAGAGATCACTCACATCCCATACACATTTGCTTTATTACTTTATCTTTTGTCACTCTAATGCACGAAAATTTTTAATTTTCCACAATCTGATGATGGTATGTTTGAGTTTATTTGTCATCTAGTGAATCAAGGGAAATTCTGATTTTTATGGCGAGTTATATTACAAAAGCTGATTGACAAAATCTTTTTGGGCGCGTGAATTTGAATGGTCCCTATACACACGCGTGCAGCCGCATACCTAGGAACACCCAACCTGTCAAATCACGCTTTTTCAGGCTACATGTTAGAGATCACGTCACAATTGTCACGATTTTTCTCTCTCGTAGCAACGGTATATAAAGGGTTTCCACATTTCTTTGTCTTCTACCAACATCAAGATTTCTAAACTGTAACGGCGCTTTCAACTGTTCATCTTCTTCCCTTGTTCAACAATGGCGACCTCTTCTTCTGCACAAGATCAGATTACTTCATCAGCCTTTCTTACCAAGAAAAATCAGAACATGATCATAGAACTGAATCCGTTTCTATATGGTTCTTACATGTTACAAGTTGTCGAATGTTTGAAGTACTCTCCATTGGTTATTGCCCTAACCCAATTCGAGGCTGTTCTGATGTCTTTGCTATCTCAAGTCTACTCTTCCGCATCGTATGACAAGAACAAGGAAAAAATATATTTTCAAATCCACTCCAAGAAGGCCTCTATTTCAAAAGGGAGGTTTTGCTCGTTGCTACATCTCGCTGTGGATTCTTCTGTTATTTCAGCCGACTTTATTAAAACAACACAAATCTTCTCGATTTTGTATGAAATGGGATACATGGATGTGCTAAGCACCATTTCCAAAGTCAAGAAGTCGTGTCTACCATCTCAGTGGAACGGTCTTCTAACTCTTCTTATCAAAGGCTTGGCGGAACGAAGTGCTGGATCAGATGGCACTAGTAAAGGATTTATGACCATTCTCTATGGTTTGTACAATGGAATAAACCTGGACTATGGGTCTATTATATGGTCTCAGGTCGTGCAAAGCCTAAATACTTCCACTCACCAGTCCGAAATTTCTTGTGGAAGGTTTTGGACTCTCATTACAAGGCGGGCAATAAACACTCTGGAAGTTCCAGTGATAAACGATGCTCTCACTGCGTCCATTGCAACTTTTCATACAAAGAAGGTCATCATCTCCGACCCAACAAAGTTTCTTCATTATGGTTCCATTCTGGAGACCATGTACAGGAATGTTATAGCTGAGAGTAAGGTGATGGTTGACTATAGAAAACTTCCTCCCAAGGAGTTGAGAGTTCTTTCTCCTGAGCAAAAGGTTGCCTTGGATGCTGTTGACAAGCCAAGCAACAGAGGAAAAAGGGTGATAACGAAGAAGGAAACAACCAAGGAGGATCAACCTAAGCCCTCCAAATCCTCGAAGCGAAAGTCAGAAAAGGAGTCCTCCTCAAAGCCAAAGAAAATTAAGAAAATGGCGAAGAGATCAAGACATCAAACTCCTTTAAGTCCTGCTCATCCTAAATATGATGAAGAAGATGAAGTTCATCTGGAATCTCCTTGGGGTAATACTCCTCTTAGATCTCCTACACAAACCGAATCTCCACCTCACAAACTTCCAACCCCACCTCCATCACCGAAACCGAAACCTCCATCGCCGACACTGAAAGTCCCAGTTTCGGATGTTACCACTTCCACAGCAGAAACCTCTTTACCACCACCACCACCACTAGTTTCTTCTATTTCCATTCCTACAGCCACCTTACGAACTCCTATAATTTCCCAATCAACCACCACACCTATCCCTAAACCAATAACAAGGGTCAACGTATCTGATACGGGGGCACCTACTGAAACCCAACCCCCAGTCATCTCTAAACCTCTGTCTCCAACCAACTTAACCGGTTCTGGTGCTACTCTAGGTGGAGACAATGATGAGTATGACTCTACATACTTTAGTCCATATCAGATTCAATCTGATGAAGATAATGATGCTCCTATCAACCACCAACATTTGCAGAGCATTCATGAAAAACTGGATAAGTTACTTCCAGATAACAAAGCTTATGGAGGGGTGGTTCTTAAAGCTTTTGTGGAGACTTCCATCGAGCAATATACAACAATTATGGATAAATCAACTGATGCAATCAAAGAATCAACTTCTACTTGCAGAAAAGCTTCTGCCGATGTTGCTGACGTTATTCAAACCACGTAGATCTTTTTGGATTCTTTAAAAGGGCATGCTGATAAGAATGCTGCCAAAGTTCGTGAATCAATCAAATCTCTTTCACAGTCTCTAAAGGAAGAAAAAAAGAAGTTTGATGATGTTCGTTCCTCCATCAAAGCCGAAAACGCTTCCCTGATAAGTTCAGTTTCCTCTAGGCTGGACTCACTACATGCAAATATTGCCAAAGAGAGTGTTTTTAAAGAAGAAATTGCTCGCCAAGCCTCTACCATTGCAGTTCAACAAGTTCAACTTGCTCAAGTAGAAAAGGAGATTTCCTTGTTAAAAAAACTGAGAGAGTTGTGTTCCGAAGCTGTGCAAACGATGTCAAGGACATGTTGACCAATCTCCTTGGTGCTCATGATCCGATGCTCACTCTTACCATCAGAAATCATCTTGCTGGCAAACTGCTTCCTGCCCTTGCAATACTTCATGAGATGAAAGGTGTTTCGGAGCCTTTTGTTACTCTAAAACAAGGGGGAGAGGGACCACAAAAAGTGATTGTAACAAAAGAACTGAAGGTTAATGTAGCTTCAAGTTCTGGTCCAACAGATAAGCTGAAACGGATTGTCAATGACAGTGATAGTGATGCCGAAGAAACTATTGTTGAAGCCCTCAAACGAAAGAAGAGAGATAAAGAATTGTATGGCAATCTAAAAATAACAAAGGAGGAAGTGGAAACATAGAGGCGTAACAAAGAAGAAGAAGATATCTTGAAGTGTAAGAAGGCTCTATTTCCTGAATGGACTAGAGAGGTGCTGATCATTCTAGCAATTGTATCATCAAGTGTTTATTGATTAGAACCGATTGCTTCTTTTGACTGTGATAAGTCAAAGGACTCACAGTTTGATATGCCAATTACAAGGAAGGCATTTACATTTCATTGTTTTGACTCAACTGCTGAGGTTCCTTTTCCAAGTCCAAAGGTTGACCGAGAGCTTATCGACTTTTACCTAAAGTATGGCCAACCTCAATACCTGACATGGAATGCACAGAAAATTACAACTGTCAAGGTATTGAAATCGAAACCTACAGGAAAGTTTGTGAATGTGGATTTCAAGATTACACGAGGGTCTGCAAACTCTGTTTCAATGATTTCTTTAGCAGATCTTCCCAATCTCAATCCTCATGATTGGATATTGCTATACAACATTCTGCTCACTAATTCGAAGGAGTATGAGCCGATTCTAGAGCACTTAAAGAGAATGTTGGCCTCCTACATCTATGAAGTCGCAACATCAGGAGATGGAAAAAGTGATGAACAAGAAGCCGACTGTCAAGACTACTCAAAAGCCAGGGGATGTGAACAAAATGAAGATAGGGCAAATTGATTCAACACATCTAACTGTGATGTTTACTAAAGGTGAAGCTCACAAGTTTTTGTTTGCTCTGGTAGATAAGAACATGTTTTCTACTGACTGCTTGGAGCACATTATCAATTTGATACATCGGTGAAAGTAGAACTCGGATGCTAACAAGAAAAATTTCAATGATATGCTTCGGTGGTATATTAACTTTCGGTACCATCTGTAAGCTATCATCCCAAGGGTATTCAAGACGGTGAAGAAGCTTTCGGTTGTTAAACAGAGTTGAAATCTTGGTCCCAAAGATGCAAAGGGGGAGATTGTTGGGACTTATTATGTTGTGTCTTGGGCTTTTTGTATTGTATCCGGATTGGGCCTGTCCATCCGTGATTTTCTCGTAGGGTTAGACTATATATATGCATGCATGTGTGCATTATATAGAGACTTATTTTAATTATGCTTAAGTTTTGTAACCCTAAAACACCTCTATAGTCGAAGTTGTTAATCTCTTCTGAGGTGTTGAAGCATTAATCATTCAACATATTCAAGCCATATTCGTGTTTATATTTACGTACTTATTTGTTTGCATGCTTAGAATCAATCGATCCTGAAAGAACTACGTTCTAACAATTTTCTTCCTTAAGCTCATATCCCATGCATGGTTAGTTCTTATTTACTAAGATTGGATTTTTATGACCTTATAACACGAAATACACTAGCAAGGGATAGATCTAGATTCGTAGAGCTCATTAACTCACAAAGCCATCGAGTTTTGGGACAAAAACCCTAAAACATCCCATATAAGAACACACAACAGAAAAGGAAGAAAGTTTGAAGCTTTATACCTCTAAATGAAGCTTCTCACACTGCTAAGCTCAGATCCAAGTGCTTGAGCTCTTACTCCTTCTTCTCCAAAGCTTCCTTTCCACTCTTAAGGCTCAAGAACATACCAACAAGCTCTCAAGGGAACTCTCTAGCTACAAGAATGGGGATTAGGGTTTTAGATGAACAAGTCTCTGGAAATGGTGGCCAACAATGAGACCATAACGTTCTTTAAACAGGGGGCTCATTTAGAATTAGGGTTTCATTATGGGCCTGGTACGCCCCATGTACAACTTGGTACACCCCACATACTAGGAAACCTCCGCGTCATGAATACGCTCACGAGTACGCGCGACGTACACCCTACTACGCCTAGCGTACTTGATTATCACACAAACTACAAAAGGGTTAAAACTGGAAACTTAAGGAAAGAAGAAGGGCCAAGGAGATAAACCTGATTTTGGGATGTTACAATTCTCCCCCGCTAGAATTAGACTTCGCCATTGAAGTCTTGCTCCGCAAATAAATCAGGGTACTGCTCCCACATCTTTGATTTCGGTTCCCAAGTCAAATCGGATCCCCTCCGATGTTGCCACTGGACCTGAACTAGAGGCACTTCCTTGTTCCTCAGAACCTTCACTTTCCGATCTAGCATCGCGATCGGCCTCTCGATGTAATTCAGGCTTGCATCCACCTGAATGTCCTCTAATGGTACTACTACCGTATCGTCGGCCACACAATTCCTCATTTGTGAGACATGAAAGGTGTCATGGATCTGACTCAACTCTTTAGGTAGCTCTAAACGATAAGCTACATTACCCACTCTAACAGTCACTCTGAAAGGACCAATGTATCGGGGCCCCAACTTGCCCCGCTTCCTAAATTGGATCACCCCTTTCCAAGGGGAAACCTTCAGGAGAACAAAATCTCTGACCTAGAACTCAAGCTCGAATCGTCACCTATCTACGTAACTCTTCTGACGACTTTGGGTCGTTTTCAACCTCTGTCAGACCTGCTGAATCTGCTCAATTGTCTTTAACACTATCTCAGTTCCGCCCATAATTCTCTGCCTTACCTCTCCCCAGCAGATGGGACACCTCATCCCATAAAGAAGCTAAAAGGGAGGCATACCGATGCTCGAGTGATGGTTGTTGTTATAGGAAAACCTAGCCAAAGGTAGGTATGAGTCCCAACTTCCACCAAAATCCATAACGCATGCCCGAAGCATCTCCTCGAGCGTGTGAATCGTTCGTGCACTTTGTCCGTCTATCTATGGGTGGTAGACGGTACTAAAATGCAATTGCGTTCCCAACTACTCATGGAACTTCTTCCAGAATGTGGAAGTAAAACGCACATCCCGATCCGAAACTATGGACATCGGCACTCCATGCCGAGCTACCACCTCTCAGACATAAATCTCTGTCGGCCTCTCAGCAGAAGAGCTTTCACTAATAGCAAGGAAGTGATCACTCTTCGTCAACCGATACACAATCACCCAGATTGTGTCAACTCCACGCGCCGTCTTCGACAATTTGGTGATAAAGTCCATCGAGATCTGCTCCCACTTCCACTGGGGAATCTCTAAAGGCTGCAATGGACCATGAGGATGCTGGTTCTCTGCCTTGACCCATCAGCAGGTCAGGCACCTCTCTACTACCCACACTGCATCTCTCTTCATACAGGGCCACCAGTAGTCTCTTTTCAGATCCAAATACATCTTAGTGGCCCCAGGATGGATCGAAAACCTCGACCTAAGCGCCTCCTCCATCAGAGTGCTACGAGCTCTGCCCATATAAGGTACCCAAATCCAACCTCGAAAGGTCATAAGCCCCCGACTATCCATCACAAACTCGGATACCTGGCTGACCACCCGCTTCCCCTTGCAGTTCTCTGGTCTCATGGCCTCCGCCTGGGCGTCTTGAATGGTATCCAATACCGGAGTCATCACTGTCATCCTCATGCATATATCTCGGATCGGGGAAATCTCCTCCTTGTGGATCAAGGTATCGGCCACCACGTTAGCCTTGCCTGGGTGATACAGAATCTCACAATCGTAATCTTTTACCACGTTCAACCATCTCCTCTGGCACCAGATCTTGAGGGTTTATCCATCAGATACTTCAAGCTCTTATGGTCCGTGTAAATGGTACATCGAACCCCGTACAAGTAATGGCACCAAATCTTAAGGGCGAACACCACTGCCCTTAACTCTAAATCGTGGGTGGGATACCTCATCTTATGAGGCTTCAGCTGCCTCGATGCATATGATATTATGTGCCCCCTCTACATAAGCACTGCACCTAACCCCGATATAGATGCATCACAAAAAACCACGAAGTCCTCCATTCCCTCAGGAAGAGCTAACACTGGAGCTTCGCATAGCCTCTGGCGAAGAGTCTCAAATGAGGTCTGCTGATCGGGACCCCAACAAAAGCAACACCCTTTTGGGTTAACTTGTTGAGAGGAACAACAATCCTAGAGAAATCTATGATAAACCTCCGGTAGTAGCCAGCTAACCCTAGAAAACTCTTGATCTCGTTGGGGGATCTTGGCACCTCCCAACTCATAACCACTTTAATTTTTTCCAGGTCGACCAAAATCTCATTTTGATTAACGAGGTGTCCCAAGAACTGGACCTCTTGTAACTTGAAATGACACTTGGAGAATTTGGCATAAAGCCTCTCTGATCTCAATACTTCGAGAACCTCTCTCAAATGCTCCTCATGCTGCTCTCTAGACCTCGAATACACCAAAATACCATTAATGAACACGATCACCAAACGATCCAACATAGGTCTGTATACCGGGTTCATGAGGTCCATGAATGCTGCTGGTGCATTGGTGATCCCGAAAGGCATCACCACGAACTCGAAATGCCCATAACTAGTTCTAAATGCTGTCTTCGGAATATATTCCTCACAATCTCTCATCTGATGATAACCAGACCTCAAATCGATCTTGGAGAACCAAGATACACCCTTCAATTGATCGAATAGATCGTCGATCCTTGGCAATGGATAACGGTTCTTAATCGTCAACTTGTTCAACTCCCGGTAATCAATGCACATCCGGTGTGAACCATCCTTCTTCTTATCAAAAAGGATTGGTGCTCGCCATGGCGAGCTACTCGGCCGGATAAATCCTTTTCCTAACAGCTCCTGAATCTGAGAGAATAATTCCTACATCTCTAGCGGAGTAAGGCGATAGGGTGCCTTGGCGATAGGTGCTACCCCTGGAAGCAAATCAATGCGAAACTCCACCTGCCTCTCGGGAGGCACACCCGGTAACTCCTTAGGGAAAACATCCTGAAACTCGCTAACCACCGGAACGTCAACGATAGTATTCGGTCTCTCCGTAATATCCCGCGTATCTGACACATACGCTAGAAAACCTATGCAACCCTACTACAAGCTCTACCTCGCTCTGGTAGCCGAACAAAAATGTTGACCCAGATCCGGTACCCTCTCCATATATAGTAAGCACTCCCCCATAGGGGTCTTGTATCATCGCCATTCGACACTCACAGTTGATCATAGCTCAGAATCGACTCAGCCAATCCATGCCCACAATAACACATACATCAGCCATCACGATCGGTACTAGATCTATCGGAAACTCAACTCCGAAAAACTCGACCACACATCCCTGGATCACATCAGTCGCAAACACTACATGCTCATCGGCTATATAGGATCTCAGAGGTTGACTCAATGCCTCTCTTCGCATACTAATGTGGCGACTAAATTCTAAAGATACGAAAGATCGAATCGCACCCGAGTCAAACAACACCAAAGCAGGTACGGAACTCACAAGAAAAGAACCTAAACATATCACAAATAAGCATCATATATAAGCAAAAGATCACATACCACCCACAACTTCGGGTGCTGCGCGGACCTCCTCCGCGATCAACTGAAAGGATCTCCCGCGAGCCTTCAGTGCCTTGGCCTTCACTGTCCGACTCTCAGTAGCTCGAATAACAACAGGTGCAGATCCCTGCGCTGACCCCTGTAACAACTGCGGGCATTCAGCCTTTCGATGGCCGGTCTAGTTACAGTGAAAACAAACTGTGAACCCTTTGGGGAAATCCTTGGCTATGTGCCCCTCCTTGCCACACTTGTAGCAAGCACCTGATCGATAATTCCCCTCATGTCCCTTACCGCACTTCCCACAAGTGCAACCCTTCTAGCCTCAAGACCTCGAATCAGCGAACTTTTCCCGCTTGGCTCTCGGCTGAGACTGAGCTGGTCGCCTATCCCTCCTCTGAGACTCCGCCTCCTCCTTGTATGAGTCTCCAGGTCTATTTCCCTCTTCCAGGTGTTTCTCTGTAGCTCAGCAAATGCCTGTATGACGAGTTCGCCATGAACTCATGAATGTCTCTCCTCAGTATGCTCAAGTATCGACTCATGTGCACCTGCTCAGTAGACACGTGCTCAACGCAAAACAACGCCCTCACATGAAACATCTGCGTGATCACAGTCACAAACTTAGTCCCCTGCTTGAGGGACAAGAACTCATGGGCCAACTGTTCCCTCTCCACCAGAGGAACGTACTCATCTTGAAACATAGCAGTGAACTTCTCCCAAGTCACCGCGGTAAGCTCTACAGCAGAGAAATCAGCTATCACAAACTTCCACCAGTCCTTCACTCCCAAGCGAAGCTAATTCAGCATGAATCGTACCCTCAGATGCTCCGGACAAGAACATGTATAGAAGCATCCCTTAATGTCAGAAATATATCTCATTGCTGCTATTGGATCCTGAGTCCCATCAAACTCTGGTGGATATGTGTTGCTGAAATCCCGGTATAACAACAAGTCACCCCCTATGGCCTAGCAGCAGCAACGGTTGAGGTGGCAGCAGCAACAACAACATTGGTAAGAGTAGCGTACTGCTCGTCAAATGTCTCAATCAACATGGTCATTATAGACCCAATCATCTCCGGTATCTCAGCTCGAATGGCTGTAACTACCTCATCATGAATCATCCTGCAAATGTCATCATCGCTAACACCGCGGCTCTGTGGAGTGTGGCGCGTACCCACCATGACGTCTCTGAAACAAAACACAAAAGAAATTAGAGACTCATTTGAGTTTTCTCGCACTCGATCACTCAACCCTATTTTTTCCTTAGTACCCTAAGGATTCTTACTTGGGCTACTTACTGACCCGGTGGTTCCAGTAGTACGAGCCCTATACTACCTTCTACACCACATCAGTATTCATCCAAGTCCTCCTCCTAGGATCCCAGATCGCAAGTACTTTATATCTTGTTGAACTCAGGCTATCCTCCAGTAGACCTCTCATAAGCTCCTCCCTGCTACCTACTCACACTCGAAGTAATTCACAGCAGCAGTAACTCCAAGGCTAAGGCATCACAAATCAGGTTGCTCTAGTCGTAAATATGAATACCTAGCCTACTCTAGCATGCATAACACATCTCATAATATTTCATAACACATATCATAAGGGTATTTTGGGAAATCACCATTTGTGCTATGGCTAATTGTACACACTGCTCCTTTCCGCTCTTTTGAAATGTTTTACTCTTCTTATAAAAATTGTTTCTTTTGGAAAACTTTTCTCAAATCCTCAGTTTGAGTTCAGATATGCCCGAAGGTGTATCCGAATCCCTTAAACCAAGGCTCTGATACCAACTTGTAACGACCAAAAATTTTCAACCAAATTTCTCATTTTTAATTACATAAAAACATGTGTCATATCAAAGTTCTCAAATATCATTCAACAAGTTTTCAAAAAAAATTATTCAAATCTAGGATCATAACTCCATCTCGATGTTGGTGTACAATCACGTCGGTGCCTTCCCGCGATCATCGGAAGTATCACGCCTGTTCGTCATCGTCTTCATCGATGTAGGTATTCATGGACCTGATGAATAGGGTGTGCCGTCCTTACTTGGATCAGTTCTTCATCGTCTTCATCGATGATATACTACATGGAGTATATTCAACACATACGAAGAGTCTTATAAACACTACGATCGGAGAAGCTCTATACGAAGTTCTCGAAATGCGAATTTTGGATTTGAAGAGTCGAATTTTTGAGCCACGTTGTTATCGAAAAGGGGATACACTTGGACCCCTCCAAAATTAAGGCCATCGAGAACTGGTCGGCATCGAACACACCTACAGAGATTCGTCAATTTCTAGGTCTCGCTGGCTACTATCGCAGATTCATAAAGTACTTCTCTAGCATTGCGAAACCTCTTACTACATTAACCCAGAAAGTTGTGACCTTTTACTGGGAAGCAAAACAAGAGAAGGCGTTCCAAACACTGAAACAGGCCTTGTGCACCGCACCAACAGTTTTTCAAGTTCGATACATGGAAGCTTAGATGTATGTTACTAAGTTCACATGGTGGATTAAGTTTGTAAGCAACAGGGCCGATTCTGGCGAGAATCTCGAAAGGCCCTACGTATCTTGGATTTAGCTTTCCACGCTTTCCAAAGCGTATTAATCCTTTCCACGCTGAGACCTTCAATAGAACGCGGTCTCCTACCTGGAATTCCAAAGGTTTCCTCCTTTGGGCATCGTAGCTTTTCTGTCGGTCTCAAGAGGCTTTCAACCGTTCATGAATTTGAACGATCTTCTCTGTCGTTTCCCGTATGATTTCCGGACCGGTGAGAGTGCTTTCAGGAACTCGTCCTTTAGCTAACTGTGTGTCACCAACTTCAGTCCAGCACAGAGGGGACCTGCACTTACGGCCATAGAGGGCTTCAAATGGAGCAAACTTTATGCTCGTATGATAACTATTATTGTATGAAAATTCGGCAAGGGGTAAATGGATATCCCATGCCTTTCCAAAGTCAATCACACAGGTTCTCAGCATATCTTCCAAAGTTTGTATCATTCTCTCACTTTACCCGTCTGTTTGTGGATGGTAGGTTGTACTCATGTCTAGCCTAGTCCCCACGGAACTTTGTAGTGACTGCCAGAACCTTGAAGTAAATCTACTATATCTATCGGAGATAATAGATATCGGAACACCATTCTATCGCACTATTTCCCTCATGTAAGTTCTTGTAAGCCATTCCATCTGGTCAGCCTCCTTCATTGGTAGAAAATGCGCGGATTTGGTGAATCTGTCGACGATGACCCATATGGTATCAAGTACACCTGTTGTCTTGGGCAACTTGGTTATGAAGTCCATAGTAATCCGTTCCCATTTCCATTCCGGTATCTCCGGTTGTTGTCGTAATCCTGAAGGTTTCTGATACTCGACCTTAACCTTAGCGCAAGTAAGACATTTACTTACGAAGGTAGCAATTTCTGCTTTCATGTTAGGCCACCGGTATAGTTTCTTAAGATCCAGATACATTTTATCTGAACCTAGGTGAACGGAATACCTCGTGTTGTGTGCTTCGGTCATGACCACGTCTCTGAAGCCACCATGTCTCAGTGTCCAGATACGGTCCATGAGATAATATGCTCCACCACCCTTGATTTATAGATTCTTTTCCATTCCTCTTAGGGATTTACCCGTCACATGTTCAGGTTGAAAAGATTCCAGTTGAGCCTCCTTAATTTGTGTGGATAAGTGGGAATGGATAGTCATAGTCAGAGATTTGACTCTCCGACCAGTGTATTCTTTTCGACTTAGGGTGTCAGCTACTACATTGGCCTTGCCAGGATGATAACGAATTTTGCATTCGTAGTCATTGAGTAGCTTGACCCATCTTCGTTGTCGCATGTTGAGCTCCTTTTGATCGAAAATGTGTTGAAGTGTGACAACCTGAAATTTATTCCGTCATTTTTAACCATCTCTTCCGTTAATAAGCCTCGTATATTTAACTGTCCGTTAACTTTTGGACTGGTTAATTAATTTGGGACTTTTTGAATGACTTCATGAAGGTTGAAATAAATTAGAAACACCCACAAAATGCCCTTAAAAATGTTTAGTTTCAACCAATTCAAAATACGACCGTTTAATTGGGTGCGACCAAAAAGCCCCGTTTAACAACAGTATCGGGTAGATTCCCACTGAGCCCCAACTCAAACCCCTATATAAGGGTGAGTGGAGTCCATTAGAGACTTTTTCACTCTCTCTCCACTCTCTCTCTCTCTCTCTAATACTTATTTTCAAGCCAAAAACGTCTGTTTCGAGCCCCAAACGAGTAAGCAATCCACCCTAACTTGTTGTATAGCTTAAGTAACATACAAATTCGTGTTTAAGACATCAAATGGGGGCAAGATTATGTGTTTATGGCCCAAGAACACTCTTGGACCGTGAACACTCCTAAATGGGGTTTTTAAGCCCCAAAACCCTTCCAAATTGCCCCTAAGGCTTAGATATGACTTGTGGACTTACACATTCGGACTTAGAACACCTTGAACTATAATTTTGTGCAATAAATTTGAGTTTACTGCCCAAGAACTTGCTTGGGCCATAAAATCCTCTTCATGGGGAGTAAAATCAAGTTTAGGTGTTAGAAATGCCCCTAAGCACCTCCAATGGCCTTGGAAAATGTCTAGAAGCAACCTCCATTGTAGTAAGGACATTAAACATCAATTAAACCAAGGAAACAGGAGTTGATGGCCGTAAACCCCCATAGAATTGGTCCATAGGCCATAAACTCCCATTAAGTTCCCAAATGATGCCCTAACACCCCCATTTGGCTTGGAATAATGCTTAGAACTTTATACTTTATCATTTAAGGCTTAGATCTATGAAGGAAATGATCAAGTGAGAGTTTACAGCTGTGAACTCCTTGTTTAGGGTCGTGAACTCCTTAAATGGTCCCTTAAGAGCCTTATACCCCTTCATATGCATTGTATTTGGACCTAGCCTAATTCCTTGAGTGATATAAGACATTTTGGCATCCTAGAACACCCTCACCATGAGTTTACGGCTGTAAACTCATGGGGAGTTAGTCCCAGGGATGTGAACCCTATAAAGAGTAAACTCCCGATCTAAGCCATACACACCCTTAAATGTTACCCGGGACACTCCAAACACTTAACCAAAGTGTTTTCCGCACTTTAGGATGAGTATACGTAATTAATTAGTATTATATTTACTAATTATATGTAAACATATGTCATCATATGTTAATAGGTCACTAAGTGTGTTTAAGTCTTTACTTGACACTAAGCACCCAACCGACACCTTCGTCGGATCTACTTACAACAGGTGAGTTCATACCCCTGAATTAACCTTTTAAATGTTTTTACATGCTTTTAAGGGGGGGGGGGGATACAAGTTAAACATGCCAGTTATCATATCAATCACATGTGATTGATAACCCGCATGCACAAGGATTTATTGCACTGTCAACTGTTTTACCAAGAATGATACTATAAATGGTTTTCTAAAATGTTTTTCCTTGTTCAAAGCTCCTCTCAAATTGTCTCTCGTGCTGTATGTTTTATTTCAAATTCCGTTACAACACCATTTTAAACAAAGGTTTTCTTTACCTAAAATGTTTTATCAAAGTTTCATTTAAAACTTATTTTACAAAAGAATACCAAGACGTGATTTTCTCAAGTATAAAAGTTTTCCCAAGTTTTTCATCAAAGTTTTCTTCCATGTTTTTATACTCCTACTTTGTTAGATACTACTGCTTCGTTATACTTCCTCGTAGTTAATGCTACAACTTTGTTAACACTTTTACTTCATGATACACTTTTACTTCGTGATACGCTTTTACTTCACGATACGCTTTCACTTCACGATACACTTTCACTTCACGATACACTCTAACTTCACGATACGCTTTCTGTTGGATAAGGTGTCTAAGTCCATAACTTATTTGGTATATACTTGAGCCAACCCGGCATGGTCCATTTGGGTTGCATCTCATCCAAACTATTTATGGATAATTTTATGAGAGTTATACACATATGTTTGTTAATATATTATAAGTTATAATATATTAATATGAGGTTATGTTATTTAATTAGTTTTAGTCTTAAATTAATTATGAATTAATTTAGAGATTAAAAGGAAGACTAGTTAGATTATGGGCTATTGGTTTTATATAGTGTGGGCTAATGCTCTTTTGTTAATGGGCTAGGCTTATATGGAAGTCCATGGATGATCCATGGAGCTTTTAACCCATGGATCCTTGGAAAGGAAAGGTCATGGGTTATTAGGGTTTCACCCTAACCATGCACACTATATAAGCATGCTTATGGAGCATGAAATGGTGCTTAAGGGTAACTAGTGAACTAGTGTGTGTGAGCTTGTGTGTGGCCGAAATATACAAGTGTGTATTCTCTCTCAAGGTTTTCGAAGAGTTTGTGGTGTTTTGTGATTCGATTTGAGGCATTCACATTATTGGTGCTTGGCCCTCAAACTCCTCAAGAACCAAACTCATCAACAAAGGTATGTAATCTCTTCTAACTCTTTTATGTTGAAATGTTCCCTATGCCATGTTAGATAGGTTATAAACCTTGGAAAATAATATTATTTTGCATGTATTTAGACAAACATAGATCCAAGGATTATTAGGGTTGCATGCACACTTAGGAAGTGTTAGATTGCTCAAAACCCAACAGTGGTATCAAAGCCTAGGCTTGCTTGTTTGAATACTTGATGCAAATTGCTGAAAATCGAAGATTTTATGCTGTCTGCACAGCTGACTCACCGAGTCCATGTAGGGACTCGACGAGTCCAAGGCAAAACTCATCCAACTCGGCGAGTTGGTTCATGCTCTTGATGAGTTGGACCCCCAGGCAGCATATCTTCGAGTTTTGGTGCTGGAATTGGTCTAGAATCATTACCTTAAACTGTTTTAGACTCATAAAACCTATTTTTGATGTGGTAATGATGATGGTGGACCAATTTCAAAGTTATAATCAAAATTCCATGATTTTATGTGTTCATATAATTCTTGAAATTTTGATGATCATGTTCATGTTCTTATGAATTTAGAAGATAATAGGAATTATTTGCTGAATTGTTTAGAATTAATCCATGGTCATTTATGTGTTTTAATGGAGTCCATAATTTGTCCTCAAGTTATGGATATCCAAAGGTCACTTTTATTTAACACACACTTAAAGCACATAAGTTACATGAAAATGAAGAGTCTTCATTTTTATGAACCTTTAATTCATAAGTTATGAAATGAAAAGTTTTGGATGGTTACAAAAAGATGAAGAGTCTTGTCCTTATGTTATGGAGGTTCAAGAGTTACTTCATTAATAAATATATAAAGTGTAACCTTAATTAATTCCATAAGTTATAAAATAAAGAAAAGTAATTCTTTTATTAGTTTAAAGTCTTCCATAACTTGTCCTCAAGTTATGGAACTTGAAGAGTTTTTGGATTAAAACTACTTTAAACACATAAATCATGGAATTAATTAGTTTTGAATAGTTTCAAAATTTGCCCTCAAGTTTTGGAATTTGGAAAAGTTTCACACACTTTAATAAACTTTAATTCCAACACTTAGAATTTTAAAAGTTAAAATTCAACCCTTATACTATTTATAACATTAATGGTTAATTATATATATATATATATATATATATATATATATATATATATATATATATATATATATATATATATGTATAAGAACAAGTCGTTTTACCGTTAGTAGGCCTCATTCACGAAGCCGGTCTATAATGTGGGTATAAGGTTGTTGCCTATAAAATGGCGACTTAATGGGTGTCCACTCTCACCCACAGCTTGCTTGATCGGTGGAGGGTCGTTAGCCGAACGGGTAGGACAATGACTTTAAATTCTCGTTAAAAGCATAATGATTATTATAAAGTAACTAAATATTTTTATTTAATTCCCAATCTTAGTTACTTTAGGAAAAATGTGAATTTGGTGCTAGCCCATGGAATTCACACTTTGTACCTTATCAAGTCGTTAGTGGAGCGTGTGTGGTTAACCGGCACACTAACTTGGACTAGTAAGGATCACGAAGGGTGACTTAATGTTTGTCATAGATCAATGGAGCGTGTGTAGGTAACCGGCACATTGATTAGGTGATAATATCAAGGGTACCAAGTGAATTGGTATGGTTATTCACACCTTGCTTTGTGATCCTCGGCATCCCAGTCAAAAAATTTGAGAGGGCACACTCGAGATTGAAACATGCCATTGAAAAGTTCAATAAATTATTTCGTTTTTCATGGTGGAAATTGGTGAATCGTCATTCGCCTACCTTCAAATATTTTATAGCTTGGATTACGGCATCCCTCTTCCAAATTATAAAATATTGTGTTGGGTCCTAGCCTTGATATTTCATATTGGGTGTTATATTAAGGACTTTGAATCAACTAACTTGATTTTCTCCCATTATAGATGTCTGGTTCAGACAACTATGATCTTCCCAAATCTCTTGAAGATGGTGTCCCTCAACATCATGCTTTACTTCCTCCACCTCCTCTAATTATTCTCCCTCACCCACAAGTTCTTGAAAAGTTTAAAGTCACTCAATCCCTATTGGCAAGCATAGTCTATGTGTACTCACATCTTAGAGATAAAGTCACATATTGACAAGCCGGGAGAGTTGGGTGTCAAAGTCTCGTGAAAGTTGGATGTTCAATCACTTTCTTAGTAACATAGTGAGTCTCTTTGGGACTACTATGAGACAGACTATGACATGACCCTTAATGATCTTATCTATTTGCTTGGTGTTGTGGAATCAACAATGATTTGGAACACCAGTAAAGCAAATTTGATTAAAAGAACAACTTCCCAAGTCTTAAATGGGCATTGACAATGGTAGCATTGGATATCTAGAAAAAGATTTCTCTTCCCAATGGAAAGGGATCGGCCATAGTCAACTCGGTTGACCAAATGGTAAAGAGAAAGGCTAAGTCTGAGATAGTCTCATGTGCCATTACCAAAGGGTCTATATGTTTTATTGCCAAAGGAAGGGGCATTGGTTGCGAAGCTGCCCTATTCACCTGAAAGGTCATAAGGTTGATCAAGTCAAGAGGTTTGACTCTACTTCGGGTAAAGTCCACTGACTAACTCTTTTAAGTTTCTATTTGGAGATCCTTATTACATAATGTGAATGGGTCACATGTTAATGTTTTTAAGAATCAAAGAAAAAGATAGGAAGCTTAAAGTAAGTATATGTTGATTCTGATTGCGAAGGTGGGTTTCGATCGCATGGTTCGGTAATCAAGATTTTGAACTGTTGCTTAAGAGTTATAATATATTGCTTATGAAGAGATAACAACAAGGTTTTCATGTGGATTGTAAGGATAAGTTTTTCCACAAAGTTTAAAAAAAAAAAGGGTTTTAATTTTATTTATTTTAAAAAAATATCCTTACAATGGCATCTATGGAAAATTGTTGCTTATATGTTTCCAGTAATAGCAATATTGGAAAGTGGATTTGATTCTTTCATTTGTGGTAGTGTCTGAATTTACCAAATGAAGAAAGTTTTTCATCACCCAAGTTTCAATTGGACAGAAACTTGGAATCATACAAGTTGTATTGTATGATGGATGAGAATTTTCATCTTTGAAAATTAAGACTAATTCTTTGATCACATGTATATGTGAGTCAATTGAAGGACTAAGGAAATAGGTACACTGGGTGTGCGCTGGTCAAGGTCCACCACAAAGATTGATTTGTCATGATTTACTAAAGATTAGTAAATATGATTATACTTATAAGGTTAAGTATAATTCTGTAACATTGGAAAGGTTACAATGTATGACAAATCAAATGAGAAGAATCAAATTAGGCAGAAAGATAAAAGTTTCTCAAATCTGAAAGGATGGGAGAGTACTTTAGTATCGTATTTCATGATCATCTTAATGATTATGAAACCATATCACAAATTCATACTCTAAGGACGTCTTAGTGCATTGTTATGGCTAAGAAAAGAGGTCATGAATTGTTGCATTGGTTAAAATCAAGAAGATGATTCATACTTCATTCCAAAACAATTCTTATATTCATACTCTAAGATTGTAACCTTGAGTGACATAAAGGAAGATTTATTAACACTAGTCAAATGTAAGAGTGAAATGTTTTCTACTCTTGTACATTTGAGATTGGTAAGTTGTGATGTCTTGGATGAGACAAAGACCAACTAAGACCAATTGTGTGAAGTGTTAGTCTTGATAAGAATCCGCACTATCCCTTGAATATTTGTTTTGTCAAGGAATGGTTCTTGACTGGGGAAACTTATATGTCAAGGGGACGGTGGGAGCCTTAAAGATCCTGAAAGAGTTTCAAGATTTAATCAAGAGTAAAACCTGTAATTTATCACTAGCACACGACTTAAGGTTTGCAACCTATCGTGTTGACATAATTCTTATTTCTGTACCTACTTCAAATAAGTTGAATTTGCATGTGAGTTATCAGAGTTCAACTTGGAAGCATTGGTGGGCCTTGTGCTACCAGGGTGACAAGAAACTAAGATTGAACAAGTTTAATCCATGTAAGGCTGAATTTGTCACTAACCTTATCTTGTGATTATGGTTTTGACAAATTCACATGGATAGGAACTCATACACTATAAAATCTAAGTGTCATAAGGTTTCTCTCCGATTCATGAAAATGATGGTGAGGAAACGCTTTCACTAAGTAGATTTTACGTAGATATCAATTGTGTCATTTGCATTTTCAAAAGTCGTTAGTGGAGCGCGTGTGGTTAACCGGCATGCTAACACGGACTTGTGAGAAATGGCAAATGCCTAAGCAATAGAGACTATGATTACAGCATCCCTTTTCATAGAACTGAAAATTGTTTAGACACACATGTGAGCTATCTAAGAAAGGGTGTGTGAATCTAAATTTCAGAAGTCCAGCAGATTTATGGAAATATGTCAGAGCTAGTGGGAGCATAAGTGTTATGCTGATAATCATCATGTTAGTGGGAGCATGATTATTACATTTAGTGTTGCAAGTTAGCAATGTTAATTATAGAAAACGTTGAAAAGTTGTTTTGCTATAATTAAGGGAGAGGAAATTATACTTCATTTCAATTCTAAAGCTTAGATTGAGATTTTAATCATCCTTAGTCAAGGATATATGTATGAATTTTATGTCTGAATGGTTCGACTTAAGGAAATTCTATATATATTGCGTTCTCAAAATTCAATTATGACTACGACATCCCTCTTCATAGTTAAATTTTGAAAACATGGCAAATAAAAAATATTGTAGCAAAAGACTTGTCTAGTATCATGTCTTTATGTCAAACATCATGAATTGTGTCCCATATGCTTCGGATATAGATCGATTGCATGTGCTATAATATTCAAGTTTTCTAAATTTTCCAAATGCTTAAGGCATTGAGAAGGGAAAAGTCTAGAACTGGATATGACTAAAGTGATTAAGCAATTATGAAGGACAATCTGAGGTTCGCCAAAGATTGGTTGCTTAGGGAAAGTTGGAAGTATGATGGAAGTGGTCGGAAAGGACCGTATTGACATGTTCTGAAAAGAAGTAACTCTTGTTCGGAAGTGATTGTTAAAATGGGACTATGGAAATGTCTCCATAGGTGGAAGTTATTCAATCTATGTAAGATTAGAAAACCTTAATGCAAGAAGGATGTTCAGAGCAATGTACTTTGAATATGAGACTTCCGTTCCATAGAGGTTGACCTTCTTTGGAATACTATGTAATGACTGGTGACAAGGTTTTGGTGACTTTGTGCGTAATCATTACAAGAGGAACATTGCATAAAAGTTTAACATCTAACAGATTTTTTGGTAAATGATAGGAATCGGGGATTCTCACATTTACAATAAGGATCTGGGATTGTGAAATGAGTATCATTGGAATCATGTTCAATTGATTTACATCACAATGTAAGGATCATAGACAAACATAGTGTGCATACTTGGAGTATGGCATAACTATTTTTTAGAAAAAACAAAGTGTACATGCTAGGAGCATGGGACGACTGTTGTTTTTATTCAAGTCTTAAGTTGATTATTTGAAACATTGAATAATGTGTAATCAATATGGTGATAAATAAAATGTGGTTTTATTTATATTCAAAAGGGTTCTGAGACCATATTGGATTCGATTATTATTGTGTTTCACTTTGCATGTTTTGACTTCCAAAATAGCTAGGTTATTCTTTTCGAATGACTAAGTTATTTAAACACTCCACAGTCGTTCATATGTTGGAAGTAGGTATGAATCAAGACTGTCATGAATCGGGTTTGTAGATGGCTAAATAGGTTTAGTCATAGCAATGGTTGCTACAACATTCATGAGTGCTCATAAGTTATGAGTATTGGAATAAACCCACGCTCACTTGTATCACTTCATGGAATTTATCTCGAGTGATCGTGAGACGGTAATATCATATAAATCTTCAAACCTAGAGATATGAGTTGTTACCTATGAGTTGGTTGTGCATTGATTGCACGTAAACGCATCAGTAACTTGATGTTATAAAACGTGCCTTTGTGTACAATTCAACAAGTAGTAGAACAAGCATATGAGTCGAAGTTTATCTGTTCCTTCTAGAAATAGAAGCGATATCTGGGCCCCTCGATGATTTTGTTGTGACCTATGTACCGGCCGGTCAGAACTACATTGATGTGTTCGATTAAGTTTTTTGTCAAACAAATCAAAAATTGGGAAACAAACTGCTGGACAATAAGTACGACGTTGTTCCATGTATTTGTCCGGCTGATATCATGAGAACAGAGGATTATATGATCACTTATCTAAAATGGCGCTTCATAGTTCAACAAAGTCTTCATAGTTCAACGGAGTTTTCGAGAGCTACGATTGCTGGTTGGTTCCTGAAGTAACATACGCAAATATAGTTATTAGACTTATCCAAGTGGGAGTCTGTTGAATATGGTGTCTAAGTCCATAACTTATTTAGTATATACTTGACCCAACCCGACATGGTCCATTTGGGTTGCATCTCATCCAAACTATTTATGGATAATTTTATGAGAGTTATACACATATGTTTATTAATATATTATAAGTTATAATATATTAATATGAGGTTATGTTATTTAATTAGTTTTAGTCTTAAATTAATTATGAATTAATTTAGAGATTAAAAGGAAGCCTAATTAGATTATGGGCTATTGGTTTTATATAGTGTGGGCTAATGCTCTTTTGTTAATGGGCTAGGCTTATATGGAAGTCCATGGATGATCCATGGAGCTTTTAACCCATGGATCCTTGGAAAGGAAAGGTCATGGGTTATTAGGGTTTCACCCTAACCATGCACACTATATAAGCATGCTTATGGAGCATGAAATGGTGCCTAAGGGTAACTAGTGAACTAGAGTGTGTGAGCTTGTGTGTGACCGAAATATACAAGTGTGTATTCTCTCTTAAGGTTTTCGAAGAGTTTGTGGTGTTTTGTGATTCCATTTGAGGCATTCACATTATTGGTGCTTGGCCCTCAAACTCCTCAAGTACCAAACTCATTAACAAAGGTATGTAATCTCTTCTAACTCTTTTATGTTGCAATGTTCCCCATGCCATGTTAGATAGGTTATAAACCTTGGAAAATAATATTATTTTGCATGTATTTAGACAAATATAGATCCAAGGATTATTAGGGTTGCATGCACACTTAGGAAGTGTTAGATTGCTCAAAACCCAACACTTTCACTTCACAATACGCTTTGACTTCACGATACGCTTTTACTTCACGATACGCTTTTACTTCACGATACACTTCTACTTCACGATACGCTTCTACTTGTTAACACTTATACTTTGTGAAACACTTCTACTTCGTTAAACACTTACACAAACACCATGCTCCCCCTCCAAGGGATTCTGGTATATAATACATGACTAGAAATGTGTACTCGAACATACGTGAAGTTTAATGTCTCACAAAACTTAGTATATAAAACAAATTTACGTGTGAAAAATGTTCATTTGTTCTTGTATATGAAAGTAACTTCTTGAAATAATGTTTCTAGTATGTAAAAGTTCATGATGTTCTCGTAAAACTATACCCATTATAGTTTTCTAAAAGTGTGTCTCGTTTGTATAGTAATCCCTAGTGAAATGCTCACTTGTTATGAAAAGTATAATTTTTGTAGCGCCAATGATGGACACCTATACATACATACATACATATATATATATATATATACACACACACACACACACACACATATATATATATATATATATAAATCATTTCTCATTTCAAAAGATAAGATGTTATCATGGTATATTTTGCATAAGAAAGTTTGCCTATAATAGTTATAAATCACATATGATTCCATTGATAAAAAGTTTATAATGAAACTTTATGTAACACAAGGTAATAATCGTGTGTTTTACTTGTATTACACCCCCTTCCCCCTTAAAAGCATATAAAAGCATTTAAAAAAACATTTAAAAGTGTGGATTATAGGGGTATGAACTCACTTGAAAGATCGAAGAAGGCGAGATGAAAACCGAGCAGAACTTCGACTCGAGAAGCAGATTTTCTCGGGATTCTCAGGAATCTCGGGAGCACAAATGACCTTCGGGACTTGAGCCTTTTCTTCGGAACCCTCACATCCCTTTTATAGGGGCTGGGAACCGCCTCGGTACGATGGGCGTACGCGGGTACGCTGGGCGTACGCGTGCGTCATGCGTGACCGCCTCCTCGACTACCTCGGAGCTTCGGATGGGACGGGGCATAGCCTCGTATAGGGGGTGACGTGGACGATCCGACGCCTAGACCTTGAGTACGCTGGGCGTAACTCGGATCGGCCTGGTGACTCGTCCTTCGGATAATACCGAAATTTAATATAAAATTTATATTTTTATTATTTAATAAACTTCAAAAATTCATATCTTCCTCATACGAACTCCGTTTTCGACGTTCTTTATATCCACGCGTAGGTGAGACTACGCTCTACAACTTTCGGTTATATTCCGTCGCGGTAAGAAAATTTTGTTAGAAATTCATAACTTCAGTGTCCGACGTCTGTTTTTGCCAGAATTTTTACCGTTGAAAAACCATTGTCGAGACCTTCAATTCTTATTTAGGTCATTCCGGCCAAAAGTCGCTCGATCACCGTTCCGAGTTTCTAGCTGTCTATCGCTAAGCCGAACTTGGAAAATTTATAGCTTCCTTATACAAAGTCAGATTTGGGCGTTCTTTTTACGTACGATCACAGTTTAATGACATCTAAAATAGTAGGTAATTAATTAGAGACTTTTGGACATTTTATTTTCGAAGTTAATTTCATTATATCAAAAGTAGTTACAATACTTGACTTTTTAGGTCGTTACATATAGTTGAAATATCGGGTTGTCACATCATCCCCCCGTTAGAGGGAATTTCGTCCCGGAATTTAAAGTAAGAAAGATACTTGTGAATCAGAGAAAAAGATGTGGGTACTTTTGTTTCATCTGATCTTCGCGTTCCCATGTGAATTCAGGTCCTCGCTTGGCGTTCCAGTGAACCTTCACGATGGGTATGCAACTTTGTTTTGTTTGTTTGACCTTTCGATCCATGATTTCTACCAGTTCTTCCACGAAGTTGAGGCTCTCGTTGATCTCGATCTCGTCGACTGGGATAACAAGAGTCTCATCGGACAGACACTTTTTCAAGTTCGAGACATGGAAGGTTGGATGTATGTTACTGAGTTCACGTGGTAGATTAAGTTTGTAAGCTACAGGTCCGATTCTAGCGAGAATCTCGAAAGGCCCTACGTATCTTGGATTTAGCTTTCCACGCTTTCCAAAGCGTATGAATCCTTTCCACGGTGAGACCTTCAATAGAACGCGGTCTCCTACTAGGAATTCCAAAGGTTTCCTCCTTTGGTCAGGGTATCTTTTCTGTTGGTCTCTAGAGGCTTTCAACCGTTCATGAATCTGAACGATCTTCTATGTCGTTTCCCGTATGATTTCCGGAATGGTGAGAGTGCTTTCAGGAACTCGTCCTTTAGCTAACTGTGTGTCGCCAACTTCAGTCCAACATAGAGGGGACCTGCACTTACAACCATAGAGGGCTTCAAATGGAGTAGCCTTTATGCTCGTATGATAACTATTGTTGTATGAAAATTCGAGAAGGGGTAAATGGATATCCCATGCCTTTCCAAAGTCAATCACACAGGCTCTCAGCATATCTTCCAAAGTTTGTATCGTTCTCTCACTTTTCCCGTCTGTTTGTGGATGGTAGGTTGTACTCATGTCTAGCCTAGTCCCCAGGAACTTTGTAGTGACTGCCTGAACCTTGAAGTAAATCTACTATATTGGATTAATGTCTAAGTCCATAACTATAATTGGTAAGACTTGACCCGACCCGGCATGGTCCATTTGGGTTGCATGGCATCATGCACTTGGATAGACTATAATGAGAGAAATAAGACACTTATGGTTATTAATATATTATAAGTTCTAGTATATTAATAATAAGAATAATAAGATTATTTAATTAGTATTGATCAAGAATTAATCTAGGATTAATTAAGTGATCAAAAGAAGACTAATTAAATATATGGGTTGATTGTGTAAATCATCCATACTTATATAGTGGGCTAATGCTCCATGGATTATCTAGTTGGGCCAAAAACCATATGATGCTCCATGGATGCTCCATGGTGTATTTGAACCCATGGATCAAAGGAAATGGAAAGTCATGACAATTAGGGTTTACCCTAATTGTAACACTATATAAAGATATTATTCTTCCCAAAATCGGCCACTAGATTATTCTAGAGAGGGCTAGCAGATTTTATGAAGTGTAGAATTCTCTCAAGTTATTCCAAGTGTATTTGGTGTTGTGTGAACCATTTGAGGTGTCACACTTGGGGCACTAGGCACTCAAGCTTCATGAAGACATTCTACATCAAAGAGGTATGTATTTTATCTTGTTATATTGATAGTTTTGTATGCTAGATTAGGATAATACCTTGGATGTTCATATTTGCATGTATAATAGAGAAAACATAGATCCAAGGTATTTAGGGTTGCATGTACACTTAGGAGTGTTAGAATGCTCATAACCCAACAGTGGTATTAGAGCCTAGGCTTGTTTTCTTGTTATAATTGCAATAGAAGCTGAAAAATCGAAATTGATGCTGTCAGCCCAGAAGAGTCGCCGAGTCCATGAAGGGACTCGACGAGTCCAAGGCAAAATGCATCCAACTCGCCGAGTTGTGTTCATGCACTCGACGAGTTGGACCCCAGACAACATATTTTCGAGGTTTTTGGCTAGAAATGGACTAGGAACATTACCCTAAGTTGTTTTTGAACTTATAAACTTGTTTTTTGATGTGGTAATGTTCATGCTAATCCATTTTCAAAGATAATTGTCAATAGATTCATGTTTTGTATTAGTTCAAAGGTTAGACTAATTACATGAAAAAGTTTGATTTGAATTATCTTGTTCTTATGAGTTGCTTAGATTAATAGAAAAGTTGAGTGAAAAAGTTGTTTTCAATCCAAATTAATCTAAGAGTTGATTCTAAAATGTGTTTTTGTAACTTGTCCTCAAGTTATATGAAAAGTCACATTTAAGTTTCATAAAAACTCATAAAAGTTGGCAATGGTTACAAAAGATGAAGAGTCTTGTCCTTAAGTTATGGAGGTTCAAGAGTCACTTCATTAATAAATAAATAAATAAAATATGTAACCTTAATTAATTCCATAAGTTATAAAATAAAGAAAAGGTTAATTCTTTATTACTTTAAAGTCTTCCATAATTTGTCCACAAGTTATGGAACTTGAAGAGTTTTTGGGTTAAAACTATTTTAAATACATAAGTTATGGAATTAATTAGTTTTGAATAGTTTCAAAACTTGCCCTCAAGTTTTGGAATTTGTAAAGTTTTCTCTTATGAATACTTTAATTCCAAGTTAGCCCTTAGAATTTTAAAAGTTAAAATTCAACCCTTATACTTTATAATATTATAAGTTAATAATATTTATATGTATAAGAGTAAAGTCGGTCTTACCGCTAGTACGCCTCATTCACGAAGCCGGTCTATAAGGTGGGTATAAGGTTGTTGCTTATAAAATGGCAACTTAATGGATGTCCACTCTCACCCACCGCTTGCTTGACTGGTGGAGGGTCGTTAGCCGAACGAGTTTGACAGGACTATAATTCTCCCTTCATTAAAAGTATTAATGATAAATACTAAGTAACTAAACTTTTAATAATACCCAATCTTAGTTACTTAGAAAAATGTGAATAAGGTGCTAATCCACGAAATTACACTTTGGACTTTGTTTGAGTCGGTTAGTGGAGCGTGTGTGGTTAACCGGCACACTAACTCGTATTTAACAAGGTAGGCAAAGGGTAACTTAATGTTTATCATAGTATCGATGGAGCGTGTGTGGTTAACCGGCACATCGATTGAGGGATAAACACTTAAGGGTACCCAGTAATTTGCATGGTTACTTCACACCTTGTTTTGTGATCCTCGGCATCCCAGTCACAAAACCTGAAGGGCACACTCGAGATTGAAACATGCCATTGAACAGTTCAATGAATCTCAAAAGATCTAGGAGTTTCAAATCCAATTAAAACCTAATAATACATTTCGTTTATCTTGGTGGAAATTGGTGAATCGTCATTCACCTACCTTCAAATTGTTTTATAGCTTGGATTACGGCATACCTCTTCTAAGTTATAAAATAGTTTGTTGGGTCCTAGCCTTAATATTTCATATTGGGTGTCATATTAAGGACTTTAGATCAACTATCTTGAATATCTCCCAAAAGATGTCTGGTTTAGACATCTATGATCTTCCCAAATCTCTTGAAACAAGCATTCCTAATGAAGATGATGTCCCATGGATATCATACTTCTTTCTCCTCCTCCAATTATTCACCCAAACCCACAAGTTCTTGAAAAGTTTAAGATCACTCAAGTCCTAATGGCAAGGAAAGGTCTAGGTGTGATCACATCTTGGAGATGTAGTCACATACTGACAAGCCGGAAGAGTTGGATGTCAAAGTCTTGAGAAAGTTAGTGGCTCAACTACTTTCTAAGTCACATAGTGAGTTCTTTTGGAACACCTATGAAACAGACTATGACAAGACCCTTAATGATCTTATCTATTTGCTAAGATCAACTTCCTGAAACTTTATGGATATTGACAATAGTGACACAGGAAATCCAGAAAAAGCATTCTCTTCCCAATGGAAAGGGATCGGCCATAGTCAACTCGGTTGACCAAATGGTAAAGAGAAAAGCTAAGTTTGTGATAGTCCCGTGTACCATTATCAAAGGGTCCATATGTTTATATTGCCAAAGAAAGGGTCATTATTTGCGAAGCTGCCAAATTTACCTAAGGGTGTTAAAGTCAATAAGGTTGACT
This sequence comes from Lactuca saligna, assembly GCF_052625555.1. Lineage (NCBI taxonomy): Eukaryota > Viridiplantae > Streptophyta > Magnoliopsida > Asterales > Asteraceae > Lactuca > Lactuca saligna. Next base: position 47,518,540 of record NC_136421.1, on the reverse strand, counting down.
CTACTTCAGGTAAAGTCCACTACTCTAACTCTGTTAAGTTTCTATTCTGAGATTCCTGATACATGATGTGACTGGGTCACATGGTAATGTTTTAAGAATCAAAGAAAAGTAAAGGAACTTAAAGAAAGAATATGCTGAATCTGATCGCATAGATGGATTTCTATCGTGTAGTTTGAAAAATCGGATTCTTGAGCTACTTCTTAGGAGTTATGAGATATTGCTTAGGAATAGATAACAACAAGTTTTCATATGGATTGTAAGGATAAGTTTTTCCGCATAGTTTTAAAATAAAAGGAAAATTTTGATTTTATTTATTTTAAAAAAATATCCTTACAATGGCATTTGAGAAAAAATTGTTGCTTATATGATTCCATTAATAGCAAGAGTGGAAATATGAAATTGATTCCTTCATTTGTGGTAATGTCTAAATTTACCAAATAAGGAAAGATTCTCATCACCCAAGTCTCAATTGGACTGGAACTTGGAATCATGCGAGTTGTATAGCATGATGAATGAGAACTTTCAAGTGTTGGAAAAATTAAGACTAATTACTTGTTCACATGGATGTGTGAGTCAAGTAATGGACTAAGGGATCGAGTACATAGTCATGTGCACTGATTAAGTCCACCACAAAAGATATAAGGCTATTTGTCATAGTTTACTAAAGCTCAGTAAATATGATTATACTTACAAGCTTAAGTGTAACTCTGAGACATTGGAAAAGGTTTCAATGCATAGTAGAGCGGATAAGAAGAATCAAATTAGGCAGAAGGATAAAAGTTTCTCAAATCTGAAAAGATGGGAGAGTACTTTAGTATCAGCTTTGTGATTATCTTAATGATTAAGAAACCATATCAAAATTTGTTCTCTAAAGAAGTCTTAGTGCATTCTTATGACTAAGAAGAAGGGATCTTGAATTGTTGAGATGGTTAAATCAAGAAGATGAGTCATACTTCGTTCCAATACAAGTCTTAGAGTCTTACTCCAAGATTGTAATTTGAGTGACATGTCTTAAAGAAGGTTTAAAACACTTATCAAATGTAAGAGTAAAAGTTTTCTACTCTTGTACATTTGAAATTGGTAAGTTGTGATGTTTTGGATAAAACAAAGACCAACTAAGGCCAATTGTGTGAAGTGTTTGTCTTGATTAGAATCCACACTATCTCTTGGATGTTTGACAAGGGAGTCTTATAGGTCAAGAGGACAGTGAGAGTCTTAAAGGTCTTGAAAGTCTCAAGAACTAATCAAGAATAAAACCTAAATTTCTTCACTAGCACACGACTTAAGGTTTATAACCTATCGTGTTGACATATTCTGTGCCCATTCCAATCAAAGTTGGCTTTGCATATGAGTTCTTAGAGTTCTCAATGTGTTGCACAACAACTTGGAAGTAATGGAAGGCCCTTGAGCTGCCAGGTGGCAAGAAGTTAAGATTGAGTTCAATCCATATGAGTTTGGATTTGTCATAATTCTTGTCTTGTGACTATGGTTATGACAATTCACATGGATAAGAACTCATACACCATTAAATCTAAGTGTCATAAGGTTTATCTCCGATTCATGAAAATGATGGTAAGGAAACACTTCCACTAAGTAGATTTTAGCTAGATAGCAATTGTGATATTTGCATTCTCAAAGTCGTTAGTGGAGCGTGTGTGGTTTACCGGCACACTAACTTGGACTTGTGAGAAGTGGCAAAAAGGTCTAACCATTATGATTACGGCATCCCTCTTCATAATTGTTTAGACACACAAATGTGCTATCTAAGGGAAGGTGTATGTTTTTTGATAAAGTCTTATCAAAACAATCTAGTATCAGAAATCTGAACTTTGGTCAGAAAGTCAATAAAGTATTGATTTCTAGAAGTCGAGCTTTCTGAGTACATGTCAAAGCTAGTGGGAGCATAAGTGTTATGCTAATAATCATCATGTTAGTGGGAGCATGATAATTACGATAAGTATTGCAAGCTAGCAATGTTAATTATAGAAAACAAAAGGTTTCAATTGGGAAAAAGTTGTTTTTCTATAATTAAGGGAGAGGAAATTATACTTCATCTCAAATCTATAAGCTTAGATCGTGAGGTTTTAATCATTTAGTCAAGGATATATATGAATTTCATGTTGGAATGGCTCAACATAAGGAAATTCTGTATATGGGTATGGCTCAACATAAGGAAATTCTGTATATGGGTCGATTATTTGCGTTCTTAAATTCGATTATGATTACGGCATCCCTTTTCATAATCTGAATTTTGAGAACTTGGAAAATTGAAATGGAAATGTTATAGCAAAAGACTGGTTTAGTCTTTATGTTAGACATCATGAATCGTGTCCCATATGCTTCGGATATAGGATCGATTACATGTGCTATATTCATCCTTTCTAAAAATTTCCAAATGCCTGGGGCATTAAGAAGGGAAAAGGTTTAGAAATGGATATGACTAAAAGGATTAAACAATTGTCGAGGACAATCTAAGGTTTACCAAGGATTGGTTGCTCAAGGACAGTTGGAAGTATAGTGATAATTCTGGAAGGGCCATATTGACATAATCTGTAAGGAGGCAACTCTTGTTCAGAAGTGATAGTCGAAATGGAATCTGGAAATGTTTCAAAGTTAGAATTTTCAATCTGTGTAAGATGAAGGAAACTTAATGCAAGAAGGATGGTTCCAAGGACTTGATCTCCTTTGGAATGCTCTGTAATGATTGTTGTTAAGTCTTTCTGACTTTGTGCATAATCATTACAAGAGGATCGATGCATATAAGTTTAGAATCTAACAGATTTCAGTAAATGACATGAATTTGGAATTCTTGCATTTGCAGTAAGGATTTGGGAGTGTGAAAAGAGAATCATTGAAGTTATGTTCATTTGATCTAGTTCACAAAATAAAGATCATAGACAAACATATTATGCATACTTGGTGTATGGCATGACTAGTGTTTAGAAAACATAGTGTGCATGCTTGGAGCATGGGACAACTATTGTTTTAAATTCAAGAATAATGTTGATAGCTGAAACAATATACAATAAATAATGTGTAATCATATGGTGATAAATAAAAAGTGTTTTATTTATATTCATAAGCTCTGAGACCATATTGGATTCAATTATTATTGTGTTTCACTTTGCATGTTTTGACTTTCCGAATAAACTAGGTTATTCTTCCGGAATGACTAAGTTATTCAAACCATCCACAGTCGGTCATATGTTGGAAGTAGATATGAATTAAGACTGTCATGGGTTGGCTTGTAGAGGTCTAAGATGTTGGACAAAGGGCTACAACACTCATGAGTGCTCATAAGTTCTGAGTATTGGATTCAACCCGCACTCATTGGAATCACTTCATGGATTTTATCACGAGTGATCATGAGACGATAATATCTTATATTCTTCAAACCTAGAGATATGAGTTGTTACTATGAGTTGATAGTACATTGATTACACGAAACGCATTGGTAACTCGATGTTATAAAACGTGTCTTTGTGTATGATTCAACAAGTAGTAGAACAAGCCATATGAGTCGAAGTTTATCCATTCCTTTTACCTTCGGAATAAAAGCGATATCTGTGGGCCCCTCGATGATTTGATGATGACAAATGGAAGTGCTCGGCCGGGCCAGGACTGATTTGATTTGTTCAATTAGTCAGTCGTCATAAATCGGAAATCGGGAAACAACTAATGGACAGAGAGAATGATTATAATCCATGTCTCAGTCCATATGATATCTATAATGGAGGAATATATGATCCCTTATCTAATGGACAAGTCATTGACAAAGATCAGAGTTCATCTACAAGGTCAGAGTTCGACAGAAGCTTTTGAGAGCTACGATTGCCAGTTGGTTCCTGAAGTCATACGCAATAATAGTTTTAGACTTATCCAAGTGGGAGACTGTTGGATTAATCTCTAAGTCCATAACTATAATTGGTAAGACTTGACCCGACCCGGCATGGTCCATTTGGGTTGCATGGCATCATGCACTTGGATAGACTATAATGAGAGAAATAAGACACTTATGGTTATTAATATATTATAAGTTCTAGTATATTAATAATAAGAATAATAAGATTATTTAATTAGTATTGATCAAGAATTAATCTAGGATTAATTAAGTGATCAAAAGAAGACTAATTAAATATATGGGTTGATTGTGTAAATCATCCATACTTATATAGTGGGCTAATGCTCCATGGATTATCTAGTTGGGCCAAAACCCATATGATGCTCCATGGATGCTCCATGGTGTATTTGAACCCATGGATCCAAGGAAATGGAAAGTCATGACAATTAGGGTTTACCCTAATTGTAACACTATATAAAGATATTATTCTTCCCAAAATCGGCAACTAGATTATTCTAGAGAGGGCTAGCCGATTTTATGAAGTGTAGAATTCTCTCAAGTTATTCCAAGTGTATTTGGTGTTGTGTGAACCATTTGAGGTGTCACACTTGGGGCACTAGGCACTCAAGCTTCATGAAGACATTCTACATCAAAGAGGTATGTATTCTATCTTGTTATATTGATAGTTTTGTATGCTAGATTAGGATAATACCTTGGATGTTCATATTTGCATGTATAATAGAGAAAACATAGATCCAAGGTATTTAGGGTTGCATGTACACTTAGGAGTGTTAGAATGCTCATAACCCAACAATCGGAACTCCATGCAGTCACACTGTTTCCCTTATGAAAGTTCTTGTAAGCCTTTCCATCTTGTCAGTCTCCTTGATTGGTAGAAAATGCGTGGATTTGGTCAATCTGTCGAAGATGACCCATATGGTATCAAGTCCACCCGTTGTCTTTGGCAATTTGGTTATGAAGTCCATAGTAATCCGTTCCCATTTCCATTCCGGTATCTCCGGTTGTTGTAGTAATCCTGAAGGTTTCTGATACTCGACCTTAACCTTAGTGCAAGTAAGACATTTACTTACGAAGGTAGCAATTTCTGCTTTCATGTTAGCCCACTAGTATAGTTTCTTAAGATCCAGATACATTTTATCTGAACCTGGGTGAACGAAAGACCTCGTGTTGTGTGCTTCGGTCATGACCACGTCTCTGAAGCCACCATGTCTCGGTGTCCTGATACGGTCCATGAGATAATATGCTCCGCCACCCTTGATTTCTAGATTCCATTCCATTCCTCCCAGGGATTCACCCGTCACATGTTCAGGTTGAAAAGATTCCAGTTGAGCCTCCTTAATTTGTGTGGATAAGTGGGAATGGATAGTCATAGTCAGAGATTTGACTCTCCGACCAGTGTATTCTTTTCGACTGAGGGCGGCAGCTACTACATTGGCCTTGCCAGGATGATAACGAATTTTGGACTGGTTAATTAATTTGGGACTTTTTGAATGACTTCATGAAGGTTTAAATAAATTAGAAACACCCACAAAATGCCCTTAAAAATATTTAGTTTCAACCAAGTCAAAATACGACCGTTTAATCGGGTGCGACCAAAAAGCCCCGTTTAACAGCAGTATCGGGTAGATTCCCACTAAGCCCCAACTTAAACCCCTATATAAGCATGAGTCGAGTCCATTAGGGACTTTTTCACTCTCTCCACTCTCTCTCTACAACTTATTTTCGAGCCAAAAACATCTGTTTCGAGCACCAAACGAGGAATCAATGCACGCTAACTTGTTGTATCGCTTAACTAACATACAAATTCGTGTTTAAGACAACTATTTGGGGGCAAGATTATGTGTTTATGGCCCAAGAACACTCTTGGACCGTGAACACTCCTAAATGTGGTTTTTAAGCCCCGAAACCCCTCCAAATTGCCCCAAAGGCTTAGATATGACTTGTGGACTTACACATTCGGACTTAGAACACCTTGAACTATAATTTTGGGGAGTAAATTTGAGTTTACTACCCAAGAACTTGCTTGGGCCATAAACTCCTCTTCATGGGGAGTAAACTCAAGTTTAGGTGTTAGAAATGCCCCTAAACACCTCCTATGGCCTTGGAAAATTTCTAGAAGCAATCTCCATTGTAGTAAGGACATTAAACATCAATTAAACCAAGGAAATAGGAGTTTGCAGCCGTAAACCCCCATAGAATTGGTCCATGGGCCGTAAACTCCCATTAAGTGTCCAAATGATGCCATAACACCCCCATTTTGGCTAGGAATAATGCTTAGAACTTTATACTCTATCATTTAAGGCTTAGATCTATGAACGAAATGACCAAGTGAGAGTTTACGGTCGTAAACTCCTTGTTTAGGGTCGTGAACTCCTTAAATGGTCCCTTAAGAGCCTTAAACCCCTTCATATGCATTGTATTTGGACCTAGCCTAATTCCTTGAGTGATATAAGACATTTTGGCATCCTAGAACACCCTCACCATGAGTTTACGACCATAAACATATGGGGAGTTAGTCCCAGAGCCGTGAACCCTATAAAGAGTTTACTCTTGAAGATTAAACTCCCGATCTAAGCCATACACACCCTTAAATGTTACCCGGGACACTCCAAACACTTAACCAAAGTGTTTTGCGCACTTTAGGATGCATATACGTAATTAATTGGTATTATATTTACTAATTGTATGTAAGCATATGTCATCATATGTTAATAGGTCACTAAGTGTGTTCAAGTCTTTACTTGACACCGAGCACCCAACCGGCACCTTCGTCGGATCCACTTACAACAGGTGACTTCATCCCCCTGAATTAACCTTTTAAATGTTTTTACATGCTTTTAGGGGGGTTGGGGGAATACAAGTTAAACACGCCAGTTAGCATATCATCCTCATGTGATTGATAACCCGCATGCACAAGGATTTATTACACTGTCAACTGTTTTACCAAGAATGATACTATAAATGGTTTTCTAAAATGTTTTTACTTGTTCAAAGATCTTATCAAATTGTCTCTCGCACTGTATGTTTTATTTCAAATTCCATTACAGCAACATTTTAAACAATGGTTTTCTTTACCTAAAATGTTTTATCAAAGTTTCATTTAAAACTTATTTTACAAAAGAATACCAAGACGTGATTTTCTCAAGTATAAACGTTTTCCCAAGTTTTTCATCAAAGATTTCTTCCATGTTTTTATACTCCTACTTTGTAAGATACTACTGCTTCGTTATACTTCCTTGTAGTTAATGCTACTACTTTGTTAACACTTTTACTTCATGATACACTTTTACTTCACGATACACTTTTGTTTCACGATACGCTTTCACTTCACGATACGCTTTTACTTCACGATACTCTTTTACTTCACGATACGCTTTTACTTCACGATACACTTATACTTCACGATACGCTTATACTTCACGATACGCTTATACTTCACGACACGCTTACACTTCACGATACGCTTCTACTTCACGATACACTTCTACTTGTTAACACTTATACTTTGTGAAACACTTCTACTTCGTTAAACACTTAAACTTCGTTAAACACTTAAACTTCGTTAAATGCTTCTACTTAGTTAAATGTATGCCTGTGCTTGTATAAGTTATATAAATAATGTTTAAAGGACTTAGGAAGGCTAGTTCGCCCTGTTTCCTTTTCTTCGTTGAGATGTGGTCTGGTGGGATCGAATGTCCGTCCGAAGGTCGTTTGATCATTAGTTATATATTATGTATACAAGCATAGACATATAGGTTTACATTAGTCAGTTCAGCTGTGAGACTTTATCATTAGTCCAATATTTTACATCAGATCTCACTACACGAGATACATCTTCAGTACACGGCCTTCTCCGTTGTCAAGTTTGTAACCAGAGTCTCTTATCGAGGGAGCAGACATTGTGTGTATAGCTATACGGGATTAACACCCCCGCACCCTGACTGCTAGCTACAATCCACGGCCTACCAAGCCAAGGGGTGACAAATGTCATATTCATACCGACGCTTGCAGGGCGTCAAGTTATATAGTGTCTATCAGTATGGTTACGAGTATCTCGGGGTTACCTTATAATTCATGGCCTTAAGGTAACGGGTTTTAACATTGTATTCACTGTATTTAGACCTTGATAGATGTATCATTCATTTGATACTGCCTGGGGTTTGTGTTCACTGTTTTTAGACCTTGCTACACGTATCTTTCATTTGATATTGTATGGGGTATGTGTCTCCCTTCTTGTTAGACTGAGCCAGGTGTACCGTTCATTCGATACTCCCCTGGAGTCTATGATTTCTTTTTCCTTAGTTAGCAGTCTTCTCTCCTGAGGCATACGTTATTTTCCCTGGTATTCTCCTACTTTCTTTCAAAATCAATACCATATTTTGATAATGATAGTGTTAAGGGAAAAATCACTTTTTACAACATAACTCCATCCAGTCTTGGTACAAGACTGCTTTTAAATTAGAAAATATAGGATTTTCTGGAAAGGACTCTAATTCACTGTGTATTCTAAAACTACTACTTGTATAAAGTTATTTGAATTAAAATGAGACTAAATACTTATGAACTCACCAGCATTTGTAAAAATGTTGATACTCGCTTTCAAATAACTTGTATTCTCAGGTCAGCATTACACAGATTGGTATCAGAGCATTGTTTATAGTGAGCTAAGTATATCAATTCATAAAAGATATACAACCTATAAATACATAGGGATAAAACAGTATGACCAAGAATTATACTTTAAAATATAACCATATTTTACCAAAGTATAAGAACATATGGAATCTAAACACTCGTACACAAGTATCAAAAGAAGAACAAGAATAAAAGTCTTCGGATGTTGAGCACTATAGCCAAAACTGGGCAGTGATGTAATCGTAAGCTGGAATAAATGTAACCTGATCAACTACATTTATTCGAGATGCGATAAACGTGCGCCTGGGAGTGATAGTGGTGTTGCAACAGGTCCGAAACTTACCAACTAGGAATGCTAGAGCCAAACATAAAGTTTAAAATACTATAGGAGTATTTTGGAATTCTAAAAGACTCACACTAATCCCAGAATCATATTCAGAAGATAAGAAACAAACAAAAAAATTAAAATACCATAGGGGTATTTTAGGATCCATAAATAACCTTGTGTGAGGAACTAAAAAGATCCTTATTGATATACCTACAATTACAGAGGGCATGCTCCCAAGATTATATATAAGAAGGATCCTGTAGGCTAAGAATGTGTGGTTTCGCTCTACTTCCTTTTCCTCGTTGTGATGTGGATATAGCGTAGTATCACATATTCGAAGGCCTATCGGATCTAAGCTATATATGATTTGTATACCCTATGTAATCGTAGCAGGACTCAATATGGATCACCCAGTGAAATGTTAATGATCTCTTAGGATCCTTTAGACATTTCCATTCTCGCACGAACCCTGTAGACAGCCCTATCCACTTCAGTACTCGACAGAAGAGGTGATGCAGACCCATAAGAGGTTCATTGAGAGGATTTCCAGTTAGGAAATAAATGAACCAAGATGAGACTATTGAAATAACCAAGTGCCTATATCTTTTTAGGGACATGGTGGGAAATTCGCCTAAACTTCCGAGATTTCCAGCCATCCATCCTGAAGCGATGACAATCAGAGTTAGAATCAAAAGGAAGGAGGAGTAGAGATTCGATATGTCCATATGAGGAGAGAAACATAGGTAACTACCCAAAGGAAACCAACGCTGGTCCCAATCAAAAATACGAGGTAGATAGAGGGAGCCAGTACATGGAACCCGAGAGGTGTCTTTTCCTCGTGTTCGCCACGCTAATACACCCATAAAACAGTACAATTTAGTGAGTTAGTGATTACACTACTCACACTATGTGTTAGGTAAATCGTTGTTTCCCGATGCCAGTAACACGATTAGAGCGGATCCCAACACCTCTATTGAGGACATTTAGCCATAAGTCTTCATGAGCTTTTCTTCACGCAGACTTCGTTCCGAACTGTTCTCAAATCTTTCCAAGACGGAGAGCGAAACCTTTCCCAGTATAAAGGTAACTTAGTCGAAACGATTCCCATCTTATAGCTTTTTCCGATACTCACACTCCTACCTTGTACACCCGTACTACATCATAGGGATGTAGGTCGACACTCAGACAACCAATATCCGAGGCACGGGAAAATTTTATGCCTAATACAGTAAGGAAAAATATGTCCAGTGTTAACCATCGTCTCTTATCCGCTTGATATCCTTTTCGTAAAGGGAATAACCATACCTACGAGCAAGCGTAACCATTCCACTAGAAAGGAAACTTCTCTCCTACTCGATGAAGCTACGTTCCAGGCAGCAGTCTCGGCAGCCGTTGCAACTGTCAGGGCTCAGTTGAATGCTAACAACGCCAATGTTAGCAAGAGCCTATCGGATATTCTGATCCCAACCACAGACAACAGAAACCCTTAACCGCATACCCAACCACCCGTAGGACCTCAGCCAACTTTACTAAAGAGAAGGTTTGAGAACGGGGAGGGAAGTACCTCGGCTCAAGCTACTTCTGAAGGACAACGAGCTGAGGTAGCCAATACCCTTGTCAATCCTTCCCTCCCGACTTTAGGAAGACCATACCCAGGAAACCTTCCCCGCTACAACAAGTACAGTTATCACCATCGTGATAGATGTTGAGAACTCTTTTGTGCTAGGTGCAATAATAAGGGCCATGCTGCTCGCGTCTGCAGAATCCTGGTTGAGTTTATTACATCAACCACCAATGTGGCAGACAACCCAGTTTACCGCCTATGTGGTAAGGATGGACATTTCAAGAAGAACTATCCAAACTGAAGGAAACAACAAAGACTCAGGAAGAGCCTGACCCTAATGCTTAGGGAGAAGAATCAAGGAACCCGATAGATTTTTGGTACGTTTTTCAATCTCAGATAGTTAACCGGAAACATAAAAAGGCTAATTCTAAATGTAATTATTTCCCCGTTAAGGTGAAAGTCACAGAACTGTTATAAAAAAAATTAAATTTCATCTTGTAAAATTATAATGGCCAAACATATACGTTACGACCATGTATAATTGAGATGGATAGACCTAGAGTGAGTGAAGGACGCCTCATTTCCTGTTCCTCGTTTGGTTGTGGATTCAAGGGGGAGTCACTCAATCAACAGTCCTCCCCACCTTAATTATACATGACTAGTATATGTGAGGCGATTATAGAAACGCCTCGTGAGAATCCATTCATGAAAAGATACTCTATTCATAAACATTCAGGACCCTCTATAGTTCCGCCTCAACTCTATCGGTCAAAGTATCCGCGGCAGTGATACACGGGACGAAACCTGAGACAGCAAGAACTGGTGTGCCCATTCGGCACATGACTATATTGACCCTCATTCTATATCATGTCGATGTATGCCAACTTCGACACCTTTATCAATCATGGTTTGACTTATTGCAACCATGCGTAACTCCCTAGTGCTGTGTAAAAAGAACTTTCACCGTAGCCATTTCGACAAATAAAGGTTCTTCCGAACCTAAAACAAAAAAAAAATAATAAAGACTAATACGATCTGCCAGTCGTCACTCTTATTTCAAAACCTTCCAAAGTACCAATGAGAAGGGTACCGCGTGCTGTTAACCAACCCTTCTTAGACATATAGAAAACGAAGCGAAAGACATCGTAGGTATTCCAGAAGACGATAACCACCCGAAGCACACCTCGTAGATCCTTCAGAAAGACCCCACATCCTATCTCATGGAACGGGAGCTAGAGTCAAGGGAACCACTACGGATTGAGCTACTATAATGACCACAAATCCGAAGTTTGTTGTCATCTCGGTAAAGCTAACATAATAGCTAACACCCTCAGTTGGTACAGAAATCTAAGTCGTAAGAGTCAAGGACATTGACTACAACCATCCATTCACGCTTAATCCCACAAATTAAGCATCTCAGCGAATATAATGGAAATCTAGAAACTGAGATAAATTAAACTCTGAGAAGAGTGGATGATGAGATTAAAGTTCCGAGTGATGGAACCCTATACTCACAAGATTTGACCTAGACCGGGAAAACTCAGAACCTTCGGAAGAGTAGTTGCCAAAGATATTCGCACTACTCAGGCACTTCGTACAACCCGTTACAGATGAGTAGTGCCTAGGATCCTCCGCCCTCTCGCATGGAGGAAGTCACCGCCACCTTGTAGGCGATAGACTGCATCCTCCGAAGCGAACACTAGAATACCGAGAACCACAGGATAACCTTCGCAGCCAAGAATACTTGATCAAAGTGCGAAAGTGGTTGCGTTAAGCCTAATAACCCAGATCCCGAAGAGATTATAGACTTGACACCAGTCTAGGTGCTAGTCGATGCGTTATACAAGAGCACGCGCTTTCCGCACTAAGATGAACCAACGCCTTAGAAATTACGGCATTTCTTATAAGATCCATTGGACTATCAGGTGTTCCACGAATACTATCTCACACAGAAATAGTAGAACCACCTCGTGAAATGTAATGCCCGTAGATCAGGGCTAGTCAATTTAGAGATGATGAGCATCAAAAATGACTTTTTAAGGGAAGATTATTTATAAGGATTAATCTTAACCATGTTGTAGTATATGTCACAAGGTTTCCATGAATATAAAGAACGCTGAAATCCGAGTTATAACAAAGAAGTTACGACCTGTCGAAGTTTCGCGACATAACCGGCACGACACAGCCGACGTAAATAGTGAATTTACGTTAGAGCGATATTTGTCCTTGGCGATCTAAATGAAATTCGTAGAATACGTTAAACCGAGAGCGTGCATAAAAAGAACGTCTAAATCTGACTTCGTATGAGGAAGTTATGATTTTTCGAAGTTTCAGCATTAGTAGTATGCAGCCCGAAACTCGAGATTAAGGTCGAGTGATATTTAGCCAAAACTTTCTTAATGAGAATTGAAGATCTCATCAATATTAGTCCAACAATAAAAAGACAGACGAAAATGAAGTTCAGATGAAGGAGTTATGAATTTCGAACGGAGTTTTCCTGTCCCAGCCTACTAAAAGTAATATATTTATAATATATTAAAAATAAAGTCAAAACTAGCCAATGGAGTCTAAACGAGAGTTGTAGATCATAATCTCACCTTCGCGGCGATATAAAGAACGTCGAAAACAGAGTTCGTATGCGAAAGTTATGAATTTATGAAGTTTGGGGCACGAAACCCGGTACTGTGTCAGAGTTCACGACGTGAACACTGTGTTCACGACGTGAATTTTGAGATTTGACCTTCCGGAGCTATCAGACACAAGTGGATGAGTGACGCATGCAGTGAGGATCAATCCCCACGATGTGAACCCTAAAATCTCACCCTATAAATAGAAATCAAGGGTCAGCCGATTTTGGTTGCTCCTCCCTTGCTCTCTCACTCCCGATACCTTCTCTAAGCCCTATTTTACCCCCCCCCCCCCGAAGCCCCGATATCAACCCGAGCCTTGAAGCAAGTCCCGAGATCCCAAAGATCCCGAGAAGTGCGGTTCCCGAGCCGAAGCTCTGCCCGCGAGAAGTTCGATTTTTGAAGAGATCTTCCAGATCTGCTGAGGATTACTACTTCTGCAAGTCGTAGTGCTGTCCGATCGTATTCTAATCAGGTGAGTGTATACTACCTTTCATAAACACGATAATAATACAAGTATGGTTTGAGTGTATTAAGTATATTGTTGTTTATATGTGTGAGTGTGTAGTTACTTTCTTCTAACACATCAAAATGAAGTATTTGCTATGAAATACGTGCTATGTGTTTATATGTTATTTGTCTATTTGAGATGGGCATGGAAATTGGAGTTTTATACAGGTGTTAAATGATTTAAACTGTGTAAGTATTTATATCTACAAAATTGTTGGGTAGAACATAGGTAGATGGAATAGTTGGTGACTATGGAGTTAGCGCCTATTGTATAAACCTTGGCAACGATGTGACTTCGTGCCTATTTGATGAATCTCGGCGACTATGGAGTTAGCGCACGTTGAGTAAACTTTGGTGACTATGGAGTTAGCGCTTGTTGAGTAAACCTTGGCGACTATGGAGTTAGCTCTTGTTAAGTGAACCTTGGCGACTATGGAGTTAGCGCCTGTTGTTGAGTGAACCTTGGTGACTATGGAGTTAGCGCCTGATAACTATGGATTTAGTACCTGATAGATAAACATTGGCAACAATGGACTTCGTGCCAATTCCTTAGGTAAATCCTTAGGAATGAATGAATGAAGGATAATAGATTCTTAGGGTAAAACCTTAAGAAGATAATGGGGATGGGTATTTAGGTTGATTGTTTGATAATTGAATATAATAAATGTATTATTGTGGGTTGAAAACCCTGTATGCTCACCAGGCTCCCAAGCCTGACCCACTCAGTTTTCTTTTCATTACAGGTAATGGCACAAGGGTATAAGTTGGTGGACTTGATGAGAGATTTTGGATTATAGATCAGTAGTTGAATAACTATTGTAAGGTCTATTTTATATTGTTTATGCTTTTGGTCTGTATCGAACATGACATCCCAAGGTTTTATTATTTAATGAAAATACATTCTTTTCGAGAAATGTTTTGATAAATGGTTATCATATTTTATTTTGGGAACAAATTCCGCAACTCTTTTAATCAAAAGATTACTCTGATTTTATAAAACAAAGCATAAACAAATCGGTCTTTTCTAGCCGTGATTTTGGGGATGTCACAGTTGATATTAGAGCATAACTTTAAGCGAACTAGGAATATGAATTTATTTCTAGACTTAAACTTAGAATGCTAAGCAATGATTGCGAGTTGAGTGTGTCCATTATATTTTAGGTAGTACACCTAAATTGACACAGACACTATTTTATTTTAGGAAAATTGCCTAAAATGCTATTATGTGCTAATTGTTATACGTTTGCCATATATGACATTATTTTTTCGGATCTATGGTCTATTACCGACCGGATCTGGAAACCTTATGTGTATAGGATTCTAAGCGTACGTCTACGATATTAGAACTAGCATGTAAACGTTTCGGAGTGATAAGGATGATTTGAATATGTATCATGATTAAGGATCTAATTTCACCATATTCGGTGTACAGATCAAAAATGGTGAGAACGAGGAGTGGAGTTGGGAATGCTGATGAAAACAGGAATCAAGTACCAGTAATTGAACAAATAACTGTTGTAGCAGTAGCGCCTGAACCAATGACAATGGCCGGAGTTCACGTGATGATCCAGCCAATGTTGAATAATCAGATGGAAGAAACCAGACGTCTGATCAGGCAGAATCGCGAGGAATTGTCAATTCAAGTTGAAGAGCCCGAGGTAAATGGAGGGCAGTCTGAAGGAGGAAACTATAGTGGGACCGTTGGTCAAGCCAACCCACCAATAGTTCACCAAAACAACCAGGATAGAGGGAATGATGGACGTGGATGCAAGTACAAGGAGTTCATGGCATGCAAACCACCATGTCTTTCTGGGAGCCCGACACCGGTGCAGGTCATGGACTAGATCTCCGAAATGGAGACAATGTTTGAAAGTTGCGAGTGTAGCAACAAACAGAAGACCGCTCTTGCAATCCCTCTGTTAAAATCTGGAGTATTGAGCTGGTGGAAGTTACTGGCTGGTTCGATGCCCATGGGGGAAGCTAGCAAGATGTCTTGAGAAGAATTCGTGGTGCAACTGAAATTGCAATACTACTCTGAGCAAGATCTTCTGGAAATCAACAATGAGTTCCAGAATCTGAAGAAAGGAAAATTGATCGTTACTGAATACGCTACGAGCTTTACGGAGAAGATGAAGCTTATTCCACACCTAATTCCAACTGAGCTTTCCAAGGTCAACAAGTTTGCCAATGGATTACCAGCGGACTTTGGTCCGATAGTCAAACAAGCCGCCATCTGGGCAGACAAGAATGTTGCGACCCAAATAAAAGAAAGGGTCTGGAAAGAGCTGAAGTTGGAGATAAAAGGAAGTGTGAAGGATCTTCAATAATCGACAAAGAAAGTATATTCTCGAAATCTGGGGGAAGGGATGAGGCTAAGTGGTGTGAGAAGTGTAAGAAGAAACACTTCGGGAAATGTAGCGAGGAGATGACTTGCTACAAATGTGGGAAGACAGGGCACTATGCCAACAAGTGCGCACCTATCAAGAAGGTGTGCTATAGGTGTAACGAAGAAGGACATATTTCTAAAGACTGCCCACAGAAAATCACACCTCCACAGCCAAGGGCATTCAACATGTTCCTCAACGAAGCAGAAAAGGATGGGAGGATTAAAAGATGAAAACTTCATATTAATATATATAAAGTCTGTATCAGGAAGCATAGCCTGTTAGAGGCGTAGAATAGGGTGATCTTGAACTTTTGTGTAATAGTTTCAAGATTTAATATAAACCCTGGTTTTGTTATCTGATGTGTTGAATGATTATATGATTTATGTATGGTGACTTGGTTAACTGCGAGACAATACTTGGGACGAGTATGAGTAGGTGTGAATGGTAGTAGAGATCTATACTACCGGAAGCACAGGACTTACGCTTGGATTAGGGGAAGTCACAAGGTTATCAAGAAGCTAGTAACTGATTCTGTTTTATTCAAGTATGTCATTACCATTGTTTCAGTAATGTCTAGAAAGATAGTTGTTATTCTGACCCTAGGGGTCATATCAATCGAGTCCGACTACGATGAGAGGTCATCGGGACACGACACATCAAGGTTATTACTTAGAATGGAGAGATAACTTATGGAGACAGTATACGAATCCTATTTCATTAATGATTCCGGGACGTAATCATCCTAAGGGGGAGATAATTGTAACGCCCGTAGATCAGGGCTAGTCAATTTAGAGATGATGAGCATCAAAAATGACTTTTTAAGGGAAGATTATTTATAAGAATTAATCTTAACCAAGTTTTAGTATATGTCACAAGGCTTCCGTGCATATAAAGAATGCCGAAATCCGAGTTATAACGAAGAAGTTACGACCTGTCGAAGTTTCGCGACATAACCGGCACGACACAGCCGACGTAAATAGTGAATTTACGTTAGAGCGATATTTGTCCTTGGAGATCAAAATGAAAGTCGTAGAATACGTTAAACCGAGAGCGTGCATAAAAAGAACGTCTAAATCTGACTTCGTATGAGGAAGTTATGATTTTTCGAAGTTTCAACATTAACAGTGTGCAGCCCGAAACTCGAGATTGAGGTCGAGTGATATTTAGCCAAAACTTTCTTAATGAGAATTGAAGATCTCATAAATATTAGTCCAACGATAAAAAGACAGACGAAAACGGAGTTCAGATGAAGGAGTTATGAATTTCGAACGGAGTTTTCCTGTCCCGGCCTACTAAAAGTAATATATTTATAATATAATAAAAATAAATTCAAAATTAGCCAATGGAGACTAAACGAGAGTTGTAGATAATAATATCACCTTCGCGGCGATATAAAGAACATCGAAAACGGAGTTCGTATGCGAAAGCTATGAATTTCTGAAGTTCGGGGCACGAAACCCGGTACTATGTCAGAGTTCACGACGTGAACACTGTGTTCATGACGTGAATTTTGAGATTTGACCTTCCGGAGCTGTCAGACACAAGTGGATGAGTGACGCATGCAGTGACGATCAATCCCCACGACGTAAGCCTTAAAACACTCCTGGGCCGTGAACACTCCTAAATGGGGTTTTTAAGCTCTAAAACCCCTCCAAATTGCCCCTAAGGCTTTGATATGACTTGTGGACTAACACATTCGGACTTAGAACACCTTGAACTATAATTTTGGGGAGTAAATTTGAGTTTACTGCCCAAGAACTTGCTTGGGCCGTAAACTCCTCTTCATGGGGAGTAAACTCAAGTTTAGGTGTTAGAAATTCCCCTAAACATCTCCTATGGACTTGGAAAATGTCTAGAAGAAACCTCCATTGTAGTAAGGACATGAAACATCAATTAAACCAAGGAAATAGGAGTTTACAGCTGTAAACCCCCATAGAATTGGTCCATGGGCTGTAAACTCCCATTAAGTGCCCAAATGATGCCCTAACACCCCCATTTGGCTTGGAATAATGCTTAGAACTTTATACTCTATCATTTAAGGCTTAGATCTATGAAGGAAATGACCAAGTGAGATTTTACGGCCGTAAACTCCTTTAATGGTCCCTTAAGAGCCTTAAACACCTTCATATGCATTGTATTTGGACCTAGCCTAATTCCTTGAGTGATATAAGACATTTTGGCATCCTAGAACACCCTCACCATGATTTTACGGCCGTAAACTCATGAGGAGTTAGTCCCAGGGATGTGAACCCTATAAAGAGTTTACTCTTGATGAGTAAACTTCCGATCTAAGCCATACACACCCTTAAATGTTACCCGGGACACTCCAAACACTTAACCAAAGTGTTTTCACACTTTAGGATGCGTATACGTAATTAATTAGTATTATATTTACTAATTGTATGTAAATATATGTCATCATATGTTAATAGGTCACTACGTGTGTTCAAGTCTTTACTTGACACCGAGCACCCAACCGGCACCTTCGTCGGATCCACTTACAACAGGTGAGTTCATACCCCTGAATTAACCTTTTAAATGTTTTTACATGCTTTTAAGGGGGGGGGGGGGGGAATACAAGTTAAACATGCCAGATATCATATCAATCACATGTTATTGATAACCCGCATGCACATGGATTTATTACACTGTCAACTGTTTTACCAAGAATGATACTGTAAATGGTTTTCTAAAATGTTTTGACTTGTTCAAAGATCTTCTCAAATTGTCTCTCGTGCTGTATGTTTTATTTCAAATTCCATTACAGCAACATTTTAAACAAAGGTTTTCTTTACCTAAAATGTTTTATCAAAGTTTCATTTAAAAATTATTTAACAAAAGAATACCAAGACGTAATTTTCTCAAGTATAAAAGTTTTCCCAAGTTTTTGATCAAAGTTTTCTTCCATGTTTTTATACTCCTACTTTGTTAGATACTACTGATTCGTTATACTTCCTCGTAGTTAATGCTACTACTTTGTTAACACTTTTACTTCGTGATACGCTTTTACTTCACGATACGCTTTTACTTCACGATACGCTTTCACTTCACGATACGCTTTCACTTCACGATACGCTTTCACTTCATGATACGCTTTCACTTCACGATACGCTTTTACTTCACGATACGCTTATACTTCACAATACGCTTATACTTCACGATACGCTTATACATGACGATACGCTTCTACTTCACGATACGATTATACTTTGTGAAACATTTCTACTTCGTTAAATGCTTCTACTTAGTTAAATGTATGTCTGTGCTTGTATATGTTATGTAAATAATGCTTAAAGGACTTAGGAAGTCTAGTTCTCCCTATTTCCTTTTCTTCATTGAGATGTGGTCTAGTGTGATCAAATGTCCGTTCGAAGGTCGTTTGATCATTAGTTATATATTATGTATACAAGCATAGACATATAGGGTTACATTAGTCAGTTCATTTGTGAGTCTCTATCGTTAGTCCAATATTTTACATCAGATATCATTACACGAGATATATCTTCAGTACACGACGTTCTCCATTGTCAAGTTTGTAACCAGAGTCTCTTGTAGGGAGAGCGGACATTGTGTGTATAGCTATACGGGATTGACACCCCTGCACCCTGACTGCTAGCTACAGTCCACAGCCTACCAAGCCAAGGGGTGACAAATGTCTTATTCATACCGACGCTTGCAGGGCGTCAAGTTCTCTAGTGTCTATCAGTATGGTTACCAGTATCTCGGGTTACCTTATAATTCATGGCCTTAAGGTAATGGGTTTGAACACTGTATTCACTATGTTCACTGTATTTAGACCTTGCTAGACGTATCATTCATTTGATACTATTTGGGGTCTGTGTTCACTGTTTTTAGACCTTTCTAGACGTATCTTTCATTTGATACTGTCTGGGGTCTGTGTCTCCCTTTTTGTTAGACTGAGCTTGGCGTAATGTTCATTCGATACTCCCCTGGAGTCTATGATTTCTTTTGCCTTAGTCAGCAGTCTTCACTGCTGAGGCATATGTTATTTTCCCTGATATTCTCCTACTTTCTTTCAAAGTCAATACCCAATTTTGATAATGATAGTGTTAAGGGAAAAATCACTTTTTACAACATAACTCCGTCCAATCTTGGTAGAAGACTGCTTTTTAATTAGAGAATATAGGATTTTCTGGAAAGGACTCTAATTAACTGTGTATTCTAAAACTACTACCAGTATAAAGTTATTTGAATTAAAATGACACTAAATACTTATGAACTCACCAGCATTTGTAAAAATGCTGATACTCGCTTTCAAATAACTTGTATTCTCAGGTCAGCAATACACAGGTACATCCCAGGAGCTTTTGGTGAAGACAGTTTAGTACCAAGCTGCACCTATATTATTACTTGTATTACTTTGATGATGTAATGTAATGTAAACCATGTAAAACTATTACTATTAATGCAATGGTTGTTGTACTTTGATTACTATACTGAATATGTTGTGATACTTGACATGATGTCATCCACGCCAGAACGTTTCCGCCGTTCCGGTTTTGGGGTGTCACATGAAGGCTCTTGTGGTCGTTGAAAATAGTACTCTTTGTTCCGTACAGGTAGTGTCTCCAGATCTTCAGAGCAAATACCACTGCTCCTAACTCAAGACCATGTGTTGTATAGTTTACTTCGTGTATCTTAAGCTGACGGGAGGCATAGGCAATAACCTTCTCTCTTTGCATAAGAACACAACGAAGTCCTTGATTTGATGCATCGCAATACACTACGAAATCTTCTATCCCTTCGGGGAGGGATAGTATCAGTGCGGTGCACAAGGTCTGTTTCAGTGTTTGGAACGTCTTCTCTTGTTTTGCTTCCCAGTGAAAGACCACGCCTTTCTGGGTTAATGTAGTAAGAGGTTTCGCAATGCTAGAGAAGTTCTTTATGAATCTGCGATAGTAGCCAGCGAGACCTACAAATTGACGAATCTCTATAGGTGTCTTCGATGTCGACCAGTTCTGAATTGCCTTAATTTTGGAGGGGTCCATGTGTATCCCCTTTTCGCTAACAAAGTGGCCCAAAAATTCGACTCTTTGAATCCAAAATTCGCATTTAGATAACTTCGGATAGAGCTTTTCCGATCGTAGTGTTTCTAAGACTCTTCGTATATGTTGACTATGCTCTTCCATACTTCGGGAGTAGATAAGTATATCATCGATGAAGACGATGACGAAATGATCCAAGTAAGGACGACACACCCTATTCATCAGGTCAATGAATACCGCTGATGTGTTGGTTAATCCGAACGGCATCACTACAAATTCGTAGTGTCCATAACTGGTTCGAAAGGCTGTCTTAGGAATATCCTCCTCTAGTACTCGTAATTGGTGATATCCGGATCGTAGATCTATCTTTGAGAAGTAGTTTTCTCCTTGAAGTTGATCAAATAAGTCATCAATGCGGGGTAGAGGGTAACGATTTTTGACAGTAAATTTGTTCAGTTCTCTGTAGTCAATGCACATATAGAACGATCCGTCTTTCTTGTTTACAAACAAGACCGGTGATCCCCAAGGTGAAAAGCTTGGTTTAATGAATCCTTTTTGGTGGAGTTCGTTAAGCTGACTGGAAAGTTCTTGCATCACTGCCGGTGCCAGACGATAAGGCGATTTTGCTACTGGGGTAGCCCCAGGAACTAAGTCGATTTTGAACTCGACTTGGCGTTGTGGTGGTAATCCCGGTAGTTCTTTTGGAAAGATATCGGGAAATTCGCGTACTTTTGGAATGCTCTTAATGTCCTTTACTTCCTGACTCGTATCGATGATGTGTGCAAGAAATGAATGATAATCCTTCCGCAAACACTTTCAAGCTTGGATGCACGAAATGATGCGAAGGTTTGTACCTGATTTATCGCCATAAATCAATAATGTTTCATCGTTAGGGAGATTAAGATGAACTGCTTTTTCAAAGCACATGATGTCGGCACGAAGAAGACTTAACCAATCCATGCCAACTATGACGTCGAAACTTTTAAGCTGGACCGGCATGAGGTTGATTGGGAAAGAATGACCGTCTAAAGTTAATGTACAACTCATGTATATGCAGTTAGTGTTTTCTGTTTTTCCGTTTGCCATTACTACAGTGAATGATTTTTCTACCATGCTAGGTTTATGTTTAAGTAAGTGAATAATGTTTTGGTTGACGAAGTTTCTCTCTGCTCCACTATCGAATAGTATACATGCATATGAATTATCGAGAAGAAACGTACCAGCAACTACTGTAGGATCAACTACGACTTCTTCGTGACCTATAGCCAAAACTCATCCCACTCCGCCGTTATTCACTACCTTCGGGCAGTTTCTTTTGTAGTGACCCACCTCGCTACAACCATAGCAAGCTTAGCCTACACCAACATTGGGAACTTGAGTGATTGGCTTTACGGGGGCTTTGCAGAAACGGGCAGTGTGTCCCTTTCTGTTGCAGTTAAAGCACTGCATTTCCCGATAATGTCCATTGTGGTGGTAATTGCATTTGCTGCACTTTGGAAGGTTACGCACATAAGGCTTTGTTGGGTAGAGATTTGTAGGAACGGTAGTAGGTATAGTAGCAGCATTCACTGTAACTAGTTGTTGTTTCTTCGAGGATTCTTGGGAAGACCCACCCTTCCCCTTATTCCATCCTCTCTTATTGTTGTTTTTGTTTCCTTTTTCTGTTTCTGGTGTAGAAATTGTTGAGTTCTGATGACTTCTGTGATCAATAAGAGATTGTGTCAGCTCTTGATCTTAGGAGAAATCATATCTGGGCAACGGATTGCTAGATCGCAGAATCTGTTTGTATAAGTTGCTATGTTGGTACCAATCATTCCAAGAGTCCAGAGTTCGTGCTCGAGTTTTTGAATCTCTCCTTGTGGACAGTACTCTCTCCTCAGCATGATTTTTAAGCTCTCCCAGCTTATTGAATTCGCCACTATCAGAGTAAGTACCTTAACATGGCCATTCCAATAAGTTAAAGTTCTATCAGTAAGTGTGTAAGTTGCAAACTTGACTTTACTATGCTCCGGATAGGAGCAGGCTTCAAAAACTGATTATGTCCTTTCAATCCACTGCCTCAAAATTATCACACGACCAACTCCATTAAACATCCTGGATTTGGGATTCGTAAAGTCTTTATAGGAGCACTCTCGTGGTTGCCCATGACTCTCGCCATGGTTGGAAGGAAGTGTGCCAATTCCCGAACCATTAGTAATAGGGGTATTGATCTATGACATGGCAGCCGCCATAGCTACGGTGACTGCTACTTGGAACATGATAGCATCAAATTGAGGAGGTCAAGGCGGCGGTGGTATCGGTGCTTCCCCATCGTTGTTTCGTCACAGATTTCTACGCGGAGGCATCCTTCAACTATAGATTGAAAAGACAAATGTAAGAATTCCATAGTATAGAAAATGAATATGTCTGATGAACTAAATCGCTATAGTTCAACAACAGATGATAGTATGATTCTCAAAGATAGAAGAATGAAAGTTATTCGTAAATCCGAATATATGAAACAAGTGTATGGTTTCTCCATAATATTTTAAAGATTGAACGAAATACTCAACATAGTAATAATAGCGTGCCAATATATTAATATAATAGTTGATACAACAATCATGAAAATTTGACCCCTAAAAGGGTCTCCGGTTACAAAGTTTAAGAAAAATAAAACTTTTAGCTGAGGTCCTAACTTATAACAAAATTTGGGATTTTGCCAAGCACTACTTGCGACTTGGGTTGCGCTTGGAGCTTGACTCCACATCCGATTGCTTTGATTCCATAAGACGCCTATCGAAGGTGGCTTGTTGTTCCCTCATCTATGCGAGGGCTGCAATCACTTGTGTCTGGAATGCGTCGGCGCGGAGATGGGTGTCATCCTACAACCTATCCAGTCGACGAATGTCAGAAGTGCGAACTTGTACTTCCATGTTGACTTTGCAAAGTCGATTTGCTTGGACCCCCGATTGATAAGACTGGTTGGCCAGTTTTCCTACCATGACCGGGAGTGCTGAACCTCCATCCCTGATGTCGTAGAAGTTCCGACACATACAGTAGGGAGAACGTATCCCTTGTTGTTGACTCCAATGGTGGAGGTGACTTCCCCAAACGAGAGTCGGTCCCTGGAAGTTCCTCCTAATGGCTGGAGGGTCGACTACTTCTGGTTCTGAGTCCGTACCAGAGTCATCCCCTTCTTCCAACTCGATAGGTTATTCATCCTCTTCAGGATCCTTCTCTACCCATCCTCCATTGCCCTGGTTCGGGTAGTAGGGGTCCTCTAGTGGGTGGAATCCAGCCATTTGACTATACGAAAATAGGGTTATAAGATTTGAACAAAATATGAAAACATGTAACACTAAACATGTCGATTAAACTATTCTATGCACCAAATACTCCTATAGTATTTAAATTTGTATGTTTGATACTAGTGTCTATTTTGGTAAGTTTTGACTTGTTGCTCACTACGATCATTCCTCGACATACGTTAGTCCAATCTCAGATAAATATAGTTGATCAGACTTTATTCGTCCCAAATTCGATTACATATATCGAGAACTAATCGTAGTGTCCAACTCGTCTTAATACTTTTTGTATAGTTCTAACCATGAAAATATATCGTTGTATGCATGTATTTTGTACTTTTATGACCCAAAATAATCTATTTAAATGAAACGAGGCTTTAGGTGTAAAAACGTTTTGTCAGAGACTTTGAGTCCCTAAGAATTTATAGTTTGTATATCTTATGTGGTTCGATATACTTAGTTCACTATAAACAATGCTCTGATACCAATCTGTCACACCCCCAAACCAGAACGGCGGAAACGTTCGGGGGCGGATGACTTCATGTGGTAACATAACAATTGAATACATAGTAAAGAAAGCAATATAACCATCATATATATATAATTGAAAGTTTACATTGTTTAAAAGGTACACGTTCAAAACCAATTACAATATGATGCCAAAAATATGAATTTAAACTGGCGTCGCATCGTCCCTTCTTCAAAAGCTATTTGTTACCTGTAATTACGGAATCCCTGGGACATACAAGTAGTTTTGAAAGAGTAGATCAACATATAAGCTGGTGAGTTTCATAAGTATTAAATAACAATGTTTGCATGAACTAAAATGAAATGGTTTGTTCTTGTTTGTTGGTTCCTAGAAAATCCCATATTCTCTACTGGTATATATGTAGCCTTCTATCAATACCAATGTGTGTTTCTAGAAAATTTTTGTTTTTCCGTATGTGGGTAGTGGTTTAGAAGTTCCAAAATTGTATCACAATAAGGTTTTTCACGCCTTAAATAGTTAAATAATGTACGTATAAAATTGCCAATACATCTGAAAAACCCTGTAAATCAATGTGTTTTTAATACTCCATATGAGTTTTATAACCATGCTATTGACTAGAAATGCCTATACACAACGTTCTTCAGGCGTTGGAATGTTCTAACGTTTGTCACTCCAAATGGTGTACTGTAGCTAACAGTCAGGGCGTGGGGTTGTCAATCCCGTATAGATCTATACACAACCACCATACTCCCCCTCCAAGGGATTCTGGTATATAATACAGGACTTGAAATGTGTACTCGAACGTACGTGAAGTTTAATGTCTCACAAAACTTAGTATATAAAATAGATTTATGTGTGAAAATGTTCGTTTGTTCTTGTATATGAAAGTAACTTCTTGAAATAATGTTTCTAGTATGTAAATGTTCGTGATGTTCTCGTAAAACTATACCTATTATAGTTTTCTAAAAGTGTGTCTCGTTTGTATAGTAATCCCTAGTGAAATGCTCACTTGTTATGAAAAGTATAATTTTTGTAGTGCCAAAGATGGACACATATACATACAGTATAAGCAGAGTGTTTGATTTATATATATATATATATATATATATATATATATATATATATATATATACACATATACATATACATATACATATATATATATATATATATATATATATATATATATATAAATCATTTCTCATTTCAAAAGAGAAGATGTTATCGTGGTATATTTTGCATACGAATGTTTCCCTATAATAGTTATAAATCACATATGATTCCATTGATAAAAAGTGTATAATGAAACTTTATATAATACACGGTAATAATTGTATGTTTTACTTGTGTCCCCCCCCTCCCCCCCCCCCCCCCTTAAAAGTATATAAAAACATTTATAAAACATTTAAAAGTGTGGATTATAGGGGTATGAACTCACTTGAAAGATCGAAGAAGGCGAGATGAAAACCGAGCAGAACTTCGACTCGAGAAGCGGATTTTCTCTGGATTCTCGGGAATCTCGGTAGCACAAATGACCTTCGGGACTTGAGCAAGGAAACTGGGGCTTCGGGATATCACATGCACGGAAAGTGAGGCAATAACACAAGAAAGATGAGAGGAATTGGGCCTTTTCTTCGGAACCCTCGCATCCCTTTTATAGGGGCTGGGAACCGCCTCGGTATGCTGGGCGTACGCGTGCGTCATGCGTGACTGCCTCCTCGACTGCCTCGGAGCTGCGGATGGGACGGGGCATAACCTCATATAGGGGGTGATGTGGACGATCCGAGTCCTAGACCTCGAGTACGCTGGGCGTACGAGTGTACGTTGGGCGTAACTCGGATCGGCTTGGTGACTCCGAAATTTAATATAAAATTTATATTTTTATTATTTAATAAATTTCAAAAATTCATATCTTCCTCATACGAACTCCGTTTTCGACGTTCTTTATTACCACGCGTAGGTGAGACTACGCTCTGCAACTTTCGTTTAGATTCCGTCAGCAAATTTTGAAACTATTTTTATTATTTAATTTTAAAAGTTCGCGGTAAGAAAATTTCGTTAGAAATTCATAACTTCATTATCCGACGTTTGTTTTTGCCAGACTTTTTACCGTTGAAAAACGATTTTCGAGACCTTCGATTCTTATTTAGGTCATTCCGGCCAAAAGTTGCTCGATCTCTGCTTCGAGTTTGTAGCTGTCTGTCGCTAAGCCGAACTTGGAAAATTCATAACTTCCTTATACGAAGTCAGATTTGGGTGTTCTTTTTACATACGATCATGGTTTAATGACATCTAACATAGTAGGTAATTAATTAGAGAATTTTGGACATTTTATTTTCGAAGTTAATTTCATTATATCAAAAGTGGTTACAATACTTGAATTTTTAGGTCGTTACATAGAGTTGAAATATC
This sequence comes from Lactuca saligna, assembly GCF_052625555.1. Classification (NCBI taxonomy): domain Eukaryota; kingdom Viridiplantae; phylum Streptophyta; class Magnoliopsida; order Asterales; family Asteraceae; genus Lactuca; species Lactuca saligna. The sequence goes on along the minus strand of NC_136421.1, from coordinate 47,491,432 downwards.
GGGTTGTCATAGTTTCGCCCAGGACATAGTTGAACGTGTTGAACTTTTGTCGAAGCATATCCTGAAAACTTTGATTCATATCCTCATTTCCTTCATAGACTTCAATAGGAGCTTCGCAAAGTGCCTTCGCAGATGTATACTCACAGAAACACTGAGCAATTTCTCGAGATAATGCCATTGTAAGCGTCGTAAGGTCTTTTTCTTATTCTTCAGTTCTCTCGAAATCCTCATCCGTATAATTTTCAATTTGTTTTCAAAAATGACTTCATCCACTACTGTAGTGATTCGAATTGGTCCTATAAGTATACTGCACCAAATCTTGAAGTCTTTCATTTTAATATACTTTTCGATTCGGTATTTCCATTCTGCAAAACATTCAGCATTCAAGAGTTTCCTCCGAGACGTTGTTCCCATGATGGAGTCAAGTTCTTGATGTACCGTCATGTTTTGAGATTTCATTGTGACAAACTTTACTGATTGCGACCACACACAAAATTCAACTTAACCGCACACGCAACTCCAACCGCACACTAGGCAGCACATGAATTGTAACTGCACACACTCACCATCAAATCCAATCGTACACACTCAATTTAACAATAAACCCAGCCGTACACTCTTAACAACACACATAGTTTAACAGCAAACCCAGCCGCACACTCTAAACAGCACACAGTTTTGAATGCAGCCGCACACACCTTAATCAACACACTCAACCGCATACACTTGGCAGCACACCTTCAATCAGTGAACCGCACAGCTTCAAACAGTGAACCACACTCCTTCAAACAGTGAACCGCACTCCTTCAAACAGTGAACAACACTCCTACAAACAGTGAACCACACACCTTCAAACAGTGAAATATTTCAACCTCACACTCTAAAAAACTTCAATTGATACCAAATTGGCTTTGATACCAATTGTTAGTCCCAAAAACTATGGATCAAATTCAGTAATCAATGAAGCAAATGGAAATCAAAATTAAGTGTAGAAGGAGTAGAAGAGAGATAACATCAAGCATACACACATCTATATCATAAATGTCAAGTACACCTTGAGAAGTACACACACTGCACTGTTCAACAACAAGTACAATCTGACACAAATCAGCTCCTATAAATAGCAAACACTTGTGAGGCTGCACTGTCACACCCCAAAACCAGAATGGCGGAAACATTCTGGGGTGGATGACATCATGTCAAGTATCCCAACATATGCAGTATAGTATTCAAAGTACAACAACCATTGCATTAATAGTAATAGTTTTACATGGTTTACATTACATAGAAACTTCAAAGTAATACAAGTAATAATGTAGATGCAGCTTGGTACTAAACGGTCTTCACCAAAAGCGCCTGAGATGTACCTGTCTATTTCTGACCTGAGAATACAAGTTATTTGAAAGCGAGTATCAACATTTTTACAAATGATGGAGAGTTCATAAGTATTTAGTGTCATTTTATCCAATAACTTTATATAAGTAATAGTTTTAGAGTATACAGTGAATTAGAGTCCTTTCCAGAAAATCCTATATTTTCTAATTTAAAAGCAGTCTTCTACCAAGACTGGACAAAGTTATGTTGTAAAAAGTAATTTTCACGTAACACTATCATTATCAAAATAGGGTATTGATTGAAAAGAAAGTAGGAGAATATCAGGGAAAACAACATATGCCTCAGCAGTGAAGACTGCTGACTAAGGCAAAAGAAATCATCGACTCCAGGAGAGTATCGAATGAACGATGCACCTGACTCTGTCTAACGAGAGGAGACACAGACCCCAGATAGTATCAAATGAATGATACGTCTAGCAAGGACTAAATACAGTGAATACAGACCCAGACAGTATCAAGTGAATGATAAGTCTAGCAAGGTCTAAAAACAGTGAATACAGTGTTAATTTCCATTACCTTAAGGCCATGAATTATAAGGTAACCCCTAGATACTCACAACCATACTGATAGACACTAGAGAACTTGACGCCCTGCAAGTGTCGCAAATATTATGACATCTGTCACCCTTTGGCTTGGTAGGCCATGGACTGCAGCTAGAAGTCTGGGTGCGGGGGTGTCAATCCCGTATAGATCTATACACATAATGCCCGATCTCCCTACAGGAGACTCTGGTTACGAACTAGACAACGGAGAAGGACGTGTCTTGAAGATGCATCTCGAATAGTGACATCTAGTGTAAAATACTGGACATGTGATAAAGACTCACAACTAAACTGACCGATGTAAATCTATATGTCTATGCTTGTATACATTATATAAATAATGATCAGACGACCTTCGGACGGACATCCGATCCCACCAGACCACATCTCAACGAAGAAAAGGAAATAGGTCGAACTAGCCTTCCTAAGTCTTTTAAACATTATTTATATAACTTATACAAGCACATGCATACATTTAACTAAGTAGAAGCATTTAACGAAGTTTAAGTGTTTAACGAAGTAGAAGTGTTTCAAAAAGTATAAGTGTTTAACGAGTAGGGGCGTATCGTGAAGTAGAAGCGTATTGTGAAGTAGAAGTGTATCATGAATTATAAGCGTAACGTGAAGTAGAAGTGTATCGTGAAGTAGAAGTATATCGTGAAGTATAAGTGTATCGTGAAGTAGAAGTGTATCATGAAGTAAAAGAGTATCATGAAGTAAAAGTGCATCTTCAAGTATAAGTGTATCGTGAAGTATAAGCCGTATCGTGAAGTAGAAGTGTATCGTGAAGTATAAGCGTATCGTGAAGTATAAGTGTATCGTGAAGTATAAGCGTATCGTTAAGTAAAAGTGTTAATAAAGTAATAACATTTAACTAAGTAGGTGCATTAACTAAGTACAAGTATAACAAGGCAGTGGAATCTAACGAAGTAGGAGTATAAAGCATCGAAGAAAACTTCGGTGAAAAACTTTGGAAAACCCTTACTTAAATTTTGAATGAAACTTTGATAAAACATTTTGGGTAAAGAAATCCTTTCTTTAACATACTGTCGTAACAAGATTTTAAGTAAAACATACAGGGTGAGAAACAATTTGAGAAAAGCTTTGTACAAATAAAGATGTTTCGGAAGAGCATTTACAGTATCATACTTGGTAAAAACAGTTGACGGTGTAATAAATCCTTGTGCATGCGGGTTATCAATCACATGTGATTGATATGATAACTGGCATGTTTAACTTGTATTCCCCCCTAAAAGCATGTAAAGACATTTAAAAGGTTAATTCAGGGGTATGACCTCACTGGATGTAAGTGGATCCGACGAAGGTGCCGGTTGGGTGCTCGGTGTCTAGTAAAGACTTGAACACACTTAGTGATCTATTAACATATGATGACATATGTTTACATTCAATTAGTAAATATAATACTAATTAAACATATATACACATCCTAAAGTGCGGAAAACACTTTGGTTAAGTGCTTGGAGTGTCCTGGGTAACATTTAAGGGTGTATATGGCTTAGATAGGGAGTTTACTCTTCAAGAGTAAACTCTTTATAGAGTTCGCGGCCCTAGGAGTAACTCCCCATGATTTTACAACCTTAAACTCATGGTGAGGGTGTTCTCGGATGCCAAAATGTCTTATATCACACAAGGAATTAGGCTAGACTCAAATCTAGGGCTTATGAAGGGTTTAAGGCCTCACATGGACCATTTTTGGGAGTTTACAGCAGTAAACATGGAGTTTACCGCCGCAAACTCGTACTAACCCTTTCCTTTTGTGTTTTGAGGTCTTAAATGGTAGAGAATAAAGTTCTATTCATTTTTCGAAGACAAATGGGGAGTTTAGGGCATCATTTGGGCACCTTTTAGGAGTTTACGACCCATGGACCTTTCCTAGGGGGGTTTACGACCGTAAACTCCTATTTCCTTGTTTTCTTTAATGTTTAAAGCATTTACATCTATGGGATTGCTTCTAGATATTTTTCCATGGCCATAGGAGGTGTTTGAGGGTATTTCTAACACTTGATATTGAGTTTACTCCCCGTGAAGGGGATTTTACATCCCAAGCAAGTTCTTGGGTAGTAAACTCAAGTTTACTCCCCAAAATTTAAGTTCAATGTGTTCTAAGTCTGTTTCCAAATGTCATTTGGCCATATCTAAGCCTTAGGGGTAGTTTAGAGGTGTTTTGGGGCTTAAAAACCCCATTAAAGGGTGTTCACGGTCCAAGAGTGTTCTTGGGCCGTAAACACATAACATGGCCCCTATTTGATGTCTTAAACACGAATTTGCATGTTGGTTAAGCTATAGAACAAGTTAGGGTAGATTGCTTACTCGTTTGTGGCTCGAAACAAATGTTTTTGGCTCGAAAATAAGTTGTAGAGAGAGATAGAGAGAGAGTGGAGAGAGAGTGAAAAAGTCTCAAATGGACTCCACTCACCCTTATATAGGGGTTTGAGTTGGGGCTCAGTAGGAATCTACCCGATACTGCTGTTAAACGGGGCTTTTGGTCGCACCCGATTTAGTGGTCGTATTTTCACTTGGTTGAAACTACAATTTTTCAAAGGAAAAATTTGGGGTGTTTCTAATTTATTTCTATCACACCCAGAAAATCGAAGGTGGAAACATTTCCGGGGTTGACTCCACGTTGAGTATCAAATCCAAGCACATAGTAAGTAAAGTAAAGCAACCATTACATTACATAATAAAGTTTTACTGTTGTTTCAAAAATAAAGTTTGTACAGTTGTGATACATAGTATATATAAACAAAATGAAACAGATCTTCATGTACACCGTCTTCAAGCAAAAAGGATCTTCGGGTACCTGTTCTAACGCTGACCTGATAACACAAGCGGTTTGAAAATCAGCATAAAGCTGGTGAGTTCATAAGCGGTTTTTGTTTGTGAAAATGTTTCAAGTTTCCTTTCTGTTTCTGAAATGTTATGTATACCAAGAAAATCCCATATTTTCTTAAAGTTCATTGTAGTTTCACAAATGTAAGGTATAGTAAGTTTGTACACTGAAAACATATCTACTCATGTAAAAATGTATAATTTAGTTATCCAGCTTGTTAAACTGTTTTGTTTACCTATCATGTATTACCAGGAAAGTCCCACACTTTCCTTATTGTATGTTACCAATTGTAAAAGATGTAATGTTATCCATTTTTTTACTCTTTATCGTTATGTAAGTGTTACCCAGAAAAGCCCCGTGCTTTCCTGCATGCTGGTTTCTAATGTGAACGGTGTTAAAGATGTAAAAGATGTAAACGTGATTAGGTTCCATGTTTTCCCCAGGAAAGTCCCGTACTTTCCTGAATGTTAGTTACAGTATGTGAAAGATGTAAAAGATGTAAAAGATGTATAAAGTAGTTCATTATTACTATAAGTAAATCTATGTTATCCTAATTGCGAGTTCCATAACCATACGATAGACTGAAACCTGTGGCAATAAGTAGTCCACATGTGGCAATAAGTAGTCCACATACTTATGACTTTCGTCACCCTTGAACCATTTCGGTTCGGCTGTAGCTAGCAGCCAGGTGTGGGGTAGTTAGCCCCGTATAGATCTATACACTCAAGTCACGCTCTCTAAATACCAGAGATTCTGGTTATGGGTGTAGTCCTCCACTCGCGTATCTCGGTGGAGTGTTCGCCGAGGATGTGTCTCCAATCATACAGGATTAACAAATTTACTAGTGATAATATAATAGTCCTCCACTCGCGTATATGTGTGGAGTGTTACCGAGGACAAAACAGTATACATGTATTATTCAAATGTTTAATGTTATGCTTTTAACTGATAAAATATGGAAATCCATTTGTGAAATATATGTAAAACATAACAGTTAAAAGACCTATTTAACAAATATATGTTACGTGATCTGGATGTTCAATTGGTTATTAGTTATGGTAATCAATAATAAAAGCATATGAAATTTGAAACACACATTTGAAAACATGTTTTGAGTACAAGAATTCCCTTGTACTTTACTTGTGTTCCCCCCTGAAAACAGTGAAAACAGTGAAAAAGGGTAGGGGTATGAACTCACCGGACTCGGAAATGTGTCGGTTTTGGATACTAGACGCTAGTTTGGGGTTTGATTACTCGCAATGTCCCTATGTAAAATGAAATAATGTCCATATATATACAATTAGGGATACATTCACTAATCATATGGAACATTACACTCCAACGAGGTTAAACACCTCAAAACGAGCGTTTGGAGTGACCCGGGTGACATCTTCGGACGTGTAATGGCACTAGGGACTTGGGACTTGAGTTTACTCCCCAAGAGTAAACATTTTAAGGAGTTTACAGCCATAGAACACACACACACATGAGTTTACCGCCGTAAACTCATGTTGGTGTAGTTTTGAGTGTTTAAACGGCTTAAATGGACATGGGGATTGGTTGAATGGATTTCTAAAATGCCTTGGAATTGATTGAATGAAATTATACCACAAAGAAGGGAGTTTACGGCCACCACCTTCGAGTTTATGGCCGTAAACTACCCATGGTCAAAAGGAATTGTTTTAAGGCTTAAGGAGCAATCACATGTGATTCTAATTAATTTTCTAAGGTTTGGTATCAATTTTAGTCTTCAAATAACACATTTATATGAGTTTACAGCCCAGATACATACTCTCTGGCCGTAAACTCCAATATGAGTAAGAAAAATTAGTTTTTGATGCTAAGAACAATCACATGTGATTCTAGGAATTTATCCAAGCCTTTGGGGTGGTTTAAGGCATCTTTTAACAAAGTTTTATGAGTTTACAGCCAAGGGTATGTTCCTAGGCCGTAAATTCCTATAAATGACCTTTTTGATGTGTTTCAAATCCTTAAACTATTTTTAGATGCAACTAGATTTTACCACAAGGCTATTGGTTAAGTTTCAAGGCATTTGGACATGTTTTAAGGCATTAAATCCCCATTTAAGTGGAGTTTACGGCCCAAGAATGTGCCTTGGCCGTAAACTCACTTTTGTCCCCCAAAAATTCATGTTTAAATTGTTCCAAGTCTAGATTAGCAAGCCTTAAGGTCATATCTAAGTCCCAACTATGATTTGGAAGGGTTATTTGGCTCAAAAACCCCATGATAAGGAGTTTACGGCCCAAGCATGATCCTTGGCCGTAAACTCATGTTCTTGGTCCCAAAACATAATTTAAACTTCAATTTGAAGGCTAAAGAGGTTGAATAACAAGTTAGGGGTGTTACCTCTTTGATTGGAAGCCTTAAATCTTTGTTTTGGACCTTTGAGTTTTTGGATGAGGAGAGAGATTGGGAGTGTTCAATGAGAAAATGGCCAAAGGCTTCAAGTGTAGGCTTAAGACACATTATATAGTGTCTAAGTTTTGGACACGGTGGAATTCTACCCGATACCGACGTTAGACGGGGCTTTTGGTCGTACCCGATTGAGTTGCCGTAACCCGATACGGTAAATTCTAGAAATATTCCGATCACTAAAGTTGGGTGTTAAAATGATTTCTAAATGTATTAAGACACCCATTAAGTCATTTTAAAATATGTACAAGTTAATGACTTAATCAAACGGAAGATCGGAAATCGAATTTGGAAACGAAGATTGGCTGCGTGAATTGTACTACGAAAGAGTTACAATAAATGATACAGAAATTTCGGGTTGTTACATTATCCCCCCTTTAAAGCGAATTTCGTCCCGAAATTCAAAGTTTAAAACACAAGACAAGATACAAATCATGAATCTGGAAAGAGTTGTGGATACTTCTGTTTCATTGAATCTTCTCGTTCCCAAGTGAATTCCGGTCCCCGCTTGGCATTCCAGTGAACCTTCACTAACGGGATGCGACTTTGCTTTGTACGTTTGACTTCTCGATCCATGATTTCGATCGGTTCCTCCACAAAGTTGAGGTTTTCATTGATCTCGATCTCATCTAAGGGAATTGTTAGGGTTTCATCGGATAGGCACTTTTTGAGATTTGAAACATGGAAGACAGGATGAAAGTTATTGAGTTCGTGAGGTAAACTAAGTTTATAGGAAACCAGACTGATCCTGGAAAGGATCTTGAAGGGGCCAATGTACCTTGGATTAAGTTTCCCACGCTTACCAAAGCGTACATTGCCTTTCCAAGGCGAGACTTTCAACAGGACACGGTCTCCAACCTGGAATTCTAGTGGTTTCCGATGATTATCAGCGTAACTCTTTTGACGATCACGTGAGGCTCTCAGTAGGTTACGGATTTGAATGATCTTTTCGGTGGTTTCGCGGATGATTTCAGGACTAGTGAGAGCACTGTCGGGGACTTGACTCTTGGCTAACTGTGTATCCCCCACCTCGGCCCAACACAGAGGGGATCTGCACTTACGATCGTATAGGGCTTCAAACGGAGCAACCCTAATGTTGGTGTGGTAACTGTTGTTGTATGATAATTCGATCAAGGATAGATTTGTGTCCCACGAATTTCCAAAGTCAATGACACATGCCCTAAGCATGTCCTCCAGGGTTTGGATTGTTCTCTCACTCTGTCCATCGGTCTGAGGATGATACGCCGTGCTCATATCTAGTTTGGTTCCAAGGGCTTTCTGGAGGGACTGCCAGAATCTGGAGGTAAACCTGCTATCTCGATCAGAGATAATGGATACAGGTACACCGTGTAGACGTACTACCTCTTGAATGTAGATTCGCGCGAGTCTATCAATCTTGTATGATTCTTTGATTGGAATGAAGTGAGCGGATTTTGTCAAACGATCGACAATTACCCAAATGGTATTATACCCACTAGAACACTTGGGCAGTTTGGTGATGAAGTCCATGGTAATCATCTCCCATTTCCACTCGGGGATCTCGGGTTGTTGGAGCAGACCTGAGGGTTTCTGATGTTCAACTTTGACTTTGGCGCAAGTCAGACACTTGCCCACGAATGTAGCCATCTCAGCTTTCATGTTTGGCCACCGGTATTGCTTCTTGAGATCTAGGTACATCTTGTCAGAACCTGGGTGAACAGAGTATTTGGTTCTGTGTGCTTCCTCCATGACTATTTCCCTAAATCCTCCGGATTTGGGAATCCAGATTCGATTCATAAAACAGTGAACTCCGTCACCTCTGATCTCAAGTTTCTTTTCCATTCCTTTCAAGGCTTCATTTGACATGTTCTCGGGTTTGAGGGTTGTTAACTGAGCTTCTCGGATTTGCATGGGTAGGTTGGAATGGATGGTCATCGTTTGGTTCTTCACCTTGTGACCAACACTATCCTTTCGGCTAAGGGCATCTGCTACCACATTGGCCTTGCCGGGGTGGTAACGGATTTCACACTCATAATCATTAAGTAATTCTACCCATCGCCGTTGCCTCATGTTTAAGTCTTTCTAGTTAAAGATGTGATGCAGGCTCTTGTGATCAGTGAAGATCGTGCACTTGGTTCCGTAGAGATAATGTCTCCAAATCTTCAATGCAAAGACTACGGCTCCTAGTTCCAAGTCATGTGTGGTATAGTTGACCTCGTGTGTTTTCAGTTGTCTTGAGGCATAGGCAATCACCTTTCCTCTTTGCATGAGAACACAGCCTAAACCTTGATTAGATGCATCGCAGTAGACAACGAAGTCCTTTGTCCCTTCGGGCAGAGACAGAACAGGCGCGCTGCATAGGGCTTTCTTCAACGTTTGGAATGCAGTTTCTTGTTTATCACTCCAACAAAAGGGTACACCTTTCTGTGTTAGAGTGGTTAAAGGTTTGGCGATTTTGTAGAAATTCTGAATGAATGTTCGATAGTAGCCGGCGAGACCCAAAAATTGACGAATTTCTATGGGTGTCTTCGGTGCCGACCAATTCTCTATCGCTTTAATCTTGGAAGTATCTACGTGAATACCCTCCTCGCTTACTACGTGACCGAGGAAAGTTACCTTCCGTATCCAGAATTCGCACCTGGAAAATTTCGCGTATAGCTTTTCGGATCTAAGGGTCTCCAACACTAACCTCAAGTGTTGCTTGTGATCTTCTTCGCTTCGGGAGTAGACTAGGATGTCGTCAATGAACACGATGATGAAATTGTCTAAGAAGGTACGGTACACCCAGTTCATCAGGTCCATGAACACAGCTGGTGCATTGATTAGACCAAAGGGCATCACTACGAACTCGTAGTGTCCATACCGAGTCCTAAAAGCTGTTTTGGAAACATCATTCTCCTGGACTCGTAACTGATGGTACCCTGACCGAAGGTCTATTTTCGAAAAGTAGCTGGCTCCCTGGAGTTGATCGAAGAGGTCATCTATTCATGGAAGAGGATATCGGTTCTTAACGGTCAACTTGTTTAGTTCGCGGTAGTCGATACACATTCGAAAGGATCCATCTTTCTTCTTGACAAACAGTATCGGAGCTCCCCAGGGTGAGGAACTCGGTCTAATGAATCCTTTACTGAGCAACTCATTGAGTTGACTCTCCCCAGGGTGAGGAACTCGGTCTAATGAATCCTTTACTGAGCAACTCATTGAGTTGACTGGATAACTCCTGCATTTCTGCTGGAGCTAAGCGATATGGAGACTTTGCTACGGGGGTATCTCCAGGAATTAGGTCAATACGGAACTCGACCTGACGTTTGGGAGGAATTCCTGGAAGCTCTTCGGGAAACACATCAGGATAGTTACAGACTTCGGGGATGCTCGCGAGGTCTCTAACTTCTTGTTTCTCGTTGATCACATGGGCTAAGAATGCAATGCACTCCTTTCGTAGGAGCTTTCGAGCTTTGATGCAGGAAATGATATGAAGGTTGGAACTGGGTTTATCGCCATAGATTACGAGAGTTTGATCCGAAGGAAGATTGAGACGGATGGCTTTTTCATAACAAAGAATGTCAGCATGATTGGGACTCAACCAATCCATGCCAATGATAACATCAAAGCTCTTAATGGAAACTGGCATGAGATCTATAGGAAATGAGTGATCATTTAGGGTAAGCGTACAACCTAAGAATACATCGTTAGCGCTTTCTTTTTCACCGTTAGCCATCTCGACGGTAAACGTTTCAGTTAGTGGTTGAGGATTTGATTTTAGATTATGTTTGAATGCATGACTAACAAAACTCCTTTCAGCACCCGAATCGAAAAGAATACTAGCATATGAGTTGTCGAGAAGGAACGTACCCGAAACAACAGTGGGATCAGCAACTGCTTCCTCCCGTCCTATGGTTAGAACCCTTCCGGTGTTATCAGCAGTTGACTTCTTGGGACAGTTCCTTTTAAAGTGACCAACTTCTCCATAGTTGTAGCAGGCTTGACTAACACCTGCTCCAGATGATTGGTTGGCTGATTGGGTAGGAGTTTTGCAGAATCGAACTGTGTGCCCTTTCTTACCACAGTTGGTACAGGATAGTTCTCGGTAGGGACCAGGATGATGATGGTATTTGCACTTGTCACAGCGAGGAAGATTACCAGCATATTTACTGGTAGGAGTTAGAGCTGTGGATCCCACAACTGAAGCAGCAGCAACAAGAGTAGTAGCAGCATGGACTGCTACCGTCTGCTGTTTCTTGGAAGATCCTTGAGAAGATTGACCCTTCTTCTTCTTCCAAAATTTTCTCTTTTCGCCACTCCTTTGAGTCGGCTCAGAAGTGGTAGTGATTTCCTTAACGTCATCGCTGTGATCGATCAGAGTTTGAGCTAAAGTCTTGGCACTATCATAGGTATCCGAACGAGCAGCCAAAACATGACTCTTTGTTGGTTGGGATAACCCCCAAACGAACCTTTCAATCTTTTTGTTCTCAGGAGTGACTAATCCCGGGAAGAGAAGTGCGAGATCATTGAATCGGGAAGTGTATGCAGCAATGTCGGAACCTTTCATCTTCAGGTTCCAGAGCTCGTGCTCTAGTTTCTGCATTTCACCACGGGGGCAGTACTCTGCAATGAGGAGTTCTTTCATGACTTCCCAACCCATGGCATTGGATACGGGTAAGGTCAGAGATTTGACTCGGCCATTCCACCAAGTCAAGGCTTTATCAACGAAGGTACAGGCTGCGAATTTAACTTTATCGAACTCCGCACAAGCACAAATTTCGAAGATGGACTCGATTTTCTCGAACCATCGGGATAAGGAAATGACACCTCCAGCGCCATTGAAGGATGTTGGTTTTGCGTTCATGAAATCTTTGTAGGAACCCCCTCTTTGGTGTACCTGGCTAGCCTCGGGGTTTTGAGACTGAGGACCACCTCCTGAACCACTAGGGTTCATTTGTGACATAGCTGCCACCATTGTAGCTGTCATGACCGTCTGGAGTGATGCTAGGTGAAACTGGGGAGGAGGTGGCGGCGAAGAAGGATTGTTGTTGTTCTTTGAGCTGGGTCTCTTTCGGGGAGGCATCTTGATCTAATAAGATCAAGAAAGAGAGGATGGTAAGTCCTCTACATTGAATCGATAGATATGGCAGTTATATGATCCGAATAAGCGATAAAGCAGGAAAGAGTTATCGAAACAGATAATTTATCGCTAAGAATAATCACAGAAAGCCACTCGAATAAGGATTTCTATAGAGGATTGGGATCGAGAAATACTCCCATAGTATTTCATGAATTGATTACGACAATTATTCGATGTGTGGAATATTAGGGTAAGTTTAGGCATGCCGCATACCACAGTCACTCCCAAGCACATGTTGGCCGTGTCACGAATGAATATAGTTGGCCAGGCTATATTGACCCTAGACACGACTACATAACTGCCCAGGTTTAACCATAGCACACAACACCCAATTACTTATGTTCTTTTCTACTTGTGGTTACGGATGACGACGGTTCGATATACTTGTATACTTTTGAAAATACTTGTAGTTTGAAGATACTTTTAATTCAGAGCACTTAGGCCCCTTTTAGTGTTTATAGTTTTATACCATGTAAGGTTTCGTAAACTTCATTCACTATAAACCTGGCTCTGATACCAATCTGTCACACCCCGAAAATCGAAGGAGGAAACATTTCCGGGGTTGACTCCACGTTGAGTATCAAATCCAATGCACATAGTAAGTAAAGTAAAGCAACCATTACATTACATAATAAAGTTTTACTGTTGTTTCAAAAGTAAAGTTTGTACAGTTGTGATACATAGTATATATAAACAAAATGAAACGGATCTTCATGTACACCGTCTTCAAGCAAAAAGGATCTTCGGGTACCTGTTCTAACGCTGACCTGAGAACACAAGCAGTTTGAAAATCAGCATAAAGCTGGTGAGTTCATAAGCGGTTTTTGTTTGTTAAAATGTTTCAAGTTTCCTTTCTGTTTCTGAAATGTTATGTATACCAAGAAAATCCCATATTTTCTTAGACTTGATTGTAGTTTCACAAATGTAAGGTATAGTAAGTTTGTACACTGAAAACATATCTACTCATGTAAAAATATATAATTTAGTTATCCAGCTTGTTAAACTGTTTTGTTTACCTATCATGTATTACCAGGAAAGTCCCATACTTTCCTTATTGTATGTTACCAATTGTAAAAGATGTAATGTTATCCATTTTGTTACTCTTTATCGTTATGTAAGTGTTACCCAGAAAAGCCCCGTGCTTTCCTGCATGTTGGTTTCTAATGTGAACGATGTTAAAGATGTAAAAGATGTAAACGTGATTAGGTTCCATGTTTTCCCCAGGAAAGTCCCGTACTTTCCTGAATGTTAGTTACAGTATGTGAAAGATGTAAAAGATGTATAAAGTAGTTCATTATTACTATAAGTAAATCTCTGTTATCCTAATTGTGAGTTCCATAACCATACGATAGACTAAAACCTGTGGCAATAAGTAGTCCACATGTGGCAATAAGTAGTCCACATACTTATGACTTTCATCACCCTTGAACCATTTCGGTTCGGCTGTAGCTAGCAGCCAGATGTGGGTTAGTCAGCCCCATATAGATCTATACACTCAAGTCACGCTCTCTAAATACCAGAGATTCTGGTTATGGGTGTAGTCCTCCACTCGCGTATCTCGGTGGAGTGTTCGCCGAGGACGTGTCTCCAATCATACAGGATTAACAAATTTACTAGTAATAATATAATAGTCCTCCACTTGCGTATATGTGTGGAGTGTTACCGAGGACAAAACAGTATACAGGTATTATTCAAATGTTTAATGTTATGCTTTTAACTGATAAAATATGGAAATCCATTTGTGAAATATATGTAAAACATAACAGTTAAAAGACCTATTTCACAAATATATGTTACGTGATCTGCATGTTCAATTGGTTATCAGTTATGGTAATCAATAATAAAAGCATATGAAATATGAAACACACATTTGAAAACATGTTTTGGGTACAAGAATTCCCTTGTACTTTGCTTGTGTTCCCCCCCCCCCTGAAAACAGTGAAAACAGTGAAAAAGGGTAGGGGTATGAACTCACCGGACTCGGAAATGTGTCGGTTTTGGATACTAGATGCTGGTTTGGGGTTTGATTACTCGCAATGTCCCTATGTAAAATGAAATAATGTCCATATATATATACAATTAGGGATACATTCACTAATCATATGGAACATTACACTCCAACGAGGTTAAACACCTCAAAACGAGCGTTTGGAGTGACCCGGGTGACATCTTCGGACGTGTAATGGCACTAGGGACTTGGGACTTGAGTTTACTCCCCAAGAGTAAACATTTTAAGGAGTTTACAGCCATAGAACACACACACATGAGTTTACCGCCGTAAACTCATGTTGGTGTAGTTTTGAGTGTTTAAACGGCTTAAATGGACATGGGGATTGGTTGAATGGATTTCTAAAATGCCTTGGAATTGATTGAATGAAATTATACCACAAAGAAGGGAGTTTACAGCCACCACCTTCGAGTTTATGGCCGTAAACTACCCATGGTCAAAAGGAATTGTTTTAAGGCTTAAGGAGAAATCACATGTGATTCTAATTAATTTTCTAAGGTTTGGTATCAATTTTAGGCTTCAAATAACACATTTATATGAGTTTACAGCCCAGATATATACTCTCTGGCCGTAAACTCTAATATGAGTAAGAAAAATTAGTTTTTGATGCTAAGAACAATCACATGTGATTCTAGGAATTTATCTAAGCCTTTGGGGTGGTTTAAGGCATCTTTTAACAAAGTTTTATGAGTTTACGACCAAGGGTATGTTCCTAGGCCGTAAACTCCTATAAATGACCTTTTTGATGTGTTTCAAATCCTTAAACTATTTTTAGATGCAACTAGATTTTACCACAAGGCTATTGGTTAAGTTTCAAGGCATTTGGACATGCTTTAAGGCATTAAATCCCCATTTAAGTGGAGTTTACGGCCCAAGAATGTGCCTTGGCTGTAAACTCACTTTTGTCCCCCAAAATTCATGTTTAAATTGTTCTAAGTCTAGATTAGCAAGCCTTAAGGTCATATCTAAGTCCCAACTATGATTTGGAAGGGTTATTTGGCTCAAAAACCCCATGATAAGGAGTTTACGGCCCAAGCATGATCCTTGGCCGTAAAGTCATGTTCTTGGTCCCAAAACATAATTTAAACATCAATTTGAAGGCTAAAGAGGTTGAATAACAAGTTAAGGGTGTTACCTCTTTGATTGGAAGCCTTAAATCTTTGTTTTGGACCTTTAATTTTTGGGATGAGGAGAGAGGTTGGGAGTGTTCAATGAGAAAATGGCCAAAGGCTTCAAATGTAGGCTTAAGACACATTATATAGTGTCTAAGTTTTGGACACGGTGGAATTCTACCCGATACCGGCGTTAGACCCGATACCGGCGTTAGACGGGGCTTTTGGTCGTACCCGATTGAGTTGCCGTAACCCGATACGGTAAATTCTAGAAATATTCCGATCACTAAAGTTGGGTGTTAAAATGATTTCTAAATGTATTAAGACACCCATTAAGTCATTTTAAAATAAGTACAAGTTAATGACTTAATCAAACGGAAGATCGGAAATCGAATTTGGAAACGACGATTGGTTGCGTGAATTGTACTACGAAAGAGTTACAATAAATGATACAGAAATTTCAGGTTGTTACAATTTCAACCTTCATAAAGTCATTCAAAAAGTCCTAAATTAATTAACCAGTCCAAAAGTTAACGGACAGTTAAATAAAACGAGGCTTATTAACGAAAGAAGGGGTTAAAAATGATGGAATGAATTTCGGGTTGTCACATCATCCCCCCGTTAGAGGGAATTTCGTCCCGAAATTCTGGTTTAGGCAAGGAAGTAGGTATGAATGACCGAGTAAAGGCAGGAGGGTACTTCCTATTCGGTTTGCCTTGCAATCCCAAGTGATCTCTGGCCTGTGTCTGTCATTCCAACAAACGTTCACCTATGGGATGCGGATTCCGTCTCGTGTAGTTAGCAATTTCCTATAGGTATGTCTACGAAGTTAGGATTCTCAATGGTTTCTATCAAGATGAGTGGGATACAAAGAGTGACATTGGGCAAGCACTTATTAAGTCTAAAAAGTGGATCGATCAAGGATGAAGCCTGTGGGATATCCGAAAGTAGTAGTGGTCTGATGAGGGTTGGACCAATATCCGTAAAGGATCTCGGATGGTCCAAAGCTCTCGGAAGGGTAGAGCTTTTCAGTACTTAGAACGTAGTTTACTCTATGGCAAGATCATCACTGGCGTGATCGCCATTCCGAAGTTCCTAACGTTCTCCCTCATACTGGAAGTGTAGTCCTTTAGGTTGGTTATTAGGAAGCTCGGGTTGTCCTTAGTTTCGCGTTTCATGTCAATTGGCTTTTAGAGGCTTTATAGAATCTGCACTAATGAATCTTGAGATATTCCTAACGGAAACCCTCAGGGTCAGGGAGATAGGGTTTCATCAGACGAGTGTTGGACTATTTCAGGAGGTGGTTCTACTATTTCTGCGTGATATAGTATTCATGGAACACCTGATGGTCCAATGAATCTTGTAAGACATGCCCTAATTTCCAAGGAGTTGGTTTATTTTAATGCGGAAAGTGTGCGCTCTTGTATAACCCATCGACTAACACCTAGACTGGTTTAAAGTCTATAATCTCTTCGGGATCTGGGTTATAAGGCTTGATGCAACTACTTTCTCACTTTGATCAGGTATTCTTGGCTGCGAAGGTTATCCTGTGGTTCTCGGTATTCTAGTGTTCGCTTTGGAGAATGCAGTCTATCGCCTACAAGGCGACGGTGACTTCTTCCTCATGAGAGGGCGGAGGATCCTAGGCACTACTCGTCTGTAACGGGGTGGACGAAGTGCCTGAGTAGTGCGAACACCTTCTGCAACTACTCTTCCGAAGGTTCTGAGTTTTCTCAGTCTAGGTCAAATCTAGTGAGTATAGGTTCCCATCATTCGGAACTTTAATCTCTTCATCCACTCTTCTTAGGGTTTAACTTATCTCATTTTCTAGATTTCCATCATATCTGCTGAGATTCTTAATTTGTGGGATTAAGCGTGAATGGATGGTCGTAGTTAATGTCCTTGACTCTTACGACTCAGATTTCTTTATCAACTGAGGGTGTTAGCTACTATGTTGGCTTAACAGGGATGACAACAAACTTCGAATTTGGGATCATTATAGTAGCTCAACCCATAGGGGTTCTCTTGACTCTAGTTCCTATTCTATGGAATAGGATGAAGGGTTTTGTGACATCCCCAATTTTCACGGCCAGAAAAGACCGATTTTTTTTTTTTATGCTTTGTAAAAATCAGAGTACTTCTTTTAATAGAAATGTTGCGGAATTTGTTCCCAGAAAAACATGATAAATACGTTATTAAAACATTTTCGAAGAAACGTATTTTATTCATTTCAACACGTTTGGGATGTCATCGTTAATACAGAAACATAAGCATAAACAGAACTTACATTTATTTACACTAGTGATCTACATCTCTTTAAATCTCTCAGTGTAAATTGACTTCGTATCAACACCTGTGATATAAATAAACTGAGTGCGTCAGGTTGGGAAACCTGGTGAGTACATAGGGTTTTCAACCCACAATAATATAATTATTATGTTTAAACAATCGAGTAATTAAACCCAATTACCTATCCCCATTATCTTCTTTACTCTTAAGGATCTACCCTAAGAATCAGCTATTCCTCGTTCATTCATTCCTAAGGATCATCCTAAGGAAACAACATAGTCTATTGTTGCCAATGACACATTGGTCAAGCGCAGCTGCTAATCTTGTCACTTTGGCGCAACTGCCATAATTGGGACATTTTCTATGAGGCGCTTCTGCCGGTATTGACCTTTAAACGCTACTGTCATGGTCATAAGGCTCCCTATTAGGCGCAGCTGCCTATACTGTCCTTAGAGCGCAGCTGCTAGGATGTTTACCGTAGATCTGAAACATCTACGGGTTGTGGCGCAGCTGCCAGTGCTCATCTATAGGGTACTAGGTCCACTGCTGCCAATGTATACCTATAGGGCACTAGGTCCATGCTACTAATGTTCCTCTATTTCAGCTTTTATCCCTCATCATTCATCTACCCATGTTTTACCCAACATATTTTGTAGATATAAAATACTTTATACAGTTTACATCATTTAAAACATGTATAAAAAGCTTTCACCAGCATAGACAGCAAGTATTCAGACAATATGCGCACATAGCACGTAATTTATAATAACATACTTCATATCTATGTGTAAGATGAAAGGGAACTATGCACTCACCTGATAGGTGGTGACTCAACACTCGGACAGCGCTTCGATACTCTCAATACAATTTCCTTCGATAAAACCTAGTATCAACACCACTAGGGTTTAGTCTAACGATAACCGCGACTAATTAATAGTATAACTATTTTTATTATTATATAAGCGTTAAATAACACTCAATATAACTCATAATAATAGCCCAAACAATTATTTTAAGGTCCTAATAATGTTACTATAATTAATTAGAAGCTATATTAAAACTAGCGTAGGCGTAGCTCACTTACAGCGGGTTTTTCGCAAAACCGGGCTTCGCTGGAGCAGCGTTTCCCGAGCCGAAAGTCTCTTTTCTTAGAGCCGTTGGGCGCTCCGAGGCTTCCGCCTCATGCTAGGGAGTTACCCTAGGGTTTAGGGGGTTAAGGAGGCTTAGAGAGAGAGTTTAGAGAGAGAAAGAGAAGTTGGAAGGTGTGAGAAATGAGGATGCCCCGGCACCGTTTTTATAGGCTGGAAATCACCAAAACTCGTCGAGTTTACCTCAAACTCAACTAGTTTTATGGCCAGGTGTCACCATCTGGTGGCTAGCCTTGGGGAGGAAGCAACGGCCAGGATTGCGCCACATCACCCGATTTCGCACAGCAGCCTCCCGACTTAGAAAAATCATAACTCTCGCATACGTGCTCCGTTTTTGACGTTCGTTTTTTCCACGCGTAGGTAAAAAAAAGATCTACAACTTTCATTTTGACTCCATCAGCTAATTCTTGACCGATCTTAAATTTAACACTAGGAGGAGATTAGACTGCTAAATAACCGCGAAGAATTCATAACTCCTTCATACGGACTCCGTTTTCTTCTGTCTTTTTACTGTTGAGTTCCTATTAATGAGATCTTCAACTCTCATTTAGGTCACGTAAGCCAAAAACCGCTCGAACTAAAATTCAAGTCTCGGGCTGTACAATACTAAGCCGAATCTTAGAAAAATCATAACATCCTCATACGAAGTCAGATTTGGGCGTTCTTTTTATGGATTTTCTTGGTTTAACATATTCTACGACTTTCGTTTAGATCACTAAGGCTAAAAAGTCCTTCATCGTAAATTCACTATTTACGCTTCCCGGTGTCGTGCCGGTTCCGTCGCGAAACTTCGACGGGCCATAACTTCTTCGTTATAAGTCGGATTTCGACGTTCTTTATATGTACGTAAACCTTGTGACATATTATACAACTTGGTTAAGATTATTTATTCTAAATAATCTTTTTTCGAAAACTCATTTTCGACCCCTATTGCCTCTAAATTGACTAGCCCGGATCTACGAGCGTTACAGGTTTTACTATGAGGTTCGTGGTAGGGCTCGTACTTGGCTTAACCACTACTACTTGGTGTATGCGGGCCGTATATAATTGAGCTCGGCAGGATGTTCAGTTGTGCGACCCCACCCCAGACCCATAACCCAACGAGGAACAGGGAGCAGGGAGGAATCACACATCTTAAATCTTTTTTATCTTAATTATATACCACCCTTATGCATATACTCAGTTATAGTGGTCAGTCCCATGAGTTCTATCCCCTTCATTCGCGAACCTGATTGCGAGGTGCGAAGGGTCTTTCTGGGGAATCTACGGAGTCTGCTTCGGGTGGTTATCGTTTTCTGGAATGTGTGCAGTGTCTTTCGCTTCGGTTTCTATCTGCCTAATAAGGGTTGGTTAACAGCGCACGGTACCCTTCTCATGGGTACTTTGGAAGATTTGAAATAAGAGTGATGACTGACGGATCACATTAGTCTTTATTATTTTTATTTTGTTTAGGTTCGGAAGAACTTTTATTTGCCGAAATGGCTACGGTGAAAGTTCTTTTTACACAGCACTAGGGAGTTACACACAGTTGCACTAAGTCAAACCATGATCGTTAGAGGCGTTGAAGTTGGCATACACCGACATGACATAGAATGAGGATTGATAGGGTCATGTTCCGAACAGGCACACAAGTTCTAGGCATCTCGGGTTTCGTCTCGTGTATCACTGCCGCGGATACTTGGACCGATAGAGTCAACGCGGAACTATAGAGGGTCCTGAGTGTTTCTGAGTAAAGTACCTTTTCATGAATGGGTTCTCACGAGGCATTTTTATAATCGCCTCACATATACTAGTCATGTATAATTAAGGTAGGGAGGACTGTTGACTAAGCGTGTTTCACCTTAATGGGGAACAGGAAATGAGGCGGCCTTCACTCACTCTAGGTCTATCCATCTTAATTATACATGGCCGTAACGTATATATTTAGCCATTATAGTTTTACCTGATGAAATTTTAAATTTTATAACAGTGCTGCGTGTTTCACCTTAATGGGGAAGTATTTACATTTGGAGTTAGCCTTTTAGTGTTTTCGGTTAGTTATCTGAGATTGAGAGACATACCAAAATCGACCGGTTTCATTGATACTTCTCCCTAAGCATTAGGGTCAGACTCCTCCTGAGTCGTTGTTGTTTCCTTCAGTTTGGATAATTCTTCTTGAAGTGTCCATCCTTAACACATAGGCGGTAAACTGGGTTGTCTGCCATATTGGTGGTTGATGTAATAAACTCAACCTGGATTCTGCAGACGCAAGTAGCATGGCCCTTCATATTGCACCTAGCACAAAAGAGTTCTCGACAGCTATCATGATGGTGGTAACTGCACTTACTGTAGTGGGGAAGGTTTCCTAGGTATGGTCTTCTGGATGTCAGGATGGGAGGGCTGGCATGGGTATTGACTGTCTCAGCTTGTTGCCCTTCGAAAGGTCCTTGAGCCGAGTACTTCCCTCCTCGATCTTGAGTTTTCTCTATAGTGAGGTTGGCTGAGGTTCTTGGGTGGCTGCGTACACAGGGGTTGGTTGCTGCTGTCCACCACTAGGATCGGAATTCCCGATAGGGCTCTTGCTAACATTGGTGTTGTTAGCATTCAGTTGAGCCATGGCAGCTGCAACGGCTACCGAGACTGCAATCTGGAAGGTAGCTTCATCGAGTAGGAGAGTAGGTTTCTTGCTGGTGGATTGGTTACGCTTGCTCAGAGGCATGGTTTTTCCCTATATCGAAAGGAACTCAAGCGGATGAGAGACGATGGTTAACCCTAGACATATTTGTCCTTACTGTATTAGGCATAAATTTTTCCCGTGCCTCGGATATTGGTTGTCTGTGTGTCGACCTACATCCCTATGATGTAGTCCTGGTGTACAAGGTAGGAGTGTGAGTATCGGAAAAATCTATAAGATTGGAATCGTTCCTACTAAGTTACCTTTATACTGGGAAAGGTTTCACTCTCCGGCCTGGAAAGATTTGAGAATAGTTCGGAACAAAGCCCGCGGGAAGAAAAGCTCATGAAGACTTATGGCTAAATGTCCTCAATAAAGGTGTTGGGATCCGCTCTAATCGTGTTACTGGCATCGGGAAATGGCGATTTACCTAATACATAGTGTGAGTAGTGTAACCACTAATTCACCAAATTGTATTATTTTATGGGTGTATTAGCGTGACGAACACGAGGAAAAGACACTTCTCGGGTTCCATGTACTGGCTCCCTCTGTCTGCCTCGTATCTTTGTCTGGAATCGGCGTTGGTTTCCTTCGGGTAGTTACCTAGGGTTTTCCGCTCCTAGAGAAGTATTGAATTTCTACTCCACCTTACTTCCGAATCCAAATCTGGGTATCATCACTTCATGATGGATGACTAGAAATCTAGAAAGTTTATACGAATTT
This sequence comes from Lactuca saligna, assembly GCF_052625555.1. Taxonomy (NCBI): domain Eukaryota; kingdom Viridiplantae; phylum Streptophyta; class Magnoliopsida; order Asterales; family Asteraceae; genus Lactuca; species Lactuca saligna. The sequence goes on along the minus strand of NC_136421.1, from coordinate 47,469,178 downwards.
CCCACCATGTCCCTAAAACGATATAGGCACTTGCTGATTTCAATAGTCTTGTCTTGGTTCATTTATTTCCTGACTGGAAATCCTCTCAATGAACCCCTTTTGGGTCTGCATCACCTCTTCTTCCGAGTACTGAAGTGGATAGAGTTTTCTACAGGGTTCGTGCGAGAATGGAAATGCCTAAACAATCCTAAGAGATTATTAACATTTCACTGGGTGATCTATATCGAGTCCTGCTACGATTACATAGGGTACACAAATCATATATAGCTTAGATCTGATAATCCTTCGAATATGTGATACTACCCTATATCCACATCCCAACGAGGAAAAGGAAGTAGAGCGAAACCACACATTTTTAGCCTACGGGATCCATATTATATATAATCTTGGGAGCATGCCCTCTGTAATTGTAGGTATATCAATAAGGATCTTTTTAGTTCCTCACACAAGGTTATTTATGGATCCTAAAATACCCCTATGGTATTTTAATTTCTTGTTTGTTTCTTATCTTCTGAATATGATTCTGGGATTAGTATGAGTCTTTTAGCATTCCAAAATACTCCTATAGTATTTTAAAGTTTATGTTTGGATCTAGCATTCTTAGTTTGTAAGTTTCAGACCTGTTGCAACACCACTATGACTCCCAGGCACACGTTCATCGCATCTCGAATAAATGTAGTTGATCAGGTTACATTTATTCCAGCTTATGATTACATAACTGCCCAGGTTTGACGGTAATGCTCAACATCCAAACACTTTTATTCTTGTTCTTCTTGTGATACTTGTGTTCGAGTGTTCAGATTCTGGATGTTCTTATACTTTGGTAAAATGTGGTTATATTTTAAAGTATAATTCTTGGTCAGAGTGTTTTATCCCTATGCATTTATAGGTTGTCTATCTTTTATGAATTGATATACTTAGCTAACTATAAACAATGCTCTGACATCAATCTGTCACACCCCAAAACCGGAACGGCGGGAACGTTCTGGGGTGGATGACGTCATGTCAAGTAATTCAAGTAATTCAAAGTACAACAACCATTGCATTAATAGTAATAGTTTTACATGGTTTACATTACATAGAAACTTCAAAGTAATTCAAGTAATAATGTAGATGCAGCTTGGTACTAAACAGTCTTCAAGAAAAGCGCCTGAGATGTATGTGTCTATTTCTGACCTGAGAATACAAGTTATTTGAAAGCAAGTATCAGCATTTTTACAAATGCTGATGAGTTCATAAGTATTTAGTGTCATTTTATCCAATAACTTTATATAAGTAGTAGTTTTAGAGTATATAGTGAATTAGAGTCCTTTCCAGAAAATCCTATATTTTGTAATTTAAAAGCAGTCTTCTACCAAGACTGGACGGAGTTATGTAGTAAAAAGTAATTTTTCTCGTAACACTATCATTATAAAAATAGGGTATTTATTGAAAAGAAAGTAGGAGAATATCAGGGAAAACAACATATGCCTCAGCAGTGAAGCCTACTGACTAAGGCAAAAGAAATCATAGACTCCATGAGAGTATTGAATGAACGATGCACCTAACTCAGTCTAACGAGAGGATACACAGACCCCAGACAGTATCAAATATATGATACGTCTAGAAAGGTCTAAAAACAGTGAATACAGTGTTAATTTCCATTACCTTAAGGCCATGAATTATAAGGTAACCCCGAGATACTCACAACCATACTAATAGACACTAGAGAACTTGACGCCCTGCAAGTGTCGCAAATATTGTGACATTTGTCACCCTTTGGCTTAGTAGGCCATGGACTGTTGCTAGAAGTCTGGCTGCAGGGATGTCAATCCCGTATAGATCTATATACACAATGCCCGCTCTCCCTACAGGAGACTCTGGTTACAAACTAGACAACGGAGAAGGTCATGTCCTAAAGATGCATCTCGAATAGTGAGATCTAGTGTAAAATACTGGACAAGTTATAAAGACTCACAACTAAACTGACCGATGTAAATCTATATGCCTATGCTTGTATACATATTATATAAATAATGATCAGACGACCTTCGGACGGACATCCGATCCCACCAGACCACATCTCAACGAAGAAAAGGAAATAGGGCGAACTAGCCTTCCTAAGTCCTTTAAACATTATTTATATAACTTATATAAGCACATGCATACATTTAACTAAGTAGAAGCATTTAACGAATTTTAAGTGTTTAACGAAGTAGAAGTGTTTCACAAAGTATAACCATTTAACGAGTAGGGGTGTCTCGTGAAGTAGAAGCGTATCGTGAAGTAGAAGTGTATCGTGAAGTATAAGCGTATCGTGAAGTAGAAGTGTATCGTGAAGTAGAAGTGTATCGTGAAGTATAAGTGTATCGTGAAGTAGAAGTGTATCGTGAAATAAAAGCGTATCGTGAAGTAAAAGTGTATCGTGAAGTATAACTGTATCGTGAAGTATAAGCGTATCGTGAAGTAGAAGTGTACGTGAAGTATAAGCGTATCGTAAAGTAGAAGTGTATCGTGAAGTATAAGTGTATCGTGAAGTATAAGCGTATCGTGAAGTAAAAGTGTTAATAAAGTAATAGCATTTAACTAAGTAGGTGCATTAACTAAGTACAAGTATAACAAGGCAGTAGAATCTGACGAAGTAGGACTATAAAGCATGGAAGAAAACATCGGTGTAAAACTTTGGAAAACCTTTATACTTAAGTTTTGAACGAAACTTTGATAAAATATTTTGGGTAAAGAAATCCTTTCTTTAACATACTGCCGTAACAAGATTTTAAGTAAAACATACAGGGTGAGAAACAATTTGAGAAAAGCTTTGTACAAATAAAGATGTTTCGGAAGACCATTTACAGTATCATACTTGGTAAAAATAGTTGACGGTGTAATAAATCCTTGTGCATGCAGGTTATCAATCACATGTGATTGATATGATAACTGGCATGTTTAACTTGTATTCCCCCCTAAAAGAATGTAAAAACATTTAAAAGGTTAATTCATGGGTATGAACTCACCTGATGTAAGTGGATCCGACGAAGGTTACGGTTGGGTGCTCGGTGTCAAGTAAAGACTTGAACACACTTAGTGACCTATTAACATATGATGACATATGTTTACATTCAATTAGTAAATATAATACAAATTAAACATGTATACACATCCTAAAGTGCGGAAAACACTTTGGTTAAGTGCTTGGAGTGTCCCGGTTAACATTTAAGGGTGTGTATGGCTTAGATAGGGAGATTACTCTTCAAGAGTAAACTCTTTATAGAGTTCACGGCCCTGGGACAAACTCCCCATGATTTTATGGCCGTAAACTCATGGTGAGGGTGTTCTAGGATGCCAAAATATCTTATATCACTCAAGGAATTAGGCTAGACTCAAATCTAGGTCTTATGAAGGGTTTAAGGCCTCACATGGACCATTTTTGGGAGTTTACGGTAGTAAACATGGAGTTTACGGCTATAAACTCCTACTAACCCTTTCCTTTTGTGTTTTGAGGTCTTCTATGGTATAGAATAAAGTTCTATGCATTTTTCCAAGACAAATGGGGAGTTTAGGGCATCATTTGGGCACCTTTTAGGAGTTTACAACCCATGGACCTTTCCTAGGGGGGTTTACGGCCGTAAACTCCTATTTCCTTGGTTTCTATAATGTTTAAAGCATTTACATCTACGGGATTGCTTCTAGAGATTTTTCCAAGTCCATAGGAGGTGTTTTAGGGCATTTCTAACACTTGATTTTGAGTTTACTCCCAATGAAGGGGAGTTTATGGACCAAGCAAGTTCTTGGGCAGTAAAATGAAGTTTACTCCCCAAAAGTTAAGTTTAATGTGTTCTAAGTCCGTTTCCATAAGTCATTTGGCCATATCTAAGCCTTAGGGGTAGTTTAGAGGGGTTTTGGGGCTTAAAAACCCCATTAAAGGGTGTTCACGGCCCAAGAGTGTTCTTGGGCCGTCAACACATAACTTGGCCCCTATTTGATGTCTTAAACACGAATTTGCATGTTAGTTAAGCTATACAACAAGTTAGGGTAGATTGCTTACTCGTTTGGGGCTTGAAACGGACGTTTTTGGCTCGAAAATATGTTGTAGAGAGAGAGAGAGTGGAGAGAGAGTGAAAAAGTCTCAAATGGACCCCACTCACCCTTATATAGGGATTTGATTTGGGGCTCAGTGGAAATCTTCCCGATAGTGTTGTCAAACGGGGCTTTTCGTCACACCTTATTTAGTGGTCGTATTTTGACTTGGTTGAAACTAAAATTTTTCAAAGAATAAATTTGGGGTGTTTCTAATGTATTTCAACCTTCATAAAGTCATTCAAAAGTTACCAAATTAATTAAACAGTCCAAAAGTTAACGGACAGTTAAATAAAACGAGGCTTATTAACGGAAGAAGGGGTTAAAAATGACGGAATAAATTTTGAGTTGTCACATGCACACATAAATAAAGTTTAACCAAAACACTGCATTACATGCACTTTCACCCTAATAAGATCTATACAAAATTAATGCATAGCTCAAACCACAATATTATAGACTATCAAGATTGCATACGAAAGGGCCTGTACGCTTCTCAAAGAAACTTTCAATGACTTTGCAAGGATTGATGTTGATATCCATCCTGCTCTCACACAGAAGGTCAAACTTCCAACCCTCGAACCAGCTCCAGTGCTAACTGAAGGTTTTCAAGAGAGATCCCTTGGAGCAACCAACTTCCCAGACCTTGGAGTCATTTTCAAACGCAAAAATGATGAAACGAAATATTTCATCCCAATGACTGCCATGAATCATATGACCCGAAAACAATTAGAGATCACTCAAGCTGCGGTGCACAAGTCAAACCACACTACTTTAGAAGTAAAGTTTGAAATCTATTGGAGAATTGTTTGGCTCCATGAAGTCAGGATGTTCTGGTGGATTCTCATCAAATTTATAGAATTTGACAAATGAAGGGAAGTTGAAGAGGTCACTTGGAGGGAAATTGTTGATACATAAAAGTTACCCTCTTAAACTTGACAGATCTGAAGCCATCTCCAAATCCGCAATCTATATATCATTCGCAATGAAGAACTTCATCCGCAATCATCATCATCATCAATACGTATTCATAGTTTTTTCTATTATCTTTTTGTCTATACATTTTTTACCCAATGTGCCTTGCATGGCCACCTTAGACAAATAAGACTTTTAATCTTCGAGACTCTATAAATAGAGTTCTCTTTCTGAAAGAAAAACACATCTCTTGAATCTCATATATTATCTTACTCTCTTATCTTCAAGTATCTTCAGAACTTAAAATGATCGTAATCTCTCTTCGGAGCAAGTCATTTTTGACTTCATCACTAATTTTGATCACACTCACTAAATTGGATTGATTTCAATCCTCGTTAAGAATCAACTTAAGTGTATACTTGATATAATACTTGTTGACATTTATATTTCCTTATATTTCTGCACCTAACTATCTAACCTTTAACTTATTATTGTTGAGCTTTATAATCCTTTGAATTAAACTTTATTTCGCAATATTACTTGTTTTAACGTTTTTTCAAGTGTGTTTCTCAAGTTTTCCTCTCAACAATGCTAACTAAAATCACTAGACAACCTTTCAAATACGTTGTTAGGGAAAGCAAAGTGTTGGATCTTACAAATAGTGATTTATATGATTTCCATGCCACACCTTCCCTTGGAAACAAAAAGTATGTTGTTACTTTTATTGATGATGCGTCTAGATATTGTTACGTCTATTTGTTACATTCTAAGCATGAAGCACTTGATAAATTTAAAATTTATAAACAACACGTTGAGCTTCATAAAAATGAATTTATAAAATTCTTGCATATTGATAGAGGTGGTGAGTATTATGATCCAGTTTATTTTGATTCAAATGGAATTATACATCAAACCACAACTCCTTATACACCACAACAAAATCGTGAAAAGAAGAATAGGACTTTGAAAGAAATGTTTAATTCCATATTGTCATATTCTTGATTAAGTGAAGGGTTTTGGGGTGAGGGAATGTTAACTGCATGTTACATTTTAAATATAACTCCAAATAAAATAAGTAAGAATGCTCTTTATGAACTTTTGTATAAAAAGGTACCAAATTTGAGTTATCTCAAAGTTTGGAGCTGTAGAGCAGTTGTAAGGCTCAGTGAACCCAAAAGGAAAACATTGGATGAGAGAGGTGTAGATTGTATCTTTATTGGATATCCTGAGCATTCCAAAGCATATAAATTCTATGTTATAGAATCTAATGACTTTGTGTCTATAAACATTGTGATAGAGTCAAGAGATGCTATCTTTGATGAAGAGAGATTTACACAACTCAAGCTAAATCTGCTTCTGGTGGTATAAGTTTTGTGTCTGGACTTAGCAAGAACACAACTCAAGCTCGAGCTTTTGGATCTGATTTTCCGCTATATTTAGTTGAAGGAACAAGAAATTAGACTGTGTCTCAACATCGATATTGTTTTGATAATGAGGAGGATACCAAGACTTTTAATGAAGTTATGGCTTCTAGGGATGTTCATTTCTAGAAAGAGTCAATTCCGGATGAGATTGATTCTATCATGCGTAACAATACTTGGGTACTATCTAATATACTTCCTGGTTGCAAGGCATTAGGATGTAAATGGATCCTCAAAAGAAAAATAATGGTGGATGGCACAATTGATAAGTATAAAATCCAAATTGGTTATCCAAGGCTTTAGACAAAAGGAAGGAATTGATTTCTTTTATACTTATGCTCCTATTGCTAGAACTTTTATTATTAGATTATTACTAGTTCTTAAAGATATACATAATCTTGTGATTCACCAAATGGATGTGAAAACTGCATTCTTGAATGGTGACATGGATGAGGAAATATACATGAAACAACCTGAAGGGTTTGTGATGCCTGGAAATGAACATAAAGTGTGTGAGTTAAAGAAATCATTATATGGTTTGAAACAAGCACCAAAACAATGGCATCAAAAGTTTGATGATGTTGTCTTGTCTAACGGTTTTGCATTAAACCAAGCTGAAAAGTGTATATATAGCAAATTTGATACTTTTGGTAAAGGAGGCATGATTAGTTTATATGTGGATGATATGTTGATTTTTGGTTCTGATTTAGAAGATGTTAATAAAACCAAGAAATTATCATCATCTAGTTTTTAAATGAAAGACTTGGGGGAGGCTGAGGTAATTCTTGGTATAAGAATTAAATAATGAAACAATGGGATTTCAATTTCTCAATCTCATTACATTGAGAAGATATTGAAAAAGTTTAACTTTGAGAATTATTCTCCTGTTAGTACTTCTATAGATCATAGTCTCAAGCTTTTACCAAATAAAGGATCTCTGGTGTCTCAACTTGAATATTGTAGGGCTATTTGGTTGTCTAATGTATGCCATGATTAGTACTAGGCCTGATATAACATATGTTGTGGGAAGGCTTACTATATATACTAGTAATCATAGTTCCCATCATTGGCAAGCTGTAAGTATAGTATTCAAATACTTGAAAGGGACAATGAATTATGGTTTAACTTATAGTGGATATCCTTCTGTTTTGGAAGGATATTCAGATGCCAACTGGATTAATTACTTAGAGGATCACTCCTCAACAAATGATTGGGTGTTTCTTCTTGGAGGAGGTGCCATTTATTGGGCATCGAAAAAACAAACTTGTATTACTAACTTAAGCATGGAGTCTAAGTTTGTTACATTGTCTGCTACTGGTAAAGAAGCTGAGTGGTAAAGGAATTTGGTTTATCAAATTCCATTATGGCCCTAACCGATATCTTCCATTTCTATCAGATGTGATAGTGTTGCAACCTTGGATAAGGCTTATAGTGAAGTGTACAATGGAAAGTCTAGACATTTAGGTGTTAGACATAGCATGATTTGTGAGCTCATCATGACTAGTATGATATATGTGGAGTTTGTAAGAACTCAGTTGAATTTAGCTGATCATCTAACCAAAGGGTTAGCAAGAGATCTTCTGCACAAGGCGGCTGTAGGGATGGCTTTAAAGTCCGCTTAAAAAATTTTATATTGAGATATAAAATTCCCATCTAATGCAATATTAGATATTGAATTTAATGTGGAATGCTTGATATTTGAAGATTGGAACACATTTTTATGATCATCCCAAGGTATGTGTTCAGTACTGCAAGTTAAGGAGGTTGAAATTTTATTTATTAATAGTTCTTTGAAAAATTGCATTCGCAGGTGCAAGAATAAAAGAACTACCTATATAAGCATGAAGTTTAGTTGCTTCAAGAAGTTAGGACTTGGCTTTGATATGCTTATTGAAGGATAGGATACAAGCTAGTATTCGAATATTTAGATTGAGTAACAAAAAGGGTTCGATTCTTAGTAACACGCTGATATTCAAATATTTAGATTGAGTAATATACTAATATTAAATTCAATCGTCACGACATTTCATTTATGCATCAGTTTGTTGTTGTTTATGTTTTCCTTTATGTTTAATCAGGTTTACACTTAAATGGGGGAGGTTTGTTGGTGATTTTATATCATCAATATTATATAAGTGTAATAGGATTAAATTTGTTGACCAAAAGTGATCTTGTTGAATATTGAACAAGTTAGGACGGTGTAGGAGTGCACACTTGTTCAAGTTTTTCAAGGTTCAAAGTACATTGTTGATGCGATTAAACCAACCTTTAATCTACAAAGATCGATTAGATCTTGAACAAGTATGTAAATATAAAACTGTATGAACGCAATAATAAGAACAAGTCAAGATGGAATCAAACGTGTCGAATGATTAAACAAAATCCTCAGAAGAGCTCGATTAAGAACATCAACTGTAGAGGATTGGTAGGTTACAAGAACGATTAAAGAAACCTGTTATACTCTAGATGAAACGCTATATCGTTAATCTCTAAAATCGTTAACCTAATAAGCATGCAAGCGTAAACTTATATACAAAACATAAAAGGTTCTCGGTTGGACAGGCCCAAACCGGAATGCAAAGTAACTTATACTATCGAGCCCAAAAGACGCAATCTTCAAAATAATCTTCAGCCCAACAATCTCCCCCTTTGCGTCAATTTGGAGCGAGATCTTCACTAGTTACTTGGGCCAGCAGCTGAAGCAGGTACCTTCTTCTTCACGGTGCTAAACAAACATTTGGTGATGAGAGAATGGTCTGTCTAAACCGGATGTACCAATTGATCATATCATTGAAGTACTTGATGTCATCAGCCGTGTTGTCTTTACACCGTTTGATAATGAATAACACATGCTCCAAACAAGTTGTGGTGTAAAGGTGCTTGTCAGCTAAAGCGAAGAGACATTTCTGTCCTTCCGCTCTAGTGAACATAACCGAGTTGCGTCTCGGGTCAATCCTGCCCAATTGCATTTGGTTGAGATCACTGGCCGATCCCACAGGAGCAATCTTTGGTTTCTTCTTGAAGACTGTGGCGACCTCCTGATCCATTAGGGCAACCTCCATGATGTAGCAGGCTAACATCCTTTTGACATGGTCTAGAATGGGACCATATTCGGCTTCATTAGTCAAAAGGATATTATACAGGACAATCCAATCATGAGGATTTAGATTCGGTAGATCTGCCAGGGAGATAATATGAGCAGTTCTTGCAGATCCCCGAATCAACTTGAACCGAACGTTTATAAAACGACCTTCGGTATAAGGTTTCAGCACCCGAACGTTTACAATCTTCTGGGTGCTCCAAGTGAGGAATTGAGGACGAGTAGCCGCCAGATAAAAGTCAAAGAGCTCCCTGTTAAGCTCAGCATTCGGGTGAGGGACTTCAAAAATGTTTGAGAAGACGTGGAAGATGAACGCCTTTCGAGTCAGCGGCATGTCGAACTGCGAATCGACAGTATTGTTGCAGTCGAACGAGATAACCGGCTCGAGCCATAAAATGCTAGGAGTTTCTATGGCCTCTTTAATCAAACGCTCCCTGGTCCAGGCAGGGAAGAGAGTCTTCCGGATTTCAAGGAGATCGTGGGCTTCCTTTTGTTTGCGTTTGGCTTCTTCAGCCTCTCGCGCCACACGACTGGCATCATTGTCAACCTTGCGACTGTTCTTTCTTTTTAATATGTCACCAATGGTCTCCTTGTCTCCTTCTTCATCTTCTTCCTCAGCTAAGTTTTTGCCTTTGTTCTTCACACCCGAACCCAAAGCTTGACCAGCCGGAGGAGATTCGGTCGTGTAAGTAGCTTTAGAGGAAGGAGGTGGTTTCGATCCAGTCTTCTCATCTCCCCCTTGTTTTGGAATGGACACGAAACTCGGTAGTCCTTCGATTTTGTTGAGAAGATCGATGGCCAGAGAGAGTTTTTCAGCGAGGGTACGCCTCACTGAAAAGTTTAGAATGGGATCGTGTGCTTCCAGGATGTTGGATAATGCGGCGTGGACATCCGAAACACACGTTTTGATCACCTCCCTTTCGGATCCAAGATCGTCCAGTTGTTTTTGGGAGTTGGAGAGTTGTGTGCTCTTGACTTCGAGGGCGGTTGATTTGCCCGCCAGAACGTCCATCAAAGAATGCTCAGCTGCAAGATCCTCTTGTAGCTTAGCGAGGCGAGCATCGATGGAGGCACGAAGTGCCGAGTTGTCGTCGCTTAGGTTTTGGCGAAGAGTAGCGAACAAAGTCAACTCCGTTGAGACAAAGTTGGCCAATTGCTGAACAATTGGTTCCAAAGATGTCTTGGTGGCATGGGCGCTTTCCTGCAAGGACTTCAGCAGGACAGAAGCGTTGGAGAATAGTTTATCGACTTTTTCGATCGCAGCCTCACAGGCTCTGGTGGAGGCATCAATCGCAGCAGTTGCTGAGGCCACCGAATCATGTTGAGCCCTGGAAAAGACATCAACAATTTTCTTAAGGGCGGCTTCAGAAAGAGAGGATTGCTGGTTGGAAGAGGAGGCGAGAAGTAGGTCAACCTTCTCGTTAAGCTCTTTGAGATGCTTCTTTGTCACTGGAGCATCATCATCCTCGTCACTTTGAACTTGAAACGGACTATAGTAGACCAAATCAAAGATCATGTGTTCACCACCAAGGTAAGGGTTTTCGCCATCAGAGGCATTTTCAGGAGATGAAGGGGGTGGTGAAGTTGGGGGTGTTGTGGGTTTGGTAGGATCAGGTTGAGTGGGTGTTGGTATAATTTTGGGTGGTGGTTGAGTATGGGTAGTTTTGGTTGTATGGGTTTCGGTTTGTGGTGGTTCGGTTACGGGAGGTAGGTCGGTTACTGGTGGTGTTTCGGTTGCAGTGGTAAAGATTGGTGGAGGTGAAGGAACTGGGGAATTGTGAAGTTCCATCTCTGGGGTAGGGGACCGAGGTGGTGTGTTGCCTTGTTGAGGAGATTCGTCTCCTTGAAAGCCGTCAGAGCCCGAACTCTCACCCTCAGAGTCACTCGAAGAAGAGGGAATTACAAGCTTTCGCTTCTGTTGAGTCTTCCTCCTCTTCGGCTGTGGGGATTGTGCAGCCTTCGGTTGTTTCCTCTTTTTGGGAAAGGTCCCTTTGGAGCTTTGGACGCATGCTTCCCTTTTTCTGCCTTTTTGCCCCTGCTCACCAGTTTGTTTGCATCGCGAATCGACCTAAGCATATCCGGTGTCAGTTCCCTTGGAACAGATGGCCTAAGCTCCTTGATCTTCCGAATTAACCTGCTGTCAGATGGCACGTCACCATACATTGACTCCAGGATGGAGCCAATGAAGGAAATTTTTGATGCATCTGAGACGATGATCTTCTTGGTATGGAATGTACCGACAGAAGACATCGATGCACCGTCAGCAGTAGGAACATCAAATTTATCCATGGCCCATCGTGTAATCAAGATCCAGAACCGGGCCAACGACACCTCAGAGTGTCGGGATGATGAGGAGAGGCTCTGGATAAGCTACTGCCATAGGACAAACCCATAGTCCAGGTTAATCCCGTTGTAAACCCCGTACATTATTGACAGGAAGAGACGACTTGCACCGTCGGATCCTGAGCTCCTTTCCGACAAGCCCTTGAAAAGGACTGTAAATAGGCCATTCCACTATGGCGGCAGGCAAGACTTTTTAAACTTAGCGACAGAGGTGAGAACCTCTGTGTATCCCATGTTGTAAAACATGTTATACAGATGACCAATCTGAATCGACTCCGGATGAACTCTTGAAGGGTCAACAGCAAACCCTAGCAAGGTGCAGAAGCGTTGGCGAGAGACTGAGGTCTTGTGTTCTGCAAGCTTGAAAAACACCCGGTCGACGGCCTTGTCGTAGTAGGCAGTCGCATAAACCTGCGATAGGGCCACCATTGACACAGATTCAATTCTTGAGAGAGCCGGAGCAAGTTGTGAATACTTCAAACATTCTATGACCGGTGACATATAGGAGTCGTATGCCAGTGGGTTAAGATCAATGACCAGACATTGTTGTGGGCGGATGGGAAGGATTTGTGAGGTAGCATGAACGGAAGATGAGTCAGCCATTTATGCAGGTATGAAGAAGAGGATGAACAGGAAACTGTTTGGGAGTATTTGCTCTTTGGAAATTTTGGAGGCAGTAAAGAGGTAAAAGGTGGTATAGAGGGCTTTTTATAGTGGGTGAGAGGAGAGAGAAAAATCATTTCAAATCTTGTATGGAAATATGAACCGGGTTCTTGAGTGACAGATGGATGACAGTTGAGGCGTGCGATGATCACGTAGGAGAGAGAGTGTCAGGTTCCTAGGATCACGCCGCCCAACTAGCGCCGTTTCAGAGAGAAAAGCCGTTACCATTTCCACACGCGCATTTAATGCCACAGGACAAGAGAGACCTTAAGGTTTAAGTGTGTATTCCCGTTAAATTACGATCAAACATTTATTAAGAAATGTTGAAAGGCTTCTGTTAATTAGACTAAATAAGGGTGGCTTGGAAAAATATAAAATATCAGAAGAAAATTAAAAACTGGATCCCAAGGGAAGAAATGTTATGGTGTTTAACAATTTCATAGGAATCACACAAAATAGAATTTGAGATTTTAGTAGGGTACATTCGTCAATCCTTTAGTGAAAACTTGAGCAACTTAATTGTTCACCGTCAATTCATTAGGTGTTGAATTTTGGGTTTCACGCAGCTCGTAGTGACACGAGACTAAGATCATAAACACAGATGTTGTGTAACCATAAACCTCAGCGGTAATTTCTGAGAGTCTCAAGGGTTACTATGATGGAACGAGTGTAGTGGAGAAGTAAAATGGAGATGGTGTAAGAGAACGTAGTACCTCTGCTGCGAAAATAAGGACCAAGAAGGAAACTCTTAACTCATGTGAGAAAAGAGTGAGGTAGCTCACGATTAGAATAAATGAGTTAGCCTTATTGGGAAGACAAGGTTTGTGTATATCAGGTCATGAAGGCCATTATTCAAAATCTTATGAGGCTTGAGACACATACAGCAGCATGCTTCTAGGGACACTTAGGTAATTCATCAAATTTATCACCATAAACGAACACGAACACACAAGAAATTAAAAAAAAATATTTTTGGAGTTTTTGAGATTAAAAAAAAAATAAATAAATAAGTAAAAAGAAAAGAAAAAGAATAAAACTTAAAAAAAAACTTTGGAAAGAATATGAAAAACTGAACCCGAACGTTCGGTTGGTTTCGGTTCAAGAAAATTTTGAAAAACCGAACCCGAACCTTCGGTTGGTTTCGGTTTAGGAAAATTTTGAAAAACCGAACCCAAACCTTCGGTTGGTTTCGGTTCAACAAAATTTTGAAAAACCTAACCCGAACCTTTGGTAGGTTTCGGTTTTGAAGAAATTTTGAGAAACCAAGGAATTTAGACATACAAGGAAAAATATTTTTAACACAAGGAAAAAAAAATTGTACAAGAAATATACAACAGAGAAAGACTACCTTTGAAGTAATGAGCGAGTCAGATAGTTGAACCGAACCCGAACGTTCGGTTGGTTTCGCTTCTTACGTTTGAGGTTGAGAGGTAGTGTGAGGTACTGACTCTGATTCCATCATACCTAGCCCTTCCAATATTTTATTGAATGATGCTTCAGGAAGAGCTTTGGTAAAGACGTCAGCCAGTTGATCAGTGGTTCTTACGAAGTGAACTTCGACGTTTCCATCTTCCACGTGATCTTTGATGAAGTGATACCTCAGTGCTATGTGTTTGGTTTTAGAGTGTTGCATTGGGTTATGACAGATCCTAATTGCACTTTCAGAGTCACAATATAGTGGGATCTTCTTCATATTGAGTCCGTAGTCTCGAAGTTGACTCTGGATCCAAATCACTTGTGATGTGCAGGATGCAGCGGCAATGTATTCCGCTTCGGTAGTAGACAATGACACACACGTTTGTTTCTTGGATTGCCAGCTGACCAACTTCCCGTCAAGGAATTGACAGCTACCAGTTGTGCTTTTACGGTCAAGTCCACATCCTCCAAGGTCAGCATCAGAATAGGCTTGAACGAAGAAGCCTGAGTTGGATGGATACCATAGACCTAAGGAGGTGGTTCGTTTGAGATAGCGTAAGATGTTCTTCACTGCAAGCATGTGAGGTTCGCGTGGGTTTGCCTGAAATCGAGCACAATAACACACAGAAAACATGATATCAGGTCTGCTAGCAGTTAGATATATCAATGAGCCTATCATTTGACGATAGAGCGTGATATCGACAGCCGGTTTATCTAGAGATGGGGTAAGTTTGGTGCCGAATGCCATTGGGACTTTGACTTTTGAGTCTCCCATCATGCCAAACTTTGCTAGGAGAGTCTTCGTGTAAGCTTCCTGATTAATAAAGATGCCTTCGGGTCCCTGTCTTATGTTTAAACCAAGGAAAAAGTTAATAGGACCCATTGAGCTCATTTCAAACTTAGTCTCCATCAGCTTTCTGAATTCAGCTGTTAAGCTGGGATTCGTGGAGCCAAAGATGATGTCATCGACATAAATTTGAACTATCATAAGGTGGTTACCTTCCTTTTTGCGAAAGAAGGTTGGGTCAACCGAACCTTGTTTAAATTTTGACATCTTTAAAAATTTTGTAAGCATTTCATACCAGGCTCTTGGAGCTTGTTTGAGGCCGTACACAGCTTTATCCAGAATATAGCAATGATTTGGATGCTTTTCGTTCACGAACCCAGGAGGTTGCTCCACATACACAGTTTCTTCGAGTTCTCCACTGAGAAATGTACACTTGACGTCCATTTGGAAAACCTCAAAGTTTTTGTGAGCAGCATAAGCCAGAAATATTCTAACAGATTCTAGCCTAGCTACTGGAGCGAAAGTCTCTTCATAGTCTATCCCTTCCTCCTGATAGTATCCCTTTACCACCAGACGAGCCTTGTTCCTGATAACATTACCTTCCTTGTCCATTTTGTTCCTAAAAACCCATTTGAGACCAACAACCGAAGCATCTGGAGGAGTTGGAATGAGGCGCCAGACTTTGTTCCTTTCAAATTCGTTCAGTTCGTCTTGCATTGCTTGAACCCAATCAGAGTGATCTAGGGCAGTGTTAACTGTCTTCGGTTCAACTTTTGATACGAATGAGTTAAACATACAAAACTCAACCTTTGAAAATAAGGATGTCTGTTTTGCCTTCAGTTGTGATCGGGTCAGAACCTTTTCAGATACATCACCAACTACTTGAGAGATAGTATGATCTCTGGTCCATTTGACAAGAGGAGGGTAATTCGGATCAAAGGTTGGGTCTAGTTCAGCATTAATCATTTCTTCTGGCTCAGATTGGCTGTCGTAATCGAGCGTCATATCATTATGTTCCCCCTCAATTGATGAGCTTTGAGAAACATGAGGTTCAGGTGTTTCTTGTGGTGCTGAGCTTCCAGGCGTTGAAACACCTTCGGTTGGAGAGGTATCTTCGGTTGGAGAAGCACCTTCGGTTGATGAAGGACCTTCGGTTGATGTTGTAGAATTTGGCTCCCCCTGGACTTGTGAGCTTGGCTCCCCCTCGACATGAGAATTTGGCTCCCCCTCGACATGAGAGCTTGGCTCCCCCTCGACTGAAGCGTTGTTGGATGGAGAGTCATTAGTGGTCGATTCTCCTTCCTGCATTTTTCTTGCAGCATCTTCGACAATCTGCTTCATATTATCAACTTTGTTGTCTGCTGCACCTGCTACGGAGAGTGAAGCTTTCTCCGGTTCGTCAAAGAGCTCTAGAAATTTGTCGTAAAATTGGCGACGGAGACTGTGACCTGGCCAGTTAGAGGAAAGATTTCCCCAGCGGTGTCTTCTTTGGCCTGTAGCTTCTTGACATAGCTATCGTCAAAGGTCACATAGTATGTCTCTTCAATCCTTCTCGAACGCTTCTTTAGGACCCTGTATGCCTTGGATGTGAGCGAATAACCCAGAAAAATTCCCTCGTCGGCTTTGACATCAAACTTGTTGCGGTGTTCTTTAGAGTTAAAGATGAAAAACCTTGAGCCGAACACATGGAAAAATTTCACATTGGGCTTTCTGTTGTTTAGTATCTCATATGGTGTGAGCGTGAATCGCTTGTTGAGATAGGACCTGTTCTGTGTAAAACAAGCAGCCGAAATAGCATCAGCCCAAAAATAAAGAGGTAAGGAAGTGAAACTTAGCATAGTTCGGGCAGCTTCACACAAAGATCGGTTTCGTCTTTCGACTATTCCGTTCTCTTGTGGTGTGTAGGGAGCTGAGAAATTGTTCGGGCAGCTTCACACAAGTCGTAAGGAAGTGAAACTTAGCATAGTTCGGGCAGCTTCACACAAGTCGCTCCTGATGTTGCGAACAACCTTCTTGAGCTGTACTTCAATTTGCTTGATAAACACTTTCAGATTTTGAGTCGCTTCAGATTTAAGCTTTAGAAAGAATACCCATGTAAATCGTGAAAAGTCATCAATAATAAGAAGAATATACTTGCTACCACCGATGCTTTCGATAGATGAAGGACCACACAAATCGATATGAAGTAATTCGAGTGGTTCAATAACTTTTATGTTGATTATAGATGGGTGACTTTGACGGCTCTGCTTCCCCATTTCGCATGCAACACACAAATGATCTCTGTCGAACTTGAGCAATGGAAGACCCCTAACATGACCTCCAGTGACAAGTCGGTTGATATCTTTAAAATTGAGATGAGAGAGCCTTCGGTGCCACAACCAGCTTTCGTCGGATTGAGCTTTTGATAACAAGCATATAGCTGGGTTTCCTTTGATGGGTTTAAGGTTTAAGGGAAACATTTCACCCTTTCGCTCTGACTTGAGAATCACTTTCTTTGTCCTTTTCTCTATGATTTCAGAACCTTCATCATCGAATGAGACTTTGAGACTTGTACCTCCAACAAGCTGAGATACACTAATGAGGTTGTGTTGGAGTCCTTCCACATAAGCCACCTTCCTTATAGTAAAGTCCCCATTTGTTATCATCCCGTATCCCTTTATGGTGCCGAAAGAATTATTTCCAAACTTGACGTTGCCACCATTTGCAAGAGATCTGTATTCCCTAAGCTCCTCTTTCCTCCCTGCCATGTGACGTGAGCAGCCACTATCGATGTACCATTCTTCGTCGAACTACTCGTCACTTATAACCTGCAAAAATTAGGCAGATTTAGGAACCCAAAGTTTCTTGGGTCCACGTGAGCTTTTCATGGGAACGGGAACAGTAAGAGAGATGTCAACTAGATATGTTCGTTTTATAAGAGTTGTTTCATCCTTCCTTTTAATGGTAAAAACTTTTATTTTGTTAGGATTGGGTGTGCTCGGTTTGGACTCTGGTTTGGATTCATTGACCTTCTGCTTTCCCTTTTGTTCAGCTGACGAATGAGATTTTTGAGAAAAAGGGGAATTGGCTTTAGAGCAAGATGGAGATGAATCGGTGGAAGTAGAAGAGTTAGAAGAACGAGAAGAATTAGAATGAGAGGGTTTGTATTGAGAGGACTTCCTGGCTGGAGACTCTAGATGACCCTTTTGCTTTTGATCGTTTGGGGGACCGATCTTAGAGTCTTGTTTTCTTTTGACTTCAGAACCGAACCTTTGCGTTCGGTTTGAGCTGTCCTTGGAACCGAACCTTTGGTTTCGGTTGGAGTCTTTTTCAGAACCGAACCTTTGCCTTCGGTTGATATTTTCTTGTGAACCGAACCTTGGCTTTCGGTTGTTGTAACTTTCAGGCTTTCCTACAGGATTGTTTTCATACTTCAGATTCTTGTCTTGGTGTGAGAAGTATGCATTCTGGGAATGCCAGAATTGTTTCCTTTCAGAAAGGTTCTTCCTGTATCTATGGTTCCTTTCTCTCTTCCTATTCCTCATCTGTTTAGGTTGATGATGAACATTCGCTTTCGTTTTCGGTGTCTCCTTGGCTGGTTCCTTTTGAACTGCAGGAGTTTTACTTTGAGCCGAAGGAGCAGAGGGAGTATCTTCTTTTGCCGAACGATCATCCTCCTGAGGAATATCTTTCGTACCACTGGTGCTTGGCTCATCGAAATTGTCCGGCTTATTCAAGGGTTCAGGTATGTATCTTCCTTTACTCATCCAGGAGGTTCTTTCAGATAAGCCAACGGTTTCGTTTGCATTATCTATTGGAGCTTCCCAGAAGTACTCATCGCAGCCATCAACATTGTCTTCGTTTACAATAGCTGTGAGTTCGGCTGTTTGATGTTCGGTTACTCCTGTCACCTTGTATACTTGATTCGGAGTGGTCCTAACCTTTTGATACACAACTGCTTTCTCAATTAATATTGGGGACTTTTGATGGGACAATCGAGTGAACTCCACTGAATTTTCAGAAATAAGATTCTTGTGGTTTTCAGGTTCGTTTTTAACAAATTCTGAGCAGTCAACCGTGTCCTCTACAGAAATTTCACTCATGTTTTCGTCCTCGTTAAGCTCAGATGCATTTTCAACATCAATTTTGTTTTCTGAGCTTATGTTGGTGTTTAAAGAGTCAAATTTTTGCACGGTTTCGGTTCTCAGTTTAAGTCTGTCATTTTCATCCAAAAGGTTTTTATGCATGTCCTTGTGGTCCTTGGATTTAATGAAGGACTCAATTTTGTCCAGTCCATACATGTAGGTCGGATTGACATCATCAGACGATATCACACTCTCACAATTGTAGGCTTCGGCATCGATTTCATCCTCCTTAAACTCTAGGAAGGGCAAAATCATGCGATGGATCTTATGGCCTATTTCACAATCCAAGTGAAGCTGAGTAATATTAGAATACAAACGTTTAGCAATTAAACAAAAAACATTCCGCTGTTTTAACAATTTTAAATTGTCTCTTTGCAAATAAATGTTTTCATCTTTAACTCTAACTAATTCCGACTCCTTTAACTCGATCCACATTCTCCGCTCCTCACACTTCGACGCCACCCTGCTTAATTGATCAGTTAGGTTAGAATTGGTGACTCGAGTTTGAGTTAAGCCACTATCTAGATGAGAAATTCTTGTATTAACATTTTTTAGTTCTTTCTCATATGAGGATGGTGGTACTTTGGATGAAATAAAAACAGATTGTACCTTCTTTATCAGTTCATCGAGCTCATTGAACTGCTGGCTGAGTGGTTTGGCCGTAAAGCACATGTCCTCCTGTACCTTCGGTCCATCGCTTCCTCCATCGGTGTTGTATCCCCTCATTTGGGATATATCAGTCACCATGAAGCATCTTCCTCCACTGCTTTCCTCCTTAGCCACATAAGCCTTTCCATGGGTAGGCTTCCTCACTTCATCGTCTTCTGAGTCGGTAGACCAAACTTCCGTGCTACCGAACTCGTCATCATTAACCGAACCCTGCACAATGAGAGCATTAATAGAAGGGTTAGCAGTAGACTTCTTCTTTCTCAACTCGTCCAATCTTTTCTGTAACACGGCTTCCTCATCATTTCCATCATCCTTTTCAGCCATCTTCTTAAGGACACAGTCCTTAGCATAGTGGTTTTTCCCACCACAGTAGAAGCAGCTTACTCCGGAATCGCCATCCACCTTCGGTTCCTTCTTGGGCTCCTCAGCCTTCGGTTCATTGTTCACTTTTTCAGAGCTGTAACTCCACTCAGTTTCGGTTTTTCAGAGCCAGTTTCGGTTTTTGTTGCTGGGGAATCTCTTCTTTATGAACCTCTTGGGATTGGACACCATCATGGCATAATGCTCAGACGTTAGGTCATATTCCTCCAAGTTGAGGTCTTCATCCTCCATCACAGCTTTACTTTTAGATAGGAGGGCCAACGAACCAAGACTAGAAACGATGTTCTTTTCTTGCAACACAATCTTCTCTTGGGACTTGAGAATACCCACCAGTTTCGCCAAAGAGTATGATTTAAACTGCTCATGGGCTTTGACTGTGGAAACCACTGCTCTCCATTCAGACCTCAGTCCATTCAAGAAAGTAACCTTCTGTTCGATAAGCTTCCTTTCAATATCATGTTTGATCATCTTGCTGAGAAGATGATTGAAGCGATTAAACGTCTGGGTCACCGTTTCTTCGGCCCCTTGCCTGAATTCTCCAAACTCAGATAAAAGCAAAGTTTGAATAGAATGTTCAAGATCCTCGTCTATAGAATACAGTTCACGAAGTCTATCCCAAACTTCCTTTGCCGTCGTGCATGAGTTGACCAACCTGAATGTGTCGAACTGAAGGGCGAATCTGATCAACCTTAACGCCTTAATATTGCACTGGAATTTGTCCTTTTCATCTTGTGCAATAGCCTTCACGTCCTTTAGCAGATCATTGTACTCTTTTTGAGTCTTAATAATTCTGGACGTTGCAGAATGAGAAAACGGTCCATTGATGATTGCTTCCCATATGAGGTACCCATTATCCTCCGATCCAATCACGTAGTCTTCAAAGTGATGCGCCCATACTTCATAGTCATGGGTGTATAAGATTGGAATCTTTGTCGTCGAACCGATGCTGTTGGAAATATTAATAGGGTTTGATTGCATCGCGTCTATTATGATCGTAAAAACCTGTTCAAAGATCAGACTTGTAATAAAGCAGATTAGGGCAAAACAATAAATATCAAGATACGTCAATAAAGAGATGACGGCTCAATAAATATTGATAATTGCGGAAAAACCCTAATGGAAATCTTTTTCACAGAAAAGATGTGTATCAATTACACAGCCTCCTGCTCTGATACCAATTGATGCGATTAAACCAACCTTTAATCTACAAAGATCGATTAGATCTTGAACAAGTATGTAAATATAAAACTATATGAACGCAATAATAAGAACAAGTCAAGATGGAATCAAACGTGTCGAATGATTAAACAAAATCCTCAGAAGAGCTCGATTAAGAACATCAACTGTAGAGGATTGGTAGGTTACAAGAACGATTAAAGAAACCTGTTATACTCTAGATGAAACGCTATATCGTTAATCTCTAAAATCGTTAACCTAATAAGCATGCAAGCGTAAACTTATATACAAAACATAAAAGGTTCTCGGTTAGACAGGCCCAAACCGGAATGCAAAGTAACTTATACTATCGAGCCCAAAAGACGCAATCTTCAAAATAATCTTCAGCCCAACAATTGTATTTAATGGTGAAACCCCTAAACGAATAGGGTTTCGGGGGCAGCGCCCCTAGCAAGGTCCAAGGTGCAAAGCCCTTGGCTGGGATCGAGCTGCCATGTCAGCGTGAAATATTTTTATTTGGAATATGTTGCTTTATTAATAAATTCATCAAAATTCCAAGTTTAGAAACTTGACTCTTTTTTACCTGAGATCTGTTTAATGATAGGTTAGGTTGTTTTGTATGACAGTTTGTAACTGTCTATCGACAATTTTCAGACAGGAATCATATAGCCCTTTTTGGTCAATTTTCTGGTACATATTGAGGAACATTTTCAGATACATTCTCTGATTTCATATCTCTGAATTTCATCTAATTGAGTGTTCTATCTGTACCATCAAAATACTTCAACTTGATAGTGAATCACGGCTTTTAGAGAATCCAAACAATCAGTTCACCCCCTATTTCTAACAGTGAATCGATGGAAAGCCACATACGTAATAAAGGTGTGCATAAAACCACATAAGACGCATAAACCGTCTACACCGCACCGCACTGTAGCGCATAATACATTTTTCAATGTTCTTAGTGCGGTTCATGGTTTGTATTTTTTGTAAACCACAATACGTGGTGTGGTTTGTGGTTTATGCTTAAGCAAATGCGGTTCAAACCGCACCGCACCGCACCACATTATATATATATATATATATATATATATATATATATATATATATATATATATATATATATATATATATATATATATATATATATAACAAATTCTAACCCATTTTGTCTATTTATAAAGACACTTTCACAAATTAGGTATCAAAACTATATTGATTATATTAAATAAGTACATTTGGAGGAATAAAATTAAATTTATCATGGAAAGCATATCTATTTGAGTGCAAACTCTATTTTGCATTTAGTCGGCACATAACGTTCATTTTCAAGTGGGATTAAAATTGGTGCGAAAAGTAGCATTAATATATATCAAATTAATAACGATGTTAGCGATATTAAAACAATGGTTTACTACAATTATATACAAATCGTTATCTCTTGTATGATAAAAAAAATCATGTAACGTAGCTATGTACTAATGCGTATAGAACTTTAATACATAATAATTTTAGTCATTCACTAAACTGCACCAAAATCACCCACACAGAACCAAACCGTGCCGTACCACACAACGTGCTTTAGAACCTTAACGATGCAGTTTGCGGTTTCCAAAAATCTCAAACAGCATGTGCGGTGCGATTTGCGGTTTAGACTCTAAATCACGCCAAACAGCACCGGGCACACTCCTAATACATAAATTCCCAACAAAAGTACTAGCCATCTTGTAGCTCAAAGTGTCAACAACCATATTCTCTTCCCGGGATGATACATAATCTCACAATCATAATCGTTGACCATGTCCAGCCATCTACGATGTATCATATTCAGATTCAGTTGATCGATGACATATCTCATGCTTGTTTGATCCGTGTAGATGGTACATTGGATCCTCATATAGATAATGCCTCAAAATCTTGAGGGGAAACATCATAGCCCCTAACTCAAAATCTTGTGTTGGATATTGAACCTCATGTGGCTTCATCTTCTTCGAACCATACACAATAACCCTCCCCCGCTGCATATAATAAAAATATCACAATAAACCATAAAATCCTCCACGGTCTCCGGAAGGGTCAACATCGGGGCCTCACATAATTCCTTCTCAGCATCTCGAATGCAGCCTGCTGCTCAGGCCCCTAACAAATATATACGACCTTCCTCATCAAATGAGTGAGAGGTACAACAACCTTGGAGAACTCTTGAATAATCATCTGATAATAACTTGCCAAACGTAGAAATCTCTGGATCTCCAAATGAGACTTTGAAACCTCCCACTGCATAACTACCTCTATCTTGGCCGGGTTGACCAGAATCCCATCCTGGTTAATAAGGTGTCCCAAGAATTTCACCTCCTGTAACCACAACATACACTTTGAGAACTTTGCATAAAGCCTTACCCTTCTCAAAGCTCCTAGCACATCTCGAAGGTGCTCTGCATGCTACACCTTGGTCTTGGAATAGCCAGAATGTCATCGATAATAACAATGAACGAGCAATCAAGCATCGACATGTATACCCGATTCGTCATATCCATAAATGTCATTGGTGCGTTAGTGATCCCAAATAGCACCACCACAAACTCATAATGACAGTAACGAGTTTGAAACGTTGTCTTCTCTGCGACCTCCTCTTCAAATCTTATCTAATGATATCATGACCTCAAATTGATCTTGGAGAACCAAGATGCACCCTACAACTGGTAAAAGAAATCATCAATCTATACAAGTGGGTAACGGTTCTTCACCGTCAACTTGTTCAGCTCCCGATAATCAATGTATATTCGGTGTGAACCATCCTTCTTCTTTAAAAACAAAACTGGTGCTCCCGATGGAAAACTGATCGGTAGGATAAATTGCTTGCCAAACAGTTGCTGGAGATGAGAGGACAACTCCCGCATCTCAGGTGGTACAAATCATGATGATGCCTTCACAATCGGGGTCGCTCCAGGAACCAAATCAATCATGAACTCAATATGCCTCGCAGGAGGCACACTGGGTAAATCCTATGGGAATACATCACGAAACTCCCTGACTATCGGCCCATCCGAAACTGAAACTCCCCCTCGATCCGAATGTCACTCACATAAGCGAGATAACCCAAATATTCCCGAAAAAGATACTATGGAGCCTTGGGAGCTGAAAAAAAAAAGGTTGGACTAACCTTGGTACCCTCTCCATAAATAATCAGTTCACCCCCACTTGGGGTTCGAACCATCACCTGTTGTCTCTCATAGTCAATCATGGCACCAAATCTACTCAACCAGTCCATACCTACTATCATGCACAAATCCCCCATAGGGATAAGAAACAAACCGATTGGTTAAGACACCCCAACTATATCCAAGGTAATCCCAAAAAATGCTCGAAGTAGAAAAGGCATGTTCGTTGGCATAAAAACTTGCAACAGACACTCCTACTCTCCAAGTGTCATATCAAAACCCATACTGAAGGACTAATACACAAAGGATCGATTCACACCCGGGTCAAAAAGCATAAGATGTAACACCCGGTTCCTCGTACGTAGTTTAATTATAATTTTTTCACTTTTGTTCTGGGAATCGGCGAGTTGGAGGCCCCAACTTGTCAAATAGAGGTTAAAATTGGACGCGTGAAGAAGATCATACTCGCCTAGTCGGATGCCCTGACTCGACGAGTAGGCCTGTCTGGATGAAACCCTAATATTAAGGGTTTGCACCCTATTTAAACACCTTATGTTGTCCCAACCCAGCCTCCATCGTTCCTCTCAGTCCAGAAAATCCCTAACTCAAAACCCTAACGCATTTGGAGTGTTCTTTAGCCATTTTTGTGTGTTTTTCGTTGTTATAATCTTGAAGAAGGAAGTAGAAACTTGGGGGTTCCAGAAGAAGCAAGTAGATCCAGAGGTTTTGCTTCATTTCTAGCTCATTCATGGTAAAAAGCTTCAACCTTGACCATCTATCTCGTAGATCTCTAGTTAGGATTCTTTTCAACACTCAACAAAGCTTTTATAGAGTCATACTCAGGATTTTGTGGTTCTATGAAGGTATGGCTTTAGACCTGGAACCATTGATGGTTCTTATGGATAAAGGTGCCAACTTTATTGCCATAAGCACCCCATGCATCTTGTAGACTCCATTTTAGGGCCTTTTGAGCCAAAAACCCCATGCATGGAAGTCAAGTTTGAAACTTTACGTGTATTATGGACCCTAAGAGGTTAGATCTATGTTTTAATTGCATCAAGACCCACTGAAATCGAGTGTATAGTTTTGGACATAGAGGGACTCGGCGAGTCACACATGTGACTCGGCGAGTTACACATGTGACTCGGCGAGTCAGGGCGAATTTCCCACCAAATCCTTACTGATAATGTAACATGAGTTAAATTAGAAGAACACGCAGTCATTTGGACTCATTGAGGACCTGGAAATCATGGGACCCGACGGGTGTATGAACTAATTTGGCGAGTTCAAGGCTTTGTCCCAATAATATGAAGATGGACTCTGTGAGTCAATGAGGAACTCGACGGGTCAAGGAATAAACGTCCCAACTAGTATGAAGATGGAATCAACGAGTGAAAGGATGAACTCGTCGAGTCACATGCAATGGGTCCCGACTTTGTATCATGGAACTCAGTGAGTTGGTGGACCAACTCGGTGAGTTGACCAAAAGTTGACTTTGACCATGCTATTTACTTTGACTTTGACCTTGACCTAAGTAGATAGTGAAATGGTAATTATGGAGTTGATTATGTGTAGGGTTGAGAGGATTTGATCATGGCAGTGAGGACAGTTCCAACACTTAGCTTTACAAGGTGAGTTACCTTCCAATAGAAGTGGGTCGAAGGCACCAAGGCATGCCCACTAGCAAGTGTTATAGTAAATTTGACTGTTTTTGTGATAATTGTCTGGTATGTTGTTATCTGCTTTGATTATGTGTTAGCCTGATATTATTTTATGTGCTATTAGTAAGGGTGAAATTGTCCTCGTAACCGGTTAAGATGAGTCGGAGGGGTAGGTCGGACACCTCGGTATGTCCAACAGGGGTAGGTTGAGCACCCCAATATGCTCAGCAGGGTATGTCAGGCACCCAAATATGCCTGACAGTATATGTTATGTATGGTATGCGGTATATTGGAGGAACTCACTAAGCTTCGTGCTTACAATTTTTAGTTTGTTTTCAGGTATCTCTTCGTCGAAGGGGAAGGAGCTGACATGGTAGCAGCACGTCACACAAATGATTTCCGCCTTATGATGTCCTGGGAATTGTACTCTAATATACTATTATTATTTCAAGACATGTTTTATGACTTTTGATTTATGAGTTATGGATTCTTATGCTATTTATGGTGTTTTCATTAAATAGTTTTATAAATAATATAATTAAAAGCAAAATTTTTGGTCATGATTTTTGGGGTGTTACATGTTGGTATCAGAGCCTTGGTTTGAGGGATTCGAGCATACTCTCAGGTGTGTATCGACTCAAACTAAGGACTTGGTATGAGAATTTTCAAAGAAAATCATTTTGTAAAAATGAATTTTGAAAAGAACTTGAAAAGAGAAAGGAACTTTAAAAAGAACAAGGTGTGTGCTGCATGCAACCGGCCGAGCTAAAGCAAGTTTTCCCCTAGATACCCATGCTATTTATATTATGTTATGTTATGATTTTGAGAATTGCATGCTAGATTAGGGCTAAGGATCTAGGAAGGATGCCTTTTATGCCTACTTTATGTCTATGAGCATTGCATGTTAGAATAGGGCTAAGGATCTAGGAAGATGCTTGCCATGCCTGTCGTATATGCTTGTTGAATTTCATGATAGGCTGGATAGGATATGCTTGGTTGGGTTACTCAATTTCCTAATTGTTCTTTCTTCGTGCTAATAGGGGTTCTAGCTACCTTTAGCTAACTAATAACCGAATACATCATGTTACATATTGCGAACTCTAAATAATTTCAGAAGGTTAGGTTTAGCCCTATTTTGCAGCTCTTGTTTGAGTCCAACCATTGTAGGGTAGAACCTCTCTTTTGAAGATTTACATGGTCTTAGTCACTTGTAATGTTATTCGCAAGTTAGTTAGATAAAGGTGGAAGGAACTTCTTACGTAGCTGATGCCGAGAAGTGGGTTGGAGAGTTACCCTAGGGCAAGCCTAGGATGAAACTAGTAAAGAGTACGGTAGTATGAGATGGGACCTGGTGAAGTCAAAGCAATCCTTGAGGAAAGTACGGATAGATGTGGAAGGTAGTATGGGCCTATACTACTGAAAGCAGTGGATTTGTACTCGAGTCAAGGAGGTCCAAGATAAAACCAGGGAACTGATAGAGTGTATCGGACCTCTCGAGGTTATGTATGATCCTGATGGTTATATGTTTTGTTTCTGAATGCTGATGACACGACATGGAGCGGGAGGATTAGTGTCTGGATCAGGATCAGGTTCAGGTTCGGGTGTGGGATCCGAGCACGTTGATGACAGACTACGCGAGTTCATCACGTCAGAGATCACGAGAGGCGTCCTTGAGGTGACCCCGGTGATTTTCAGGTTGCTTAAGGAAGGGATTATCGAAATGATGGAGGATCGCCTTAGGGTGTTCAGGAGCAACATGGCATCTGGGCAGTGAGGGTCGCACTTATTGTCCTTTAAGGACTTCAGGGGATGTGGTGTGCCAGCCTTCCATGGGGTGAATGACCCTATTGCTGCCAAGAGATGGATTGCATACATGGAGTCTGCTCAGCTGATTAGCTTCTGTCCAGAGGGGTCGAAGGTACGATATGTTGCGGGATTTTTGAGAGATAGAGCCAGAGATTGTTGGGAGTTGGTCGGTGACTCCTTGGGAGCCTCAGCCATTATGGCTATGAGTTGGTCACACTTTGTGGTCCGGTTTAGGGCTATGTTTGTGCTAGTTGTGGAGCTCCAGCAGCTGGCCAGGGAGTTCTTCAATATGAGGCAGATGACGGAGACAGTGGCGGATATTACCACCAAGTTTCAAGAGAGGGCCTTGTTAGTGCCCCAGTATGCAAGTAATAAGGAGATGCGGAAAACCTGCTATCATGACATTTTGAGGGATGATATCTGGGAGCATGCTAGCTATTTAGCATGCCCAACCCTGGATTCTATGATTAAGCAGGCGAGGGAGAGGGAGATTGACATTGAGCACCTATGGAAGTGAAGGACAAAGACAGAGCAGGCTGTTGGGGCATTAGGAAAGTTACGCAAGGGGTCCGAGAACACGTCGAAGAGCCATTAGGGCCGGATCTGTTGCAAGAAATGACACATGAGGGGGTTTGTAGACTAAGGTCGTCATGTTTCTATAAGTGTGGGAATACCGGGCACTTTGGCAAGGATTGTACTTCCCCTGCCCCGACCTTCTAGACACCAAATTGGAATCAAAAGGGCCATAAAAAGGCCAACTACCCAAGATTGACAGCAGCAGCAATGCCAATAATGCCACCGACTCTAGCGACCCTGCGGATCACAGATGGTCGGTAGGGTAAGATAGAGGCTCTAGTGGTGAAGAGTCTGGTCTTCCAGTTGACCACCGAGGATGCACGCGCCGCACCCGATGTAGTGACGGGTATGCTTTCTTCTCCCTAGCCCTTATTATATGTTGTTTGTGATATTTATGTATAAGTTTCATGTGCGGTTTATTATCATTCCATGTGAACGACATCCCAGTACAAGTGTTGTTTGACTCGGGGGCTACCCGATCATTTGTCCCTCTTGCCCTTAGCAAGAGGTTCCCTGAGTCTTCGAGAGTGTTGGATTACCCTCTAGAGGTCGAGTTGCTGACGACCAATCGGTATGAACAACAGAGATTTTTAGGGATTGGGTTTTGATACTGTATGAGGAGAGCTACCTAGTAGACTTGTCTCCCATACCATTGCGTGGGAACAAGGTTATCATAGGGAGGGAGTGGTGAGCCCCAATGGGGCAGTGAACGACTTTGCACAGCAGTTGGTCCGAATCAGCACCGCAAGTGGGGGAAAGCTGGTGATTCAGGGCGAGTGGCCACATTGTGGACCAGCTTTATGTTCAGCAGCGAGGGCTAGGTGCTACATTCAGCAGGGTTGCACTGGATATGTCGCCTACGTCATGGATACTTGAAAGGAGGGTAAGGCGACTGTGAGTGATGTGCTAGTGGTGCGAGATTACCCAGATTTATTTCCAGAGGAGTTGCTTGGGATACCTCTAGAGAGACAGGTAGAGTTCTGGACCGACCTGGTCTCTTGAGCGGTTGTGATAGCCAAAGTACCATATCGGTTGGCTCCTCCCGAGATGTAGAAGTTGTCTACACAGCTGCAAGATTTTTTACACAACGGATTTATTAGACCGAGCAGTTCACCCTGGGGAGCACCGATTTTGTTTGTGAAAAAGAAATAGTTGCATCGGATGTATATAGACTACCGTGAGCTGAACAAGGTAACAGTGAAGAACTGTTACCCACTCCTGAGGATCGATGATCTCTTCGACCAACTTCAGCAGTATCTTGGTTTTCCAAAATAGACTTGCGGTCATGCTAGCATTAGATGAGAGTTAGGGTCAAGGATGTGTAGAAGACTACGTACAAAACTCGCTATGGCCATTACAAGTTCATGGTGATTCCCTTCGGGCTTACCAATGCTACTGTCGTGTTCATGGACCTCATGAACCGCATATGCAGGTTGATGCTCGATCGGACTGTGATAGTTTTCATTGATGAAATCTTGGTTTACTCCAAGACGCAGGAGCCTCATGAGGAGCATCAGCGAGAGGTGCAATGTCTTGGGCACCATGTTAACCAGAACAGTATTTTGGTCGACCTGGCCAAAGTGGAGGCCATGTTGAGATGGGAGGTTGCGAAGTCTCCATCTAAGATTCAAATTTTCTTGGGATTGGAAGGATATTACCAGAGGTTTATTCAGGAGTTCTCCAAGATAGTCATGCCCTTGAACCGAATGACGAAGAAAGCCGCTGTATTTTGATGGGAGCCTGAGCAACAGAAAGCATTTAATTCTTTGAGGACGGAAATTACGTGAGGCACCGATTCTAGCCCTGCCAGATGGCGTGGAGAATTTTGTAGTATACTGCGATTCATCAATTTCAGGTTTGGGTGTAGTATTGATGCAAAGATGGCATGACATTGCCTACGCCTCGAGGCAGTTGAAGATTGACGAGACGAATTACCCGATGCATTATTTGGAGTTAGGGGCGGTTGTTTTCGCCCTCAAGATTTGGCAACACTAACTCTATGGGGTCTGATATATCATTTACACGGACCACAAGAGTTTGAGGTACCTCATGGATAAACCAAATTTGAACATTAGGTAGTGTCGATGCCTAGATATGGTGAAGGACTGCAATTATGAGATCCTCTACCACCTGGGGAAGGCCAACGTTGTGGCCGACGCACTCAGCCGCAAGACAACATCGATCAAAGAAATTTGTTTGAGGATGATGGTAGTGAATCTGATATTGGAGAAGATCTAAGAGGCGCCGGTCGAGGGTTTGAAGGAGGAGCGTCTGAAATGCGAGTGGGTCATAGGCCATGGTGAAGGACTGCAATTATGAGATCCTCTACCACCTGGGGAAGGCCAACGTTGTGGCGGACGCACTCAGCCGCAAGACAACATCGATTAGAGAAATTTGTTTGAGGATGATGGTAGTGACTCCGCTATTGGAGAGGATCTGAGAGGCGCAGGTTGAGGGTTTGAAGGAGGAGTACCGGAAATGCGAGCAGATCATAGGCTAGGTGGCCTCATTTGAGTATGACAGTTGGAGGTTGATGAGCCTGCACGGGAGGGTTTGGTTGCCATACTTGGGCACAGTCTGGTAGATTTTGGTGGATAAGGCTCACAAATCCAGGTTTTTTGTTCATCCCTAGGCGACGAAGATGTACATAGATCTTCGTCCTGATTACTGGTGGCCCTGCATGAAGCAGGATGTAGTCTGGTATGTCGAGAGGTTGCTGACATGCAGGAAGGTCAAGGCAGAGCACCAACTGTGACAATTGTCAAATTTCGGTCAAGTCAAAGTCAACTAAAGTCAAGAAGTCAAAACGTTTGACTCAATTTGCCCTTGGGTACTAGAATTTACATTATGAAATTTCTACACAACTCTCTATTCTAATGAGAGATCATAAATCAAAAAGTGCGAACATCTAGATCTCCTTAACCTAAAACTGTGGTACGTGGCTAGCCAAACCGATAAAACAATGTTGCATACTCATCAGGAGTGTGTAAGATCCTTAAACAAGGCTTAACGGTGTTTACGGACCTTGCATTGCGAAGCCGGACACTCACAAATGCCACACTCGAAACCTCTCTCAATCGTTTTCACTCTATCTCTCTCTACTAGAAATCTCTCTAAGTATGTGAAATCTCTCCCATATCTCTATAAGTATGTAAAATCTCTCCCAAATCTCTCTAAGTATGTGAAATCTCTCCCAAAACTCTCTTTGTATGAGAAATCTCTCTAAGTATGTGAAATCTCTCCCAAATCTCTATAAGTATGTGAAATCTCTCCCAAATCTCTCTGAGTATGTGAAATCTCTCCCAAAACTCTCTTTGTATGAGAAATCTCTCTAAGTATGTGAAATCTCTCCCAAATCTCTCTAAGTATGTGAAATCTCTCCCAAATCTCTCCAAGTATGTGAAGTCTCTCTCAAATATATCTCTGTAAGAGAAATCTCTCCAAGAATGTCAAATCTCTCCCAAATCTCTCTAAGTATGTGAAATCTCTCTCAAATATATCTCTGTATGAGAAATCTCTCCAAGAATGTCAAATCTCTTCCAAATCTCTCTAAGTATGTGAAATCTCTCTCAAATATCTCTTTGTATGAGAAATCTCTCCAAGAATGCCAAATCTCTCCTAAATCTCTCCAAGTACGTGAAATCTCTCCCAAATCTCTCTTCAAAGTTTCCCTTAACTTTTTGGAATCATTCGGGTCATTCCGACCCTTAACCGGGTCAAAAACGGGGTAAAAACGAGAAAAATGGACATTAGGAACCGAAACCTCTCGAGAAGAGAGAGAAGCTTCTTAGGACCCGAAGGTCCTCTTAGGGACCGAGAGCAAGAGGGCCGAACCCGAGCCCAGAAGGAACCAAACCCGAGAGCAGGTGGAACCGAACCCGAGCCCAGGAGGAACCGAACCCGAGAGCAGGTGGAACCGAACCCGAGCCTAGTAGGAACCGAACCCGAAGGTACTGTTCACTACTGTTCATTCGGTTCATTTCGGGTCTGACTTCTCGCCTTTCATCTCCGGACCGAACCCTCGCCTTCGCCTCTCACTTCCGGTTCGCGCCTTCTCGCTTCCTCGCCTCCTCTCGTCTCCTCGCCCTTTCGTTTCCCTCTGTTTGTTCGTTTCCGGCTACAATCCTCAGCGTGGACCGAGTCTCGGCCTAGGGACCGAATCTCGGCCTAGGACCAAGAGGTCTTGCTGGGAACTCATTTTCTCCCGGTTTTCGCATAGTTTTGCGTTTAAGGCCCGTTTTTAATTATTTTAACGCGGGATTTTCACCCAAAATCATATTTTAACATAATAAACCCTAAATATTCACAATTTAATCATATTTTCATAAAAATCTTTATTTAAATAATAAAAGCAAGTGGGTAAAGTACAAAGAGGTGGAGTGTTGACTTTGCTTTACATTATGACACAAGCAACCACTCCCACACCCACTCTATGACCAGCCACACCTCCCCACCTTACCTAGGTCACATCAATGTCCTTTCCACTCAATTATCACTCTTTCCCACGTTTTTGAGAGCTGAATATTCATCCTCTCTCCTCACTTCTCTCATTTGCTCTCATTTCACAAGAAGATTAAACTCTTTCCTCTCTCACTTTCTTTCTCTAGAAATTCGAGATTCAAGGGCTGATCTTGAGTTTTTCCTCCACATTTGGTAAGCATAATCCATTCTATTTATGATTATCTCACTTATTTCCACTCAAATCATGGATATCTTACACAAACTCCATTATATTTGTGTTAGAGCTTCGAATCTTCAAGTGATCCTTCAAGTGTTCTTGGGTTGAACACTTCTCTTTTTCAACACTTATCTACTGAAATCACTCAAGGTGAGTTCATACCCCTACATTTTCATGTTTTCTCAAGTTTTCAGGGGGGGAATACAAGTTAAAACACTAAGAACATAACTAAAATTTTCTAACAGCCTTCATCAGAAAAGTTCAACTCCATTCACGGACTATTTTGGGCATCTTAAACATTTTTGTTTTCCAAACTGTACAAGGTGCGAATAGTTCAAGTTTTTAGCTTTAAAATGACTACTTGCACATCTCCATACGATTTTTCTACAATTTATGGTGATTTTTACAAAACTGCCTATCATTTCAAACAACAATCCGAACCAGTCTGTGATTATAGACTTTTTCACCCAAGTTGGAGGTCATTAAAAATCGTGATAAAAATTATGAGTAAACTAGACACATTTTGTGAACTCTCAGAATTTACGGATCTAGTTTTTGACTTCATATGATTTTTCTATGATTTTTCCAAAACAGTGCATAAAAGCTAAAGTTAGCCAACATCATATGAATATCATAACACTTTGTATTATGTTGAGCAAAGTGTATAATCATAAGTTCTAATTATTGAATGTGTTTCTTTGTTAGTTTATCATCATGAACTAAAACTAAGACATTCATAATAAATATTATGCATTCGTTTTAGAACATGTATAATAAACTATAAAAAGTATAGTTTAATAAATTCATAACACTAATACATTTCCATAAAAAAGTTCATACATATTACTTACATTTTAGATAAACTATGATAGGTATAGTTTATGATACATCACTCAACACACTCGTACAGAAAGGGTACATTCATACAGAAAAGATTTATATTCACACACATTTCACGTAAACTTGTTAACCTATGTTGTGAGACTCGCACTCTCTCTCTCTCTCTCTCTCTCTCTCTCTCTCTCTCTCTCTCTCTCTCTCCCCCCGTACGTCCGAGTGCGGGATATAATTCCTGGTAGTTGTAATCAGAATCTCCTTGAGGGAGAACGTGATACTTGTATATAGATCTATATTGGGTTTGACACCCCACACCTTGCTGCTAGCTATAGTGGGACCTGCAGGTCTACGGGTGACAAATGTCATTTCAGATTTTGCGACGCCTGAGAACGTCGTGCCAGGTTCACATAGTCATAGTATGATTATAGCGACTCACATAGGGATATAACAATACATAAGTTTACGGGATTTTATTTTTAAAACCTAAATGAGTTTTATGTCGATTTAAAATCACTTTTTATCTCAATGAGTACAAATATTACTGTACACTTTTGGTTTTGGTAGTTACAACTACACATCATTTGAAACCACATTTATACCTTTAAGTATGGTCAATACTTGTTATTGCTCGGTCCTCTAATTTAGGACTACATATATATAAAGTATTAACAAACATGAGAACATACAGAAATTTCATTTAATTCAAACGCGTCCATGTCCATTTAAGTACATAACATTTTCTATTAATAAGAAAGGTTACTTATACATTTTGGTCTTCAGTCATAAGACTACATTACACAAATTTTAAAGAAAATATCAGATTTTCTGGATACATATTCTAACGCTTTTACAAGGAAAATGATTTACTTTTCTAACGAAATCTCTTATGAACTCACCAACCTTTGTGTTGACACTTTTCAAAACTACTTGTATTCTCAGGAATTCAGTGAAAACAGGAAATCAACAACGTTTTGAGGATGGGACGATAAATCGTCAAACAGTTCATTTTGTATCATAATGTAATTCATATGAATCATGTAAACATGTGCTTTGATGTAACGTTTTCAATTATATTTGTGATGGTTGTAATTACTTTGAGCACTATTATATTCATTGTTGTGATACTCTACATGAAGTCCTCCACCCCCGGACGTTTCCGCCATCCTTGGTTTGGGGGTGTGACAGATTGGTGTCAGAGCATTGTTTATAGTGAACTCAGTATATCGAACCACATAAGATATACAAACTATAAATGCATTGGGACTAAGTCTCTGATTTAAAGCTTTCAAAACAACTATACTTTTATAAATAAATAGTTTCTTATTAAAAGTATATATGCGTACACACATACTAAGGTCAACATCATTCTAGAACAAAACAAAAGTAATGATTGTTGGATATCACAGGTAAGCTCGGGGATGTATGGTCAGTCTTGGGAGTGGCATAGCCTGATCAACTATGCTGGTCCGAGGAGTGATTAGCACATGTCCAAGAATAGTTGTGATATGGCAATAAGTCTAAAAACTTACCAACACTACCACAATGAGAACATTAGAACAGAACATAAGTTTAAAATACTATAGGAGTATTTTGTAATATCATAACTTATATGAAAACTAAATAGATCCTTAATAATAGGTCTATAGTCCCTAAGTGGATACTTTAAGGTTATATATAACTTAGAAATTATAGACTTAGAATTTGTGGTCATTACTTTACTTCCTTTTCCTTGTTTGGATGTGGACCTAGAGTGGGATCACTTATTCAAAGGTCTATCGTATCTTGTTATATGTAATTAGTATGCACTATGTCATTATAGAAGTGACTAATAAGGATCACCCCCTATAAGTTAGTGATAATAGAGTGAGACGCATAGTACTTATCTCCTCCACTTCTATTCTCGCAAATACGGCATAGCAAAATCCTACTTACCGGACGACCCTTACTTTCCTAATCCGAACTCGAGGAATGGTGAATGGTTATGAGAAGAATCATAAGCGGGACCGGAGGTAATCGATCCTCCATGCATAGCAAGGGTTCCGCGAACCGTTTCGACTATAACGAACCTGTGACCCGTTGGGAAATTGTGATCGAGGGTTGAATGTCGACAACAATGACAACAACCACCATGTGGAGACCAACGAGGGTGCTATGACCTCAACCACAGGCGACTGACGGACAGAGCCCTCCCGACAAAGACCCGGCGGATCACGATCATCAGGGATTAAAACAGGAAGACTACAATCTGAGTTCAGAAAACTGCGCGCTACTATAAACCCCACCATCTCATGTACCGGTGACTCAAAATTATACTACTATTCCCGATACCAACTCTCTTTTTAGGACCTTATCGCCACTCGTGAAGAGGAAAGAGAGTAACAGGGTAGGACACACAGCATTCAAAGAGAGGATGATTGTAGCCAAGCGTTGATTGGCAAAGCTACAAAATGGCATCGACCTTGCCTCAGGCATCACAAGGGATGGATCATCGTAAGTAGAGTTCATACCGCTCACCAGACCTGGTAAATCAGCTTCATAAGTATGTGCTGGTGCTACTCTATTGTAAGTAAAATCACGAAATTACAAACTCTCTTTTTAGGACCTTATCGCCACTCGTGAAGAGGAAAGAGAGTAACAGGGTAGGACACACAGCATTCAAAGAGAGGATGATTGTAGCCAAGCGTTGATTGGCAAATCTACAAAATTGCATCGACCTTGCCTCATGCATCACAAGGGATGGATCATCGTAAGTAGAGTTCATACCGCTCACCAGACCTGGTAAATCAGCTTCATAAGTATGTGCTGGTGCTACTCTATTGTAAGTAAAATCACGAAATTACAAACTAAATGGTCATACTAATCGAGAAATCTATCTACTATCAAAACCCGCCCATGCACAAATGTGAAGTAGACCTGCATCGAGGTCAAAATTTTCACTAAAATCAGGATTACTAAAGTCATATTAACAAGATGGGCTTAGGATGTACCTAACAGACTCGAAGGAATATCTAGCCTTAATTATATAACTAAGCATACATCAATAGGTCGTGATAAGGACCTAGCTTGGGTCAAGTATAAGGTTTCACTTGGATACAGAGCTACTAAAATACATGAGTTTATTTTACAAAGAACTTCGTTATAAATTGTTTTCAGAACACCCTAAACAACCGAACTTTGATACAAATTGATATGAGATAAACTTAGTTAGAAAACTCGTGACATATAGCCATTCTAAAAACTCATTATCGTCTCACCTTTAAACATTTGTTGAGAAGTTTCTTCTTCATATACCTATGGAGTGCGAACGTTCCAGCACTAACGCACCGGATCCCATCAAAATTCCTCAGCCAAGTGTGTTCGGACAAACATGATTCTAAGAGGAGTAAAGCTTAACGTCCGTATGAAAACCTACTCCTACCTACTGCCATAACTCCATCTCGGGAGCGTTAGCAGAAACACTAAGAATAGTACAGTAATGTGCAAAAATTTATATGCGTAAATATAAATTGTAAGGATGCACTTAAGACAATCATTTCCACTAACGAAGTCGTTTTTCATCATGAAACAGAGCTATGTCTTCACCAAGAGGCAACAGAGCAACTAGCAAGGCACCAACACTGCAGATAGATGCTGCTACTTTTCAAGCTGCAGTCACGGCAGCTGTGGCAGCCATCATGGTGCATTTCAATACTAACAACGTCAGCAGGGGTGGAAGCAGTACTAACTATACAAATTGTGGTAACAATCAGAGACACCAATGGGTACCTACCAACAAAAATACCTCAGGCCACGAATCTACGAACAAGAAGAGAAAGTTTTGGAACATGAAAGAGCACCACCCATCTCAAGGATACACTAAAAGACAACAACCTAGGGCCGCCCCTACCATTACAACAGCAGTCACGACACATGCCTCGACACTAGCCTCGGGGTCTGCCACCCAAATACCTGCCAAACCATATGAGGGATCACTCCCAAAGTGCAACAAATGTGGCTTTCATCACCATGGGGCTTGCCGAGAGATGCACTATAAAAACTGCAACCGGAAAGGGCATACCGTCCGTTTCTGTAAGATCCCGACCCATCACCTCCCTTCGGTCACCTGCACCAAGGTAGGCCCAGTATGCTACCTATGCGGTGAAACGGGACACTAGAGAATGTCCAACTGAGAAGAATGACGAAGGAACAGGAAGAATGTGATGAACACACCAACAGGAGCAGCAAGGGAACCATGTTAGGACTTTTTTAATGTTCCCAACGACAAAACGTTTAAGTACTATGTGTTTGTAATGAAATTGGTACATTTACTAAAGTAACCTTCCTTCTAAAAAGTAGCTAAAATGTTCTCTCTCATACAAATCAAACCAAAGACATTCATATGTGACCTTAGGAGCATTACCTGTAAGTTGTGATGACCTTGTCCATACATCAGGGTTAATTAAAATCAAAATACTAAAGGCTTGAAACAGATAATTCCATCCTGACTCCGATTCCATGTCTAGTATTAGGAGTTGAGCGGAGTCACCCACTCGACGATTTCACGATATCAATTTACATACGACGATCATATACCGCTCGATCATAAGGATACCTGTCAGGAATCATGATATCAAGTATCATTACTGGCCATCGAAAACACACACACTACCAGTGCTAGACACTGTGGTATGAATCATCTACAATAATCATAACATCAAACAAAACGGAACACACAAAAAAGAAATACAGGACACTTTATCACTCTAGTGATCTCTGCTTTCGAATACAACTTATCTCATGTTATCTGAAAAGATAGTGTTGTCATTATCCAATTTTGATTTATATAACCCTCATCTTCCCGATTAAACAACTACAAAAGGGCCTTTCGCCTAACCCCTGAATATCGAAACTATCGTCTCTCATAAACATCCAGCACGGACCTTTGGGTCATCTCTCGCTGTGGAACTCCAAAACACGCACCAGAGGAGTGTTATACTTCCCGAAGCCTTATCACATGTATTTACAGGAGACCTGCGGGAATGTCACACATGTATCAGACAAGATTCAAGCATAGAAGCTTGGGACAGATATGGTACGAGTCCTGCCATGAGCTTCGGGCTAAGGTTGCCCAGAAGGACGAGTAAATGTCCTACCATTCAAAAAGTCCTAGTCGCATAAACCAAACCCACATACTTCCTACCGAGCTACAAGAGCTGTCAGGGCAAACCTGTCGAACTACTCAACAATGAAATTGAAGAACCAAGCTTCTCACCCTGAAAAGCTCTGGTCTTATTCTTCAAATTAGAAAGACGAATCGCTCATAATTCCATCGATTTCAGAGGCCCTGAAAACATCTCCAATAGAAACCTTTACTATCTGCCTCGCATAGACGAATAGGCCGACAAACTGCAAGGAACGAGGTACCCTTCAGGAATTGAACCTGAGATCTGAATATCACCAGTCATGAGTATTGAAGAAGGATGTCCGAGAATAATCCTCAAATTTCGATGCGGACGCTGAAAGTTCATAGTGATACCCTCGGTTAGGATCAAACCCACTCGTAGGATTCATGAACGTAATAAATAGGATATGCCATTCTTGCTAAGATCAGTTCATCATCGTCATTACAAATGACTTGCTTATCTACCCTCGTAGTAAGAAGGATACCAAGGAGAGCAGCTACAACAAACCACAGAAGTAATATGATCAGAGAAGTATTACTCAAAGTTCTCTAGATACGAGTTTTGGAATTGAGGAGTCCAATTCTCAAGACACATCATTATCAAGGTGGAAATTCATAAGGACCCTTTCAATTGATCAAAACCGTTGAGAAACAGTCAACACCGAAGGCGTTAGCAGGAATACGCCAAAATTCTGGGTCTCGCTGACCTACCGTCTTAGTTCCTCTGGAACTTCTCGTAAAATATGGACCCCCTCCCAACTTTGACCCTAAAGGGAGCAACCCGTGACGGGAAGAGAAGCAAGAGGAAGAAACCTTTAGAACGCCAGTATAACCGACCAAATTCCTCTAGAAACGCTCACTCTGGGAAAGCTTAGTATGCTTCGGAAAGCATGGAAAGCCAATACCCCAGATAATTATGCCTTTCGAGATTCTATCAGAATCTGCCCTATAGCTCGCTACTTCAATCTACTCCCACGAGCTTGGTTAAGTACATTCTACACGACACGTTCCCGAACTTACGGAAGTATCTATCCGACGAGACTCTTGTAATTCCCCTCGACGAGATCGAGATCCACAAGAGCCTCACCTTTGTGGAACAACCATAGTGACCATGGATCGAGAGGTCAAGCGGACGAAACAACACCACTTCCCATTAGTGAAAGTTCGTTGGAATACTAACCAAGGACCTAGAGTCACACGGGAGCGCGTGAGTCAGTCAATTAGGAAGTATCCTCACTTCTGGGCTCGATTGTTCATGCCTACTCTTTGCCTAAATTCAAAATTTCGGGACGAAATTCCCTCTAACGGGTGGATGATGTGACAATTGTAAAATTTCGGTCAAGTCAAAGTCAACTAAAGTCAAGAAGTCAAAACGTTTGACTCAATTTGCCCTTGGGTACTAGAATTTACATTATGAAATTTCTACACAACTCTCTATTCTAATGAGAGATCATAAATCAAAAAGTGCGAACATCTAGATCTCCTTAACCTAAAACTGTGGTACGTGGCTAGCCAAACCGATAAAACAATGTTGCATACTCATCGGGAGTGTGTAAGATCCTTAAACAAGGCTTAACGGTGTTTACGGACCTTGCATTGCGGAGCCGGACACTCACAAATGCCACACTCGAAACCTCTCTCAATCGTTTTCACTCTATCTCTCTCTACTAGAAATCTCTCTAAGTATGTGAAATCTCTCCCAAATCTCTATAAGTATGTGAAATCTGTCCCAAATCTCTCTAAGTATGTGAAATCTCTCCCAAAACTCTCTTTGTATGAGAAATCTCTTTAAGTATGTGAAATCTCTCCCAAATCTCTATAAGTATGTGAAATCTCTCCCAAATCTCTCTAAGTATGTGAAATCTCTCCCAAAACTCTCTTTGTATGAGAAATCTCTCTCAGTATGTGAAATCTCTCCCAAATCTCTCTAAGTATGTGAAGTCTCTCTCAAATATATCTCTGTATGAGAAATCTCTCCAAGAATGTCTAATCTCTCCCAAATCTCTCTAAGTATGTGAAATCTCTCTCAAATATATCTCCGTATGAGAAATCTCTCCAAGAATGTCAAATCTCTCCCAAATCTCTCTAAGTATGTGAAATCTCTCTCAAATATCTCTTTGTATGAGAAATCTCTCCAAGAATGCCAAATCTCTCCCAAATCTCTCTCCAAAGTTTCCCTTAACTTTTTGGAATCATTCGGGTCATTCCGACCCTTAACCGGGTCAAAAACGGCTTAAAACGAGGTAAAAACAAGAAAAATAGACATTAGGAACCGAAACCTCTCGAGAAGAGAGAGAAGCTTCTTAGGACCCAAAGGTCCTCTTAGGGACCAAGAGCAAGAGGGCCGAACCCGAGCCCAGGAGGAACCGAACCCAAGAGCAGGTGGAACTGAACCCGAGCCCAGGAGGAACCGAACCCGAGAGCAGGTGGAATCGAACCCGAAGGTACTGTTCACTACTGTTCATTCGGTTCATTTCGGGTCTGACTTCTCGCCTTTCATCTCCGGACCGAACCCTCGCCTTCGCCTCTCACTTCCGGTTCGCGCCTTCTCGCTTCCTCGCCTCCTCGCCCCTTCGTTTCCCTCTGTCTGTTCGTTTCCGGCTACAATCCTCAGCGTGGACCGAGTCT
This sequence comes from Lactuca saligna, assembly GCF_052625555.1. NCBI lineage: Eukaryota > Viridiplantae > Streptophyta > Magnoliopsida > Asterales > Asteraceae > Lactuca > Lactuca saligna. Next base: position 47,427,619 of record NC_136421.1, on the reverse strand, counting down.
CGGCCTAGGGACCGAACCTCGGCCTAGGACCGAGAGGTCTCGCTGGGAACTCATTATCTCCCGGTTTTCGTGTAGTTTTGCGTTTAAGGCCCGTTTTTAATTATTTTAACGCGGGATTTTCACCCAAAATCATATTTTAACATAATAAACCCTAAATATTCACAATTTAATCATATTTTCATAAAAATTTTTATTTAAATAATAAAAGCAAGTGGGTAAAGTACAAAGAGGTGGAGTGTTGACTTTGCTTTACATTATGACACAAGCAACCACTCCCACACCCACTCTATGACCAGCCACACCTCCCCACCTTACCTAGGTCACATCAATGTCCTTTCCACTCAATTATCACTCTTTCCCACGTTTTTGAGAGCTGAATATTCATCCTCTCTCCTCACTTCTCTCATTTGCTCTCATTTCACAAGAAGATTAAACTCTTTCCTCTCTCACTTTCTTTCTCTAGAAATTCGAGATTCAAAGGCTGATCTTGAGTTTTTCCTCCACATTTGGTAAGCATAATCCATTCTCTTTATGATTATCTCACTTATTTCCACTCAAATCATGGATATCTTACACAAACTCCATTATATTTGTGTTAGAGCTTCGAATCTTCAAGTGATCCTTCAAGTGTTCTTGGGTTGAACACTTCTCTTCTTCAACACTTATCTACTGAAATCACTCAAGGTGAGTTCATACCCCTACATTTTCATGTTTTCTCAAGTTTTCAGGGGGGGAATACAAGTTAAAACACTAAGAACATAACTAAAATTTTCTAACAGCCTTCATCAGAAAAGTTCAACTCCATTCACGGACTATTTTGGGCATCTTAAACATTTTTGTTTTCCAAACTGTACAAGGTGCGAATAGTTCAAGTTTTTAGCTTTAAAATGACTACTTGCACATCTCCATACGATTTTTCTACAATTTATGGTGATTTTTACAAAACTGCCTATCATTTCAAACAACAATCCGGACCAGTCTGTGATTATAGACTTTTTCACCCAAGTTGGAGGTCATTAAAAATCGTGATAAAAATTATGAGTAAACTAGACACATTTTGTGAACACTTAGAGTTTACGGATCTAGTTTTTGACTTCATATGATTTTTCTATGATTTTTCCAAAACAGTGCAGAAAAGCTAAAGTTAGCCAACAGCATATGAATATCATAACACTTTGTATTATGTTGAGCAAAGTGTATAATCATAAGTTCTAATTATTGAATGTGTTTCTTTGTTAGTTTATCATCATGAACTGAAACTAAGACATTCATAATAAATATTATGCATTCGTTTTAGAACAGGTATAATAAACTATAAAAAGTATAGTTTAATAAATTCATAACACTAATACATTTCCATAAAAGAGTTCATACATATTACATACATTTTAGATAAACTATGATAGGTATAGTCTATGATACATCACTCAACACACTCGTACAGAAATGGTACATTCATACAGAAAAGATTTATATTCACACACATTTCACGTAAACTTGTTAACCTATGTTGTGAGACTCTTTCTCTCTCTCTCTGTCTGTCTCTCTCTCCCCGTACGTCCGAGTGCGGGATATAATTCCTGGTAGTTGTAATCAGAATCTCCTTGAGGGAGAACGTGATACTTGTATATAGATCTATATTGGGTTTGACACCCCACACCTTGCTGTTAGCTACAGTGGGACCTGCAGGTCTACGGGTGACAAATGTCATTTCAGTTTTTGCGACGCCTGAGAACATCGTGGCAGGTTCACATAGTCATAGTATGATTATAGCGACTCACATAGGGATATAACAATCCATAAGTTTACGGGATTTTATTTTTAAAACCTAAATGAGTTTTATGTCGATTTAAAATCACTTTTTATCTCAATGAGTACAAATATTACTGTACACTTTTGGTTTTGGTAGTTACGACTACACATCATTTGAAACCACATTTATACCTTTAAGTATGGTCAATACTTGTTATTGCTCAGTCCTCTAATTTAGGACTACATATATATATAAAGTATTAACAAACATGAGAACATACAGAAATTTCATTTAATTCAAACGCGTCCATGTCCATTTAAGTACATAACATTTTCTATTAATAAGAAAGGTTACTTATACATTTTGGTCTTCAGTCATAAGACTACATTACACAGATTTTAAAGAAAATATCAAATTTTTTGGATACATATTCTAACGCTTTTACAAGGAAAACGATTTACTTTTCTTACGAAATCTCTTATGAACTCACCAATCTTTGTGTTGACACTTTTCAAAACTACTTGTATTCTCAGGAATTCAGTGAAAACAGGAAATCAACAACGTTTTGAGGATGGGACGATAAATCGTCAAACAATTCATTTTGTCAATCATGTAAACATGTGCTTTGATGTAACGTTTTCAATTATATTTGTGATGGTTGTAATTACTTTGAGCACTATTATATTCATTGTTGTGATACTCTACATGAAGTCCTCCACCCCCGGATGTTTCCGCCATCCTTGGTTTGGGGGTGTGACACCAACAGCCTCATGGAAAGACGTAGTCGTCAGATATCCCTATGTGGAAATGGGAATATATTACTATGGATTTCATCACGAAGCTTCACAAAACCGCACGGGGAGTAGATTCGATATAGGTCATCTTGGATCGGTTGACCAAGAGCACCCATTTCATACTGATTCAGGAGAGAATTTTGGCTAAGAAGATGGCCAACATCTATATCCGGGAGGTAGTAACCCGACACGAAGTGCCATTCTATGTGATTTATAACAGAGACACACTGTTCACTTCCAGATTCTGGAAGATGTTTCAGGACGATTTGGGTACTCGCCTGCATTTTAGCACTGCTTTTCACCTATAGACGGATGGTCAGAGCGAGTGGATCATTAAGACATTGGAGGATATGATGTGGGCTTGTATTCTAGACTTTGGTGGTAGCTGGGATACCTACCTTTCCTTGGAAGAGTTTTCCTACAATAATAGCTACCACACGAGAATAGATCATCCTCCCTTCTAGATGTTGTACGGGATGAAGTGTAGGACCCCGATATATTGGGCTGAAGTCATACAGAGAGTCATAGGGAGTACCGAAGTGCTACTGAAGATGATAGAGAGGATCCAACAGGTCCGGAGCAAGCTCCAGAATGCTTAGAGTTGGCAGAAAAGTTATGCCAATAAGCTCAGTTTGGAACTGGAGTTCGAGGTATAGGATATGGTCCTCCTGAAAGTGTCACCTTGGAAAGGTCTCATCTGGTTCAGGAAGTGAAGCAGGTTGGGCCCCAGATACATTCGTCCTTTCAGGGTTGTTTCCCGGGTGGGCAACGTGGCATATAGGCTGGATCTGCTAGCCGAACTTAGCCAGATTCACAACACCTTTCATGTCTCTTATCTACAGAAGTGTCTGGTAGACGACTTAGTGGTAGTACCACTAGAGGACATTCAGGTGGATGACAACCTGAACTACTTTTAGCGACTAGTGGCTATCCTCTATAGAAAGTTGAAGAATCTGAAGAACAAGATATTCGAGCTGGTGAAGTTGCAATGGCAACTCCTCAAGGGCTCAGAATAGACTTGGGAGTTGGAGAACGAGATGAGAGAGCACTACCCCCGATCTTTTCCCGGATGCAACAGCAGACTTCGAAGACTAAGTCTAAAATATGTGGCGGAGAGTTGTAACACCCGGTTCATGGTACGTAATTTAATTATAAATTTTTGCACTTTTGTTCTAGGACTCGGCGAGTTGGAGGACCCAACTCGATGAGTAGAGTTTAAAATTGGAAGCGGGAAGAAGCACCTACTTGCCGAGTCAGATGCCCTGACTCGATGAGTAGGCCTTTCTGGATGAAACCCTAATATTTAAAGTTTGCACGCTATTTAAACGCCTTATCTTGTCCCAACCCAACCTCCATCGTCCCTCTCAGTCCGACTCTTAGCTTTACGAGGTGAGTTACCTTCCAGTAGAAGTGGATCAAAGGCACCAAGGCCGGCCCACTAGTAAGTGTAATAATAAAGATGATTATCTTTGAAATAATTATCTGGTATGTTGTTATCTGTTATGATTATTAGTTAGCCTGATATGATTTTATGTGGTAATAGTAGCGGTGAAATAGTCCTCGTAACCGGTTACCATGAACCATAGGGGTAGGTCGGACACCTCAGTATGTTTGATAGGGGTAGGTTGAGCACCCCGGTATGCTCAGCAGGGTATGTCAGGCACCCAAATCTGCCTTATAGTATGTATTGTGTGTTATGTGGTATATTGGGGGAACTCACTAAGCTTCGTGCTTATAGTTTTCAGTTTTGTTTTTAGGTACCTCTTCATCGAAGGGGAAGGAGTCGGCATGGTGGCAACGCGTCACACACATGATTTACGCGTAATGATGTCCTGGGAATTGTATTTGGATATAATATTACTATTTCAAGACATGTTTTATGACTTTTAACTTATGAGCTATGGATTGTTATGTTATTGGCAGTGTTTTCATTAAATAGTTTTATAAGTAATATAATTAAAAACTAAATTTTTGGTCATGAATTCATTAAGCATGTATCTAGCAGAAATATAATCACAAACATATAACAAAATAGCTAACAGAATAATAAATGAGAAGATACAAGTGACAATGTCAGGTGCTGCCCTGGCCTCCTTCGTTGTGAGCTGAAAAGCATGAACCCTGGCCTTAACGGCCTCATCTCTCCCATGTCATCCATTTGTAATCCTCAAAGTAGTCAAGTTTGGTTCGTGCATTGGTTTAGTTGCGAGCAAGGGACAGCCAGCCTTCACATGGCCAACCTGCTCATAATGGTAGCAAGTCTTAGTGCTCGATAATGGGGACTAATGACGATGATACCTGGCAATACGACGCTCACTGCCACATTTTTGGCATCCAGAAAAATCATCAACAAACACCCTCATGTGCCCTCCCACACTTGCCACAAGTGAGACCCATCTTGTTGGATTAATGTCTAAGTCCATAACTATAATTGGTAAGACTTGACCCGACTCGGCATGGTCCATTTGGGTTGCATGGCATCATGCACTTGGATAGACTAAAATGAGAGAAATAAGACACTTATGGTTATTAATATATTATAAGTTCTAGTATATTAATAATAAGAATAATAAGATTATTTAATTAGTATTGATCAAGAATTAATCTAGGATTAATTAAGTGATCAAAAGAAGACTAATTAAATATATGGGTTGATTGTGTAAATCATCCATACTTGTATAGTGGGCCAATGCTCCATGGATTATCTAGTTAGGCCAAAACCCATATGATGCTCCATGGATGCTCCATGGTGTATTTGAACCCATGGATCCAAGGAAATGGAAAGTCATGACAATTAGGGTTTGCCCTAATTGTAACACTATATAAAGATATTATTCTTGACAAAATCGGCACTAGTATTATTCTAGAGAGGGATAGCCGATTTCATGAAGTGTAGAATTCTCTCAAGTTATTCCAAGTGTATTTGGTGTTGTGTGAACCATTTGAGGTGTCACACTTGGGGCACTAGGCACTCAAGCTTCATGAAGACAAGCACTAACAAAAGGTATGTTATTTTAACTTGTGTTATTCAAAGTTTAGTATGCTAGAATAGAACAATACCTTGGAAAGTTCTTATTTGCATGTATAATAGAGAAAACATAGATCCAAGGTATTTAGGGTTGCGTGTACACTTAGGAGTGTTAGAATGCTTATAACCCAACAGTGGTATCAGAGCCTAGGTTTGTTTTCTTGTTATACCTTCAATAGAAGCTGAAAAAACGAATTTGTTGCTGTTTGATCATTAGACTCGGCGAGTCCATCAGGAGACTCGGAAAGTCCATGCCTAAAAAAATGATCAAAACGATCCAACTCGCCGAGTCAGTTCATGCACTCGACGAGTTGGACCCCCAGACAACATATTTTCGAGGTTTTTGGCTAGAAATGGACTAGGAACATTACCCTAAGTTGTTTTTGAACTTATAAACTTGTTTTTTAATGTGGTAATGTTCATGCTAATCCATTTTCAAAGATAATTGTCAATAGATTCATGTTTTGTATTAGTTTAAGGTTTAGACTAATTACATGAAAAAGTTTGATTTGAATTATCTTGTTCTTATGAGTTGCTTAGATTAATAGAAAAGTTAATTGAAATAGTTGCTTTCAATCCATTTTAATCTAAGAGTTGAGTATAAAATGTGTTTGTGTAACTTGTCCTCAAGTTACATGAAGAGTCACATTAAAGACTCATAAAACTCATAAAAGTTGGTAATGGTTACAAAATGAAGAGTCTTGTGTCATTGAATTTTTTTTTTATGACTCCATAACTTGTCCTCAAGTTATGGAAGTTCAAGAGTCACTTCATTAAAGAGTAAAAGTGTAACCTTAATTAATTCCATAAGTTATAAAAATAAAGAAAAGTTAATTCTTTTATTAGTTTAAAGTCTTCCATAAGTTATGGAACTTGAAGAGTTTTTGGATTAAAACTACTTTAAACACATAAGTTATGGAATTAATTAGTTTTGAATAGTTTCAAAACTTGCCCTCAAGTTTTGGAATTTGTAAAGTTTTATCTTATGAATACTTTAATTCCAAGTTAGCCCTTATAATTTAAAAGTTAAAATTCAACCCTTATACTTTATAATATTATAAGATAATAATATATATGTGTATAAGAGTAAAGTCAGTCTTACCGCTAGTACGCCTCATTCACGAAGCCGGTCTATAAGGTGGGTATAAGGTTGTTGCCTATAAAATGGCAACTTAATGGGTGTCCACTCTCACCCACCGCTTGCTTGACCGGTGGAGGGTCGTTAGCCGAACGGGTTTGAAAGGACTATAATTCTCCCTTCATTAAAAGTATTAATGATAAATACTAAGTAACTAAAACTCTTAATAATACCCAATCTTAGTTACTTAGGAAAAATGTGAATAAGGTGCTAATCCATGAAATTACACTTTACACTTTGTCTAAGTCGTTAGTGGAGCGTGTGTGGTTAACTGGCACACTAACTTGGACTTAACCAGGTAGGTAAAGGGTGACTTAATATTTATCATAGTATCGATGGAGCGTGTGTGGTTAACGGGCACATCAATTGAGGGGTAATTTATTAAGGGTACCAAGTAATTTGCATGGTTACTTCACACCTTGTTTTGTGATCCTCGGCATCCCAGTCACAAAACCTGAAGGGCACACTCGAGATTGAAACATGCCATTGAACAGTTCAATGAATCTCAAAAGATCTAGGAGTTTCAAAAACCAATTAAAACCTAATAATACATTTCGTTTATCTTGGTGGAAATTGGTGAATCGTCATTCACCTACCTTCAAATTGTTTTATAGCTTGGATTACGGCATACCTCTTCTAAGTTATAAAATAGTTTGTTGGGTCCTAGCCTTAATATTTCATATTGGGTGTCATATTAAGGACTTTAAGATCAACTATCTTCAATATCTCCCAAAAGATGTCTGGTTTAGACATTTATGATCTTCCCAAATCTCTTGAAACAAGCTTTCCTAAATGAAGATGATGTCCCATGGAAATCATACTTCTTTCACCTCCTCCAATTATTCTCCCTAACCCACAAGTTCTTGAAAAGTTTAAGGTCACTCAAACCCTATTGGCAAGGCAAGGTCTAGGTGTGATCACATCTTGGAGATGTAGTCACATATTGACAAGCCGGGAGAGAAGGGTGTCAAAGTCCTGAGAAAGTTAGTGGTTCAACTACTTTCTAAGTCACATAGTGAGTTCTTTTGGAACACCTATGAAACAGACTATGACAAGACCCTTAATGATCTTATTTATTTGTTAAGATCAACTTCCTCAAAATATGATGGACATTGACAATAGTGACACAGGAAATACAGAAAAAGCATTCTCTTCCCAAGGAAAGGGATTGACCATAGTCAACTAGGTTGACCAAATGGTAAAGAGAAAAGGCTAAGTTTGTAATAGTCCCATGTACCATTATCAAAGGGTCCATATGTTTATATTGCCAAAGGAAGGGTCATTAGTTGTGAAGCTGCCAAATTTACCTAAGGATGTTAAAGTCAATAAGTTTGACTCTACTTCAGGTAAAGTCCACTATCTAACTCTGTTAAGTTTCTATTCTGAGATTCTTGATACATGATGTGACTGGGTCACATGGTAATGTTTTAAGAATCAAAGAAATGTGAAGGAACTTAATGAAAGAATATGCTGAATCTGATCGCATAGATGGATTTCTATCGCGTAGTTTGAAGATCGGATTCTTGAGCTACTTCTTAGGAGTTATGAGGTATTGCTTAGGAATAGATAACAACAAGTTTTCATATGGATTGTAACGATAAGTTTTTCCGCATAGTTTTAAAATAAAAGAAATTTTTTTGATTTTATTTATTTTAAAATATCCTTACAATGGAATTTGAGGAAAAATTGTTGCTTATATGATTCCATTAATAGCAAGAGTGGAAATATGAAATTGATTCTTATTGTGGTAATGTCAAAATTTACCAAATAAGGAAAGATTCTCATCACCCAAGTCTCAATTGGACCGAGACTTCGAATCATGCAAGTTGTATAGCATGATGAATGAGAACTTTCAAGTATTGGAAAATTCAGACTAATTACTTGTTCACATGGATCTGTGAGTCAAGTAATGGACTAAGGGATCGAGTACATAGTCATGTGCACTGATTAAGTCCACCACAAAAGAATGATAAAACTATTCGTCATAGTTTACTAAAGCTCAGTAAATATGATTATACTTACAAGCTTAAGTGTAACTCTGCGACATTGGAAAAAGGTTCCAATGTATGACAGAGCGAATAAGAAGAATCAAATTAGGCAGAAGGATAAAAGTTTCTCAAATCTAAAAAGATGGGAGAGTACTTTAGTATCAGTTTTTGTGATCATCTTAATGATTAAGAAACCATAGCACAATTAGTTCTCTAAGGAAGTCTTAGTGCATTCTTATGACTAAGAAGAGGGATCTTGAATTGTTGAAATGGTTAAATCAAGAAGATGAGTCATACTTCGTTCTAATACAAGTCTTAGAGTCATACTCCAAGATTGTTATTTGAGTTACATGTCTTAATGAAGGTTTAAAACACTTGTCAAATGGAAGAGTAAAAGTTTCCTACTCTTGTACATTTGAAATTGGTAAGTTGTGATGTTTTGGATAAAACAAAGACCAACTTAGGCCAAATGTGTGAAGTGTTTGTCTTGATTAGAATCCACACTGTCTCTTGGATGTTTGACAAGGCAGTCTTATTGATCAAGAGGACAGTGGGAGTGTTAAAGGTCTTGAAAGTCTCAAGAACTAATCAAGAATAAAACCTGAAGTTCTTCTCTAACACACAACTTGAGGTTTATAACCTATCGTGTTGACATATTTTGTGCCCATTCCAGTTAAAGTTGGCTTTGCATATGAGTTCTTAGAGTTCTCAAGTGGTTGCACAACAACTTGGAAGTAATGGCAGGCCCTTGAGCTGCCAAGTGGCAAGAAATTAAGATTGAGTTCAATCCATATGGTTTTGGATTTATCATTATCCTTGTCTTGTGACTATGGTTTTGACAATTCACATGGATAAGAACACATACACCAGCAAATCTAAGTGTCATAAGGTTTCTCTCCGATTCATGAAAATGATGGTGAGGAAACACTTTCACTAAGTATATTTTAGCTAGATAGCAATTGTGATATTTGTATTCTCAAAGTCGTTAGTGGAGCGTGTGTGGTTTACCGGCACACTAACTTGGACTTGTGAGAAGTGGCAAAAAAAAGGTCTAACCATTATGATTACGGCATCCCTCTTCATAATTGTTTAGACACACAAGTGTGCTATCTAAGGGAAGGTGTATGATTTTGATAAAGTTTTATCAAAAGAATCTAGTATCAGAAATCTGAACTTTGGTAAGAAAGTCAATAAAGTATTGATTTCTAGAAGTCGAGCTTTCTGAGTATATGTCAAAGCTAGTGGGAGCATAAGTGTTATGCTAATAATCATCATGTTAGTGGGAGCATGATAATTATGATAAGTATTGCAAGTTAGCAATGTTATTTATAGAAAACAAAAGGTTTCAATTGGGAAAAAGTTGTTTTGCTATAATTAAAGGAGAGGAAATTATACTTCATCTCAAATCTATATGCTTAGATCGTGAGGTTTTAATCATTTAGTCAAGGATATATATGAATTTCATGTTGGAATGGCTCAACATAAGGAAATTCTGTATATATGAATTTCATGTTGGAATGGCTCAACATAAGGAAATTCTGTATATGGTTCCATTAAAATTCGATTATGATTACGGCATCCCTTTTCATAATTTGAATTATGAGAACATGGCAAATAGAAATGGAAATGTTATAGAAAAAGACTGGTTTAGTCTTTATGTGAGACATCATGAATCGTGTCCCATATGCTTCAGATATAGGATCGATTACATGTGTTATAGTTATCCATTCTAAAAGTTTCCAAATGCCTGGGGCATTAAGAAGGGAAAAAGGTTTAGAACTGGATATGACTAAAAGGATTAAACAATTGTCGAGGACAATCTAAGGGTTACCAAATATTGGTTGCTCAAGGACAGTTGGAAGTATAGTGATAATTCTGGAAGGACCATATTGACATAATCTGTAAGGAGGCAACTTTTGTTCAGAAGTGATAGTCAAAATGAATCTGGAAATGTTTCAAAGTCAGAAATTTCAATCTGTGTAAGATTAAGGAAACTTAATGCAAGAAGGATGGTTCTAAGGAGTTGATCTCCTTTGGAATGCTCTGTAATGATTGTTGTCAAGTCTTTTTGACTTTGTGCATAATCATTACAAGAGGATCAATGCATATAAGTTTAGAATCTAACAGATTTCAGTAAATGGCATGAATTTGGAATTCTTGCATTTGCAGTAAGGATTTGGGAGTGTGAAAAGAGAATCATTGAAGTTATGTTCAATTGATCTATTTCACAAAGTAAAGATCATAGACAAACATAGTATGCATACTTGGTGTGTGGCATGACTAGTGTTTAGAAAACATAGTGTACGTGCTTGGAGCATGGGACAACTATTGTTTTAAATTCAAGAATAAAGTTGATAGCTGAAACAGTATACAATGAATAATGTGTAATCATATGGTGATAAATAAAAGGTGTTTTATTTATGTTCATAGGTTTTGATACCATATTGGATTCAATTATTATTGTGTTTCATTTTGCATGTTTTGACTTCCAGAATAAACTAGGTTATTCTTCCGGAATGACTAAGTTATTCAACCCATCCACAGTCGGTCATATGTTGGAAGTAGATATGAATTAAGACTATCATGGGTTGGCTTGTAGAGGTCTAAGGTGTTGGACAAATGGCTACAACACTCATGAGTGCTCATAAGTTCTGAGTATCGGATTCAACCCGCGCTCATTGGAATCACTTCATGGATTTTATCACGAGTGATCATGAGACGATAATATCTTATATTCTTCAAACCTACAGATATGAGTTGTTACTATGAGTTGATAGTACATTGATTGCACGAAAACGCATTGGTAACTTGATGTTATAAAATGTGTCTTTGTGTATGATTCAACAAGTAGTAGAACAAGCCATATGAGTCGAAGTTTATCCATTCCTTTTACCTTCAAGATAAAAGCAATATCTGTGGGCCCCTCGATGATTTAATGATGACAAATGGAAGTGCTCGGCCGGGCCAGGACTGATTTGATTTGTTCAATTAGTCAGTCATCATAAATCGGAAATCGGGAAACAACAAATGGACGGAGAGAATGATTACAATCCATGTCTTAGTCCATATGATATCTAGAATGGAGGAATATATGAACCCTTATCTAATGGACAAGTCATTGACAAAGGTCAGAGTTCATCTACAAGGTCAAAGTTCGACAGAAGCTTTTGAGAGCTACGATTGCCAGTTGGTTCCTGAAGTCACACGCAATAATAGTTTTAGACATATCCAAGTGGGAGACTGTTGGATTAATGTCTAAGTCCATAACTATAATTGGTAAGACTTGACCCGAACCGCCATGGTCCATTTGGGTTGCATGGCATCATGCACTTAGATAGACTAAAATGAGAGAAATAAGACACTTATGGTTATTAATATATTATAAGTTCTAGTATATTAATAATAAGAATAATAAGATTATTTAATTAGTATTGATCAAGAATTAATCTAGGATTAATTAAGTGATCAAAAGAAGACTAATTAAATATATGGGTTGATTGTGTAAATCATCCATACTTGTATAGTGGGCTAATGCTCCATGGATTATCTAGTTGGGCCAAAACCCATATGATGCTCCATGGATGCTCCATGGTGTATTTGAACCCATGGATCCAAGGAAATGGAAAGTCATGACAATTAGGGTTTGCCCTAATTGTAACACTATATAAAGATATTATTCTTGACAAAATTGGCACTAGTATTATTCTAGAGAGGGCTAGCCGATTTCATGAAGTGTAGAATTCTCTCAAGTTATTCCAAGTGTATTTGGTGTTGTGTGAACCATTTGAGGTGTCACACTTGGGGAACTAGGCACTCAAGCTTCATGAAGACAAGCACTAACAAAAGGTATGTTATTCTAACTTGTGTTATTCAAAGTTTAGTATGCTAGAATAGAACAATACCTTGGAAAGTTCTTATTTGCACGTATAATAGAGAAAACATAGATCCAAGGTATTTAGGGTTGCATGTACACTTAGGAGTGTTAGAATGCTCATAACCCAACACATCTACCCTACATATTGTGAAACATCTAGCTTAAACCGCTTTGATATAGGTTGTGGTTGAACTGGAGCCTTCCTTTCCTCCCTCGTTTGGATCTCAAACTCAATCTCTAGACTTCGTGTGGCATCCAGAAGCTCAGAGAAGGTACTACATTGTTAGGGAGACACAAACTGTCGAATCTCAGTCTTCATCATGCTCAAGTATCTTAAAATACGAGAGTCCTCCAAAGTAAAGTACTTAGGACAAAAAAGGGCTCTCTCAGTAAACATCTTGGTGATCTCTGTCACAAACTCTGTTGTCTGCCTCAACAACAGATACTCATATGCCAACCTCTCTTTATCCACCAAGGGAACACACTCTATGCGAAACATCTCTATGAACTACTCCAAAGTGACAACAACCCTCTGCTCAAGAGTATAAGAACCCATCACCAGGTTCCACCAATACTTTGTACCCATGGGAAGAAGGTTTAAGGCAGACCTAAACTTCCAGTCCTCTGAACAGGAACAAGTGAAGAATCAACCATCAACATCATAATTCCATCCCATAGCCCCGATCGGGTCCTTGACCCCACCAAACTCTGGGGGCTTCATGTTGTTGAATTCCTGGTACGGTAATGACCCTCTCCCCTGAACCCTCACAACAACAACAACTATGGTAGCTGCAACAACGGTAGCCTTAATTATAACGGTGTATCGATCATTGAACATATCAATCACTGTGATATTAATACACCCAAAAACCTCCGGGGTAGCACCCTGAACAAATGTAATTACCTCACCATCAACTCCCAAATGTCGTCCTCAGTCAATCCTGATCTTCCCTGGTTGCCCGCTCCTACTCCATAACCCCTCGTGGACACCATACAGAAAATAAACCAAAATGCATCATAAATTCCACGATACATATTATTACAATCATTATGGAAATACTAGACCCTTGGGGATTTTGACCTCCTTGATACGCGTACGGGTCATGTGCTTTTAGTAGTACAGGCCAATACTACCTTCCATGCCTACTCGTATTCGTATCAAGGGGTCGTCAGTGACTATCCGATTGCAAGATCCAACATATAGGATAAATATAAATCCTATACAATCTCTCAAGAGTGGTTAAACCTTCCTCGCATTGGCTTACTATAACCGCACTCACTCATGGAACTTCCACCAACCCTGCAGTCACTCGTGCATGCTAATCATACATAACACTAGATTCCATAGATAGACGAATACTTGATTATACCCTAATCCCACAACCAAACAAGGAATGTGAAATAATGCTAAATCAAACATTCTCAACCAATAAAATCTTGTTATGCACCATTATGGGGCATACACTATGCAACTAAAGTAATGATGTCAATTTCATCTAGCATATAAGAAAATCTCCTAGGCTATTATACATTATAATTCAGGAAATTATATAATGCAATTACTGAAGATCCCTATCCTACAACTAGCACACATTTCTATCATAATCATCATAGGCTAATAAATGTGTAGGTATCTTGAGCAACACTTTCTTGATCCGGATGATCGTACACATCCAATCCATCCTTGATTATTTTTGAAAACAATTTTAAAATAGTTTGAAAACCTTTACAGATCCTTAGTTTGAGTTTGAATTCACACAAATGTTTATCTAATTCTCTCAAACTAGGGCTATGATACCAACTTGTAAGATCCCAAAAATTAAGGCAAAATTTTCATTTTTAAAACAATACCAAAAATCCACAAGTTTTACAAAAAAGAAGTTCCCAAAGTCACTATCGTAAATCAGAGTATCCCAAAATCATAAAATAACATAAAACCATGATGATGTGCACAATAAAGACTTCACGTTTTCCCCGTCGACTAAAGTTCCTAAAACTATAAAATCAAACTGTAAGACAAAGTTTAGTGAGTTCCCCTGCAATACCCCACACAACAGAACATATACAATCTTGCAATGTCGGGTTTGCAATTATCGGACTGGATTACCCTTGGGTCCACAGTCATCGGACTAGAATACCCATGGCCCATAGTCATCAAAATGGATTGCCTCCGCCCAATCAATCATTGAACCAGAATGCTCCAGCCTGTTGACTTACACAAATAGCAGTAAAGTCTCAACCCAAACCGCATTATGTCGACATATGCAAAAGATAAAAAATATATCAACACAAATAATCATGAGGATATAACAAATCATTACAACGTAGCAACATCCTATATACTCGGATACATAACCTAGCAGATCGGAATTGGTGCCTTCGACCCACAAGTATAGTGAGGAAAAACTTAACTCGCAGTCTGAAAAATAGCGAGACAGATCACTGCTCTACATACTACCTCTACATATCACGTATATAATTAACAGGGAACTAAACTCAAACTATCAAAATAGATTACCGAAAATGACCTTAAGTGAAACTTGGTTAAAGTCAATTGTCAAAACTCAACCTTCAGCTGGTTGCCACGTCGTGGCTACTAATCGACAAACTAGGAAAGCCTTGGCCCAGTCACCACACCGTGGAGACCTAAAGCCACGCACTAGGCACTGGACTCCTTAAAGCTTAATGGGTTAAGCCATTTTCTTCGATTCTAAGGGCTCTAAAGCTCATATCTAGTCCAATATATGGTCCAAGTGGATAAAGTTTACAACTTTCTCCCTTAAACTCTTTAAGAGGTAGAGATCTCGCTCCTAGGTCCCAAAAGGGGCAAAACACAACTTGTCTGAAACCAATAAGCACTTAATCTTGAAGACCTCTAGTCTAACACTTCCAAAAAGGTTTCTGATATCATAACTAAGATAAAAATCCATGCTTTCCAGACATGCATGTCCAACACATGTCTTGAACTCCCATTAGGTGAAAAAAAGGGTTTATGGAAAAAAATCCACGCATGACACCAAAAATCGTTAGTAATCCAGATCCAAAGCACCAAATACCCTCAGTGGCCTAGAGATTCATAAAGTTGCAAACTGTATGAGATCCCACAACTCTAACCAAAAAGAACATGAATATTTAGGGAAAAACTAAAGATCTAGCAACCTGTCATGATAAAAATCGAGTCTTAGACACTTACAAAGGTCCATAAGAGTGCTATAACAATGAGGATTTGCTTGCTAAATCTTAGCTCACATATTGTTCTTTCTTCCTTTAATGGATTCAAATGATACTAAAAAGGGCTTAAATAAAGTAGGAATGGGATTAGCTTTTCAAGGAGGCTGAGGGTGGGCAAACCCTAGCCTTCTCATTCCATTAAATAGGGAGAAGGCCCCATGGCGTGACCTCACCCATTAAGAAACGCAAGTCTTTGGTGAGTGCCATGGCTATTGTTTTATGCAAAACCCTAATTTTGATGGTTTATACCCCTATTTAAAGGATGTGATGGCTAGGGGTTGCTCACCCTCAACCTCTACCACTCCCTCTTGACCTAAATGAAACCATAGCTTTCATTGCTGAGTTTTTGATGTAACATCTGTACATTTTTAAAAATTTTAAACTTTTACATAAATCCAAAAACAATCATTTATTACATATTGTTTTCGAAATACGTTTCACATCAGAGTTTCTCCCAAAAATCATAACATGAAATACGAGGAGGTGCACAATCAAGCCTTATCCTTTCCATGAAAATCTAAAGTACCTAAAACATAACCAAAAACAGTAAGCCCAAAGCTTAGTGAGTCCTCCCCAAAATACCAACACATAAGCATAACCAACAACAACAAGCACATATGAGCTTTCGGTTTAACAGGACGGCCTCACGGGCCTTCAGCCTATCTAGACTGCTCTCGAGCCTTCGACATGACTGGATCACCCCGCAGGGCCTACAACCTATCTGGACCCCTCGTTGGGCCTTCAGTTTGATTTGATTGCTTCGTAGGCCTACAATCTATTCAGGTCGCTGTGAGTCTATTGCCCTTTAGCACAAAGCAGGACCGCCTCCACCCAATTACACACACATATCGATATATACATAACTTATACCTACATAGTCAATTAATAGGAAAGCACAAATCATAAAAAATAATAAGTATAACATCATTCTATCAACCAAGATAACCATCCAAGAAGGTCCGACATTGGTGCCTTCGACCCATAGTTACAATGAGGAAAAATCACCTCACAAGTAGCACTGACTAATATGATCCAACTCTCAAATATCAAATCTTGACTCGAATGCCTACGACCAACAGGTGACCATTTCTATCAAAACCCTAAAATACCCAAAACGCCCTCAAAGTCAAACTTGGTCAAACCTGATCAAAGTCAAAGTCAATGGTCAAGGTCAACAGTCCATGTTGACTCAACTCGTCGAGTGCACTTAGCAACCCGTCGAGTTCCCTCTGAAATCGGAAAGTTGGGAAAACCCTAGCCAACTCATTGAGTTAACTGGACAACTCGACGAGTTTCCCCTGTTAAACACATTCGGATGACCTATCGATTCCAAGGACTCTAAGGCTCAAATATGAACTCCAAATGTGTCTTAAAGGATAAAGCTTCCAAATTTATGCTTTGGGACTGCCCTATATGCTCAAAGGATCTTATCCAAGGCTTGAAACTCAAAGGCTTAAACCGTTGAGCCTAAATCCCTAGAGATCTGGAACCCACCCCTTCCAGAAGACGTCCTCACCTCAAAAACGTACCAAAGATTGATGCATTATAAACACCCATGTCCAATGCATGTCTTGAAGCCAAACTGGGACAAAAAGGGAAAAATATGCCCTAAAATCCATGCATGGCATCAAAGCTTGACAAAAACCCCAATCTAACCCACTATGAGGCCATCTTACCCTAGAGATTCATAAAGTTACAACGTTTATGAAGCCTATACATGCAACAACCAATAATAAAGAGGGAAAAAGGAAATAAATTGAGATATAGCTACACATAAAGATAAAAATCAGGTCTTGACTACTCACAATAGTCCAAAAGAGTGCCATGCTGGAAACCAAAGGCTTTGCTTGCTACATCCTTGCTTCTTTTACACAATCTTCTCCTTATTTGCTAGAAAATAGCACACTAACTCACAATTTGAGAGGAAATGAAGATTAGGGCTCATAATGTCGAGATTAGGATTTGGGAGGCTAATAAGTGAACAACCTCAAAGACATAAGTAGATTATATAGGGTGCAAACCTTAAAATTTAGGGTTTCTAATCTAGCCGCCAACTTGTTGAGTTCTTCCTTACCAACTCGTCGAGTTGGTCCTAAAAAAGACCGTGACACAAGAGCTTTCTACATGTAGAGTTAAGGCTGGATCACATGGGGTATGAAGGATCATTTCCTCCTACAATCAAGAAACTACTACCTCCTTGCTGGAAATATTTAGCTCATGTATTTGTGAGCTGTATTTCTGGAAGGAGATTAGGACCAAAGGAAATCTCACTGTTCAACACAGCAGCCATTACAGCCTTGGCTTCAGGGATCGAGTTTAATTTTTCAAAATTTATCTTGCACAAATTGATTCTAAATGTTGAAGGAAACAAGAGAGACAAGTTTTTGATGTACCCGAGATTTCTTCAAATTATCTTTAATGTTATGCACTCTGAGCTCAAAAGAGGAAATGAGGCACTGGATCTTAAGTCTGTCGGTGCAAGTGCTTTTGAATTGATGAAGCAGAAAAGGGGTGGAAAGTTTGTTTTTGAAGGGAAATTCCCTTTAATAAGATTTGGAATTTTTGCTGAAGATAGTGATCAATCAGAATAAGAAAATCACTCTAATCCTACAAAGACTGATGATGTTGTGATTTCAACTTTAGAGCTAGAGATCGAAGAAGTTCATGATTCTCCTATAACAATAGTGGTAGAGGAACATAATCGTCTACACTATGTGGAAGTTGAAACACAGTTTGAAGAAGGCGATGAGGATCTTCATGAAGATGTTGATTTTCTGAAAGAGATATATTTTGCTGGGATCAGTGATGATCTCCCTTCGAGCATTGAACTCAATCTTGACGATGATGAATTTGGTCCATTTCTAGGGTTTGATAGTAGGTGCTTTAAAAAGGTCAATGAAGTAGCTCAACCGGCAACCAAGACTGGGGAAGAAATTAATGCTCTCAAAATTTTTTGCTCTCCTCTTCCAAGCCTATGGAGGTCTCTTCAGGTCAAAGAGATGTAATTTTAGAGATTCCTCCCTCTGGTTCAACTGTCTCTACTTCTGCTTCGCTTTTGAGTGAATCAACACAACCACAAACCTGCCAGTCTCCTTTGAAAAGAAGTCGATCAGATTTAAGACTTGGAGTGCCCTCTATAACCCAAGCACCACCAGTCTTATCCACTTCTACCACCACTACTATCACTACTACAGTCTCTGTTCCACCACTACAATCAGAAGAAGGCACGAGCACAACATTTGAAGCAGGTGGTTCATCCTCTATGCCAGAGTATTCTCCTACACGACCCTCATTAGATGAAGCATCGATCAGATTGGTCAAGCACCTTGCTCAAAATAGTCCAACTTCTTCCTCCCGGGGTAAAGTCATATCTTTCGGGGAAGAACATTCAGGTGATGACAAGACTTTAGTATCAATACTTCGGGAAGAAATTGGTATTGTCAAGTAAGAAATTATAGAGAAGAGCATTCTACTGGAAAAACACACTTCTTATATAGAAGAACTCAAAGAAAGAGATGAAACAAAGATGAAACAGATTAAGGATCTGCAAACAAATCTTGGCTCTATCATAGCTTTTTACTTCAGTTTGAAGAATATTTTGTATGATGCCTTCGATGATAAGGTTAAAGCATTGTTTCAACAGCCGCACGAAATTGAAGATACGCCCATGGATCCCACCTAATCTACTCATGATGAATTTCCAGTTGATCCACCTCCTCCTAGAGCAACTACTGTTGTCAATCATTTTGAGAAAGAACCTGAAAACAGCAGATCTCGCATCACAATCAAACAAGGGAAGAGAACCGTCACTACCAACAAAAGTGAATGATTACTATTTATGAAAAAATCGATTGAGAATCGCAAAGCTAAAGATCCTGTGTTGAGTGTGACGGATCTCAAAAAGAGAAAATTTGGGGACAAGTTCGGAGACAGATCCGAAATCAGAATGTGGGCTTTTGATCCCGAGTCAAACATTTGGGCTGTAAAGAGGAACTCTGGTGTCCCTGAGTATTACAAAAGTGTTCATGATTTTAACTCGTGGACTAAAGTGGATCTTGCTGAACTTTCAAGAGCAACAAACTTCAAAATATTTCTTGATAGGCATGTCAATGACAACTTCTCAAAAATGAAAATTGCAAGACCCTTATACAGAAAAGATAAGGAAATTTTGGATCCTAAATCCAGCAAGCCCATGAAGATTATCCTATGGCCAGCAACGAAACGGTAGAAGGAAATTCCTATCCCTCAAAAATTTCATGAGGGATACCTTGATAATATGGAATTTTGGGCGTACGATGATGAAACCACCACTGCTTCCATAAAATTCAAGGATCGAGAACAAGTTTTAAGGTTGATAAGTGCTAAGGATCTTCTAAGATTCAGAGAAAGAGATATTCGTACTCTATCTCGTCACCAAATCATAGTTCGAAAGGATGTCATGGAGGCTGCTGCCAAAGAATATACTAGAATGGTCGCCACAATCATCAATGGGAGACTTTGGATGGGATCCATGGGAAAGTATAATCTAAAGCTGTTAAAAAAACCCTCAGAATGAAGGCCAAGTCTATGCTAGCCTCAAACCAAGGGGGAGATTAAAAGGCTATACTTTTGTGGTTTGGGCTAGGCATTCTTTTGTATAGAGCTTGGAAGGTTGATAGAGAAATAGTGTAGTGGTATGATGGTAGATTGCTAGAACTGTCTCTATGTGTGTGCAGCCACACACATGTGTGCGACTACACACGTGTGTCTGGCCGCACACGCCGTGTGCGGCCGTACATGTGTGTGCAGCCGCACACGCCGTGTGCAGCCGTACATGTGTCTGCGGTCGTAATCATATGTGTTGGTGTGGGGCGTATATAAATGGATGTGTTAGTTTTGTCAGGTACGTATGAACAGTGTATGCGTGACAGGGTGTACTTGGCATTTATATGATATAAATGTGTGTATGTGTCAGTTTAAGTGGACCACAATACCGACAATCGACTAGATCTATTCATGAAGGGGAAGGTGCTGACAAACGTATTAATGCTGTCTAACGACTTTGATCCCAAATACTTTTGTTTTTGTTAAATTTATTAATAGTTTTCCTCTATGCACAAATTTAGGGGGAGATTTAAAAAAAATTCAAAAAATCAAACAAAAATCAAAAAAATTCAAAAAAAAATTGTGTGCTAACTTTGTTTTTAGTTTTTTTTTTTTTTTTTTTTTTTTTTTTTGTTTTAATTTGTCTTGAAAAGTGAATTAAGATTTAGATGAGACTCGTGGAGACTGTACTGAGATTTCTTAAGCCAAGGCTTCATCCGTGATCATCGAAGAATTCACATTCGAAAGAACAAGAAATGAAGATTATTCTTTCAACATTCAATCCTTCAACCCAGAAGCAAGGTGAAGTTGTTCTTGAAGATTATGTGACGGATTGCATTGAAGCCTCCTCAATTAGTCTGTTGCTATCTTAAACCTACTGAAGTGATACAGTAGATTATTTGTCTCCCTTGTTCTCTCTGAAGATTCTCAAGCTGAAAGCGCTATCTTTCAAGAATCAATACATCAAGCCTTCTCACCCAATGTGCGTTCAGAATCAAATATTGAAGAAATTCCTAACCACTCAAGATGAAGTCATTTATTGAAGATTCATATGTTCATCTTGATGTTGTGAAGAAATTTGAAGATTAATGCTGAAGCCAAGCTCCCAATGAATATTAAGAAGAAAAGCCAACTACTTTTTAGGGGGAGTTTGTTGGGCCAATTAGATAAGAAAGTTATAAACCAAGGGGGATTTTGTTGGGTCAAAAATATGGTTTATACTTTGATTTTCTAGGTAAATATATTTTTATGTAATGTTGTATGTGTTCGCTGTTTGTGTGTACGGCCGTACACGTGCGTACGGCCGCACACCCTGTGTACGGCCGTACACAGGGTGTGCGGCTATACACTCGAGTACGTCTGGAGGTTCATACAAATAGATGTAATGGGTAGAGGAGTGTAAGGCTAGAAGAGAGAGAGAGAGAGAGAGAGAGAGAGAGAGAGAGAGAGAAGAATAGTGTGTGTGAGAGAATCTATGTATATGGAGCATCACTCAATTTATTGAATACATCATTAGATTCATCTTAATTCTTCTTCTGCTTCTCTTCTATTTGATCTGACATCATCCAATTGATTGGGATTCCACACCATCAATTAGCTCTGATTGATACACAAGAGATTTGGGGACTTACATATTTTTGCCATGTAGGATCGTGGAGAGAAAGCAAGGTGGCTAAGGCAAGAGGAGAAACTGAGTGACTGGAAAGATAAGTCTAAATGGTGCACATACCATGAATATTTCAGCCACATCATTGAGGATTACATAGGCCGCAGAAAGGAGATTAGCTATCTCCTAAGCAAAGGACATCTCAAAGAGATACTAGGAAGTCGAAAAGAAAGATTAAAGGAAAAAGAGCAAGATCATGTGAAGATCCTGGAAAAACATGGATCAACTCCTTTGAACACCAAGGTAATTAATGTTATATCTAGGGGCTCTAATATTTGTGGAAATTCTTACTCTGCAGAAAAAATACACGTTGAGGTATCTGAAACAGAGAATGAAGAAAGACCCTAGAAGAAGACATTGATATTAGAAGGATTCCGATGGATATAGGATCCTCGGTGAACATCATACTCTTAGATGCTCTGACCAGGATGACCATCTTAGAATCCGACATAATCAAAGGATCCTCAATAGTAATGGGATTCAACTGTGACACAAATCATACGATCAGAGAAATTATACTACCTGTCTACATTGAAGAGGTTAAATCTATGCAATGCTTTTATGTTACTAATGCTTTGTCTTCTTATAGTGTTATAATAGTTGGACCATAGATTCATGACGTGAAAGCAGTTCCATTAATGTACCATCCGTGTGTCAAAATGTCTACCCCTTGGGGGATAGTAAAGATCCTTGGAGATCAGAAGGAATTCAAAGAGTTTTATGGGACCTCGATGAAGCTTTCCTTGGTACCAAGGCAAGCATAGCTATTATAGCAGAGGGCACAAGATATACCAGAAGCGAATGAGCAAGATATAAAAGAAGTTCCCCTAAACCTTGAGGATCCTAACACCAAAGTACTCATAGGATCCTCAATACCAAGAGACATCAAAAAGGACCTAATTACATTCCTGAAAGAAAGAAGGAAAACCTTCGCATGGAAACACGAAGACATGACAAGTATGGATAAGAATAATATAACTCATAAACTTAACATTAATCCTTCTTTCAGACCTATACGTCAAAATATAAGGAAGTTGGCACCTAGAACGAACCTTATCATTCAAGAGGAAATGGAAAAACTTCTCAAAATAGGGATGATCAAAGAAGTCAAGTTCCTAAGGTGGCTGGCCAACGTTATCATAGTACAGAAAAAGAATGACCCCATGATAGACGCGACAGTGGGTCATGAATTATTAACATTCATGAATGCATCAGCGGGATTCCAACAGATCTAGATGAAACCATCTGACCAAGAGGATATGAAATTCATACCTCCAACAGGTATCTATTGTTATACTACCATGCCATTTGGTCTTAAAAATGCAGGTGCAACATACAGAAGGCTAGTCAACAAGATGTTAAAAGAGAAACTGGGGTACACCATGGAAGTATATATTGATGACATGCTGTTCAAGAAAGCTGAAGATCATCTTAAGGATCTTGAAGAAGCCTTCGACATACTAGACGAATATAACTTGAAGTTGAATCCCTCCAAGTCTTAATTTGGAATGAGATTAGGAAAATTCATGGGATACATGATGCCCAAAAGAGGAATTAAAGCAAGCCAAGAGAAAACCAAGGTCTTCCTCGATCTAAGATCACCATCCTCAACAAAAGATATTCAATGACTAACAGGAAGAGTGGTAGCCCTAAACAGGTCCTTCTCAAGACCTTCAGAAAGATGCAAACCTTTATACAATGTCGTGAAGAATAACAAAATGTTCAAGTGGACCAAGGAACACGAAGATGCTTTCCGGGAACTTAAAAATTATTTAAGTTCAGCACCCCTATTGGTAAGACCATTAGATGGGGAACCACTTCCTCTCTACTTTTTAGTATCCTCAAACGTGGTGAGTGCAGTCTTAGGTAAGGATCTTAACGGGTACCAACATCCCATCTACTTTGTAAGTAAATTCGCTTTGGATCCTGAGACCAAGTACTCCTACTTTGAAAAACTAATACTTGAACTAGTTACAACTTCTACCAAATTAAGATATTATTTTAAAACTCCTACTATACATGTCAAAACTAATTGTCTTATCAAGAATTTCATGAGAAATCTAGAAATGTCAGGTAGAATAACTACGTCGTTAAAAAAGATTGTTACATATGAAATCAAATATAAGATAAAGTCATAGGCACTAGCAGACTTTGTGGCTGATTTTAGTGATGATCTACAACCCAAAGAAGAATTGGAAAGTTGACAACTCCAAAAAGAAGAAAGCATGGGAAAATAAACGTTTTCGCAGATGGAAGTCACAACTTTAGAGGAGTAGGCCCATGGATCATACTAAAATTGCCACAGGGGGACATCCTACCCTAGACAATTAGTTATAAATTCAATACAGTTGTTAATGAAGTAGAGTAAGAACCACTGATCATGGGGCTACAGCTGCTCTAGGATCTTCAGGTATATGCCGATTTTTTATTAATAACTAACCACTTTAATGGATCTTATGCAATTAAAGGTAAAAGTCTAGCACTATACCTTCAAAGCAATAAAAAATTAGCCTCCAAATTCGAAAGTTTTAGTCTGAATCAAGTATCTAGAGAAGATAACGCCGAGGCGGACGCATCAGCCAACTTAGGATCTTACCTCAGGATCCCGCCAGAGAGAAGGATCTTAATATCTCATATAATGATCCTGGCTAAAAAGTATCCCTCCGTAAGACCAGATGACCCCAATGACCATGATCAGAAGACCAACCTAGCAGCAATCGGAGATCTTGATCCTCAACTTCCTCACCAGAATCCTAATAATCAGGGTCTTGATCCTAATATTCGAGATCCTCTACAAAGTTCAAGATCCTGGAGCCACATAATTGTGGAATGTCTCCAAAATGGCACGATTCCAAAGGAAGAGAAAAGAAACAGAGCATTCAAGACGAGGGTCTCACAATTTGTGACGATCCAATGGAAATTAAATAGGAAAACGATGGCGGGTCCATATCTTGGATGTTTGGAAGATCACAAAGCTATAGAATTTCTGTAAGGTCCTGGGAATGGATCTTACCAGTGATCAATTGCAAACACAATCACAGAAACGAGAATAAGAGTAGAAAAGAAAACAAATCAAGCTTGCACACGTTCTATTACTGAAAACATCTGGTACAACTCGATATACGATCGTGAACTATTAGGCATCAACAACAAAAAATGAATGACTAACCTTCTATATATAGCAAACTAGGACCGGAAAGAGTTTACGGACGTAAACTCATTACAAACACGTAAACACACAGTAAACCTACCCAAAATACTCTATCCATACGCAACCACTATTACAACACAAAGCCTAGACCAAACCACCAATTGGGCCTTTTAATCTCCCCCTTGGTATGGTGCTAGCTTGAAGTTAACCTTTATTGACTACCATAACGTCTGCTTGCCCCATCGCCCCATTCCACATATGCTTATTAAGAATCTCAGCAACCATGGTTGTATATACTTTCGCAGCATCCTCAAAAATATCCTCCACAACCAATATCTGAAAATTGCTCAGGTAATGAATGTCCCACTTTCGGAATTGTAACAGGTCTCTTCGGTCATAGAGACAGATGCATCCATTCTTGAGCATGATTACAGCAGCTGATGTAATCTCATCGAAAACCCAACACTCCATTGAGTCTAGAGATCCATCTTGATAGTTCTGAAGCACATGGAACTGTTTAACCTGTTTAGTTGCAGGCCACATCACAACTTGCAGAGGTTTGTCAGTCTTAGGATCAATAATATCGGGGATGCTCCAACATAATGGACTCAGCAGTTTTCATGGTAGGAAATCCCTTTTTAACCTGATCCTCAAGGAAGTGCTTGAACTAGGTCTCCAGTGGATTGTCTGTGAGATTCGAAAAAGGAGCTCGTGACAATTCCTTCAAATCTACCCTAGTCCATGAGTTGAAATCATGACTATCTTTGTAAAGCTCAGAGTTGCCACTCTTTCTTAGCACAATCCACATCTTAAGAGGATCATGAAATCCCCAAGAAACAATTTCAGATCTATCTCCAAATGTATCTCTAAATTGAACAACCTCAAGATCAGTAACTATAATTGTAGGTTCATCCCAAGAAGCATTCTGGTTAGGGTTTCTTTTAAACAACATTTGTCCCTTCTTAGTTGATTCTTCCTACGCATCACGTATTATTGCTGAAACATGAGGAGCTTGGGAAGGCCCCTCCTCAACGCGATTAACAACCCCTGATGTCTGAGCAGTTGGCATGGTAACCGGAAAGGATTGAGTATGTAGATTAATTTTATATTCATCAGCAAACGTTTGATATATTGAAATGGTCTTGAAGATTAGAAATTTGCTTTGACTTTAGAGCTTTGTCCTCAAGCAGATCAACTACTTGCACACCGAGCTTTGAATTGTCAGATTGAAGTTCAGAGACTTGAACACTAAGATTTGTATTTTCCACTTGAAGATCCGAAACACGAATATCAAGCTCAATATTATTCTGACTGAGCACTGAGATCTCCTTCTGCAACCCAGGGATAATGAGATTGTCTTCTCCAAAACTGATGTCCCTAATAGAAATACCTTTACCACAAGGGGGGAGTCATCAAAAATTGCTCCTCAGCCAAATGCATGGCCAATCTTGTAGAAGTAGCATCGTGATCAGGTCGAGGAGGAGAAAACCCTGGTTGAAAAGAAGATCCACTAACTTCAAAAGTGGTATCTGGTCCTACAGTAAAGAGCTTGGTTGTAGTAAGACTAGGAGTAGTGGTAGGTGGTACTGGAAGGCCACTAACAAGATTTGCAATTAGATCACACTGCCTTGGATCCCTTCTTCTTTTCAATGGGGGTTGACGAGTCTGCGTTGTCGTAAGATCACACACAAATGGCTCTATAGTAGGAAGAACAGAAACAGGTGGAGGAAATCCAATAACCGTCTCCATTGGAGTGGAAGTATTTGCCATTTGGTTTGTGGTAGGAGGTATAGTTTCAAGAACTTCATCAGGCTCCCTTGTCTCTGTTGTAGGAGGAACAACTTCATCGACGTTGTTGAAAATCGAGTCAATGTTATCATTTGTCACAAAATTAGAACTACTTGCAAGAGACGCAACAATATCATCATTGTCAAATCCAGTAAGATCAAGATCATCAAAAGAATCATTTTTATCTCCCTCAGCTTCCCTCTCAGTTTCCATAGTCATTCCTTCATAATCACTTTGAGCATGAGCAGACACTAAACCATGTTATTCCACCACATGAGCTTCAGGAGTCGGAGTCTCTTCTTTTTCGGTATTCTCATCATCATATATTGTAATAACATCGTCATTTGGAGATGATTTCTCAGAAGACGCCTTGTCAGAGGATCCATAAGATTCTGAGGACTCATTTAGTTCAACGAACTTTCCAAACTTCTTCGGAGGATACTTAAAAATTAACTTTTCCTTTCGGGTTTTGCTTGATGAGCCCTATAGTGTGAGGACCCAAAGATTTCATATCAAGAGTATCGCCTTCCTTCACCATATCCGGAAACTGAGTATTGATAAACAGTTTAATGAACCTAGGATACAATAAGAAAGTATCCCTGATTGAGGCTCTGATGTTTACAACAAACTCATCCAAGATAAATCTTGAGAAGTTGAACTTTACTCCAGCAGCAAGGGAAACAATCACTCCAGTATTCCTCAGAGAAATTTCATCAGCTCTTGATCTTCTTCCTGAAATGCAGCTAACAAACACATGTGCCAAAAATCTCCAATATGGAGGTAAGAGCTTCTTCAAAGTTGGAGGAAAAGTGCCTTTATATCCCATCCTCCTTAGAATTTTCTGAGCATCCTCAATCACAATCTCCATGGGAAAACTTGGTTTATCATCAATCAGCAACGCGTCTCTGATAAAGCTCTCAGTGATTACAATCTCGCATCCTTTTACAACAGCTTTAATAACAACACCACCAGCATCATCCATTTCCATCTTAGCAGTCGCCCAGAACTCTCTGATCAAATTCTGGTAAACAACCGGATTCACGGTGGGCTGATGCCAGACAACATTCCCTGAGTCTGTCGATCATCGACTTGAGATCTGAGTGAACAGCTGGAGGATCTGCCAAAACAATAGCCAGATTATGCATGTCTGCAAATTTGAGGTTCGCCATTGACCTGCACTAACCATGCCAAGTAAGACAAGAAAAACCAAACAAGCAACAAAAGTTTTAAATGATTTAATTTTGATCCCAATAATGAAACAACACTTTTTAAAATTAGGTCAAAATCAATTTTTTTTCAGTCAACATTGGTGTTTGCGATCAACAATGATGTTTACGGTCAACATAGAAGTTTGCGGTCAACAAGGGTTTACGGCCGTAAGCCCTTGACCGTGTACCATTGACCATTTGGGGAGTTTATGGTCGCAAGCATCTTACAACCACAAGCTTCGGCCGTAAGCTTCGGCTGCAAGCTCCGAAAACATTCTTCTTTCGATTTCTGCCTCAAAAACATGGTGAATCACGCAACAAGATACATATTCCTGGTCCAAAACTCATTCCTTCGAGACTATCATATTAATTTCGCAAGATTTGAAGGAAATTTTAGAAGAGAGAGAGAGAGAGAGAATGAGAGGGTGTTTGCGGTCGGAATTAGGAAACGGATGAAGATTCCGGCGGTAAACTCTCTTTTATACCCATTTTACATTTACATGATAGCCACACAGTATAAGGCAGGGTCCAACATAGTCCAAAAATTTTAAAAATTTTAAAAACAATTCTTTTTGAGGATTAATATTAAAACAAAAAATAAAAATTAAATTATATTATATTATATTTGCAAAATTTAAAATTAAAAATAGATTATAAATTTTTAACAGTTAATAAAAAAAATAAAAAAATTAAAATAAATAAAATTAAAATTAAAATAAAATAATTTAACTCCAACTAAAATGTACATCTTAAAATTTAATTACTGAGAATAAATTTGTAACGCTGGGATCAAAGTTGTTGGACAGCCCTATTCCACTTGTCGGTACCCTTATCTTCACATCTTCGTCTGATCGATCGTCAGTATTGTGGTCCACTTAAACACAAGAAATTTGTGACAATTTTTTGGACAAATTACTAATGACATGATACATACTCATATAGATGATTATAATTCTTTATTATCATGATTGGCCCTAATTCTTAAATAAAATTTTATTATGACCATTTAACTGACTACGACCAGGAATATTGTTGTGCACCTAAATTGAGCAGCGAGATCTACGAACAACCTGTATGTGTTCAATTTTAATTGTACTAGAACGTGTTTCTCTGTAACGACCCAATTTTCACGTCTGAAAATGTAACACCGTAAATTTCAAAACAAAATTTTCAAATTTTCATAAAGCATAATTCAATTAATATTCATAAAACAACCATATTAATTATCCAACTCAAGTCAATACAAAATCCCAAGATCACAAATATATAAACTCCGTGTGTGTGTGTGTACGGATCAAGCCGGTGCCTTCCCGCGGTCGTCACTAGTACCTGAAACAGTAACATCAAACACTGTAAGCACAAAGCTTAGTGAGTTCCCCAAAATACCACATATAACACATATTAGCCACTCGAGGCTATAACTCTATGGGTCCGTGCACCCAAACTCTGTGAACCCTCAGGTTCTAACTCTGATAAACATGCACCACATAAATCATATAGAAATAATGCAGTACAACACATAACATACATAGCATACAAATACTCTATCACATAACTCTGGTTACCTACTCAAGGTAAAGTATAGTGAGAAGACTCACCTCGCGTATCTCGGTATCTCACGAATCCTGGAAATCCCTCGTGCTCGATCCTCCGAGCTCTAATCCTCCTATAACATCATATATCTCTAATTAACACTTTATATCTCTAAGGTTGACTATCCTTAAGAAGTCAACACAGGTCAACTCCGGTCAACGGTCAACGGTCAACGGTAAACTTTGACCGGACTCGGCGAGTGTGCTATGGCGACTCGGTGAGTCTAGACGTTTTCACCAACTCTCTAAAATTCCCTTCCTACACGTCGAGTATTCCCCCCTCACTCGACGAGTTTCATCTGGAAGAATCGCGGGGCCACCCCGACTCAACTCGCCGAGTCTCAAGAAGAACTCGGCGAGTCCCAGTTCGACTCAGTCCACCTGTCGTCCCTCTCTAACTCACCCTGACTCACTGAGTCAACCTACGACTCGATTGGACCACTCACTGAGCGAACCCAAGGCAATCTTCAAACTACTCGCCCAGTCTGATGAACAGACTCGGCGAGTCCATGCCATGCAACCACTCCAAATTGCTTCTAAGGTCAGATCTGCTTCCACAATCTATAGATCTGGCCTCCCTAGACTGATTCATCACGTAAAGCTTCTATCTTGGTGCCCATAACACACCCCATGGCTCATAAATAGAGTTTTGACCTAAGGCATAAGGATTCCAATCCAAAACCCCCATTGATTCCCAAAAAGCTTGGGCAAAGGGACACTCTGGACCTCCAAGGGTCCAGATCTATGGTTAAAACCACATAGGGGACCAAGGGGGCACTAGATCTTGCCACAAAAGGGTTCAACAAACCCTAAATCAAAATGAACATCAACAAGGAAGAAGATAAATCGAATTTATTACCACAATAGTGATGCTCTGGACTCCAAACTCTCAGAAGTGGCTCCACTTGCTTTCCCTTAGCTAGTTCTCTCCTTCCTTGCAAAAATGACACCTCCAAGATCAATAATGGCCTCCTACTTTGCTCCAAACGCTCACACTCGATTAGGGTTTCACTCAAGGGACTGGTGAGCACAAATGACGGCCATAAGGCCCTTTAAATAGGTCCCAAACCCGAGAAATTAGGGTTTCATTACACAGCACGGACTCGCCGAGTCCAGGCGCGATCCCGCGACCCTACTCGGCGAGTCTGAGCTCCAACTCGCCTAGTCCCCTCTCAGAACACCAAAAATCATAAATATACAAGATACCTGAAAATCCGGCTGTTACAACTCTCCCCCACTAGAACTAGACTTCGCCCTCGAAGTCTCGCTCTGAAAATAGCTCCGGATGCTGCTCCTGCATCATACGCTCTGGCTCCCAGGTCATCTCCGATCCCCTCCGGTGTTGCCATTGAACCAACACCAGAGGCACCTCCTTATTCCTCAAAACCATGATCTTCCGATCTCTGATGGCCACTGGTCTCTCGGCATAATTCAGGCTTGCATCCACCTGAATATCCTCTAATGGAACCACTGCCGATTCATCGGCTATACACTTCTTCAACTGCGACACATGAAAAGTGTCGTGGATCTGCCCCAACTTTGCTGGCAACTCCAACCGATAGGCTACTCGGCCTACCCTCGCAATCACACGAAATGGTCCTATAAACCGGGGCCCCAACTTGCCCCTCTTCCTGAACCGAATCACTCCTTTCCAAGGGGAAACCTTCATGAGAACGAAGTCGCCGACCTGAAACTCAAGTTCGGACCGGCGTCTGTCCGCATAACTCTTTTGTCGGCTCTGGGCGATGAATAACCTCTGTCTGACCTGCTGTATCTGCTCTGTCATCTGAATCATGATCTTTGTACTGCCCATCACTCTCTGCCCAACCTCACCCCAACAAATGGGGGTCCGACACCTCCTACCATAAACAGCTCAAAGGGCGGAATATCGATGCTCGAATGATGGCTGTTATTGTAGGAGAACTCCGCCAAGGGTAAATACACATCCCAGCTACCCCCGAAATCCAACACACATGCTCGAAGCATGTCTTCAAGCGTCTGAATCGTCCGCTCACTCTGGCCGTCTATCTGGGGATGATATGCGGTACTAAAATGCAGTTTAGTACCCAACTCCTCATGAAATTTCTTCCAGAATCTGGAAGTGAAACGCACATCACGATCCGAAACAATCGAGATCGGCACCCCATGCCGAGATACCACTTCTCTCACATAAACCTCCGCCAACTTCTCCGCCGAAGAACTCTCCTTGCTGGAAAGGAAGTGAGCGCTCTTCGTCAACCTATCCACAATCACCCAAATTGCATCAACTCCTCTGGCAGTCCTCGGCAATTTGGTGATGAAATCCATAGTGATCTGTTCCCACTTCCACTCGGGAACCTCCAATGTCTGCAACTTGCCATGCGGTCTCTGGTGCTCGGCTTTAACCCTTCAGCAGGTCAAACACCTCTCGATAAACCATGCAACGTCCCTCTTCATACAGGGCCACCAATACTCTTTCCTCAAATCTAAATACATTTTTGTAGCCCCGGGATGGATCGAAAATTTCGATCTATGTGCTTCCTCCATCAAAGTAGTACGCGTACCGCCCACAAACGGTACCCAAATCCGACCCTGAAAAGTCATAAGCCCTCAACTATCCGAAACGAACTCTGAAACCAAACCAACGACCCGTTCTCTCTTCTGCATCTCCGGTTGCACAGCCTCGACCTGTGCCCCTCGAATGGCATCCAGAACTGGAGCTATCACGGTCAATCTCAAACATACATTTCACAGTGGAGTACTCTCTGCCCTGCGGCTCAACGCATCAGCTACCACATTAGCCTTGCCCGGGTGGTACAGGATCTCACAATCATAATCCTTGACCACATCTAACCACCTCCTCTGCCGCATATTTAGGTTAGGCTGATCCATCAAGTACTTCAAACTCTTATGGTCCGTGTATATCGTACAACGAACCCCATACAATTAGTGATGCCAAATCTTGAGGGCGAACACCACTGCCCCCAACTCTAGATCATGAGTGGGATATCTAGTCTCATGAGGCTTCAACTGCCTCGATGCGTATGCTATCACATGCCCTTTCTGCATCAGTACCGCTCCCAGCCCTAAAATCGATGCATCACAAAATACTACAAAATCTTCCATCCCTTCCGGAAGAGCTAATACTGGGGCTTCGCACAACCTTTGGCGAAGCGTCTCAAAGGAGGTCTGCTGCTCGGGACCCCATGAAAATGCAACACCCTTCCGGGTCAACCTGGTGAGTGGCACCGCGATCTTGGGGAAATCCTTGATAAATCTCCGATAGTACCCTGCCAACCCAAGGAAGCTCCTGATCTCAGATGGTGATTTTGGCACCTCCCAACTCATCACCGCCTCATCCTTGGCCGGATCGACCAATATCCCTTCCTGATTAACAAGATGTCCTAGAAACTGGACCTCCCGCAAGTAGAAATCGCACTTGGAAAATTTGTGTGAAGTTTCTGCGATCTCAAAACCCCAAGAACTTCCCTCAAATGCTCCTCATGCTGCTCTCTAGATCTCGAATATACCAGAATATCATCGATGAATACAATTACTGACCGATCCAACATCAGCCTGCATACCCTGTTCATGAGATCCATGAACACAGTCGGGGCATTGGTGAGCCCAAAAGGCATCACCACGAACTCATAATGCCCATATCGCGTCCTGAACGCTGTCTTCTGGACGTCCTCATCCCGCACTCTCACCTGATGATAGCCTGACCTCAAATCGATCTTGGAGAACCATGATGCTCCCTGCAACTGATCGAATAAATCGTCAATCCTTGGTAACGGGTAACGGTTCTTGACCGTCAGCTTGTTCAATTCTCGGTAATCGATACACATTCGATGCGAGCCGTCCTTCTTCTTTACAAACAGAATGGGCGCTCCCCATGGCGAGCTACTCGGCCGAATAAACCCCTTCCCCAGCAGCTCCTGAAGCTGCGAGGATAACTCTTGCATCTCTGGAGGTGCAAGACGATAAGGCACCTTAGCGATAGGCGCGGCCCCTGGAACCAAATCAATACTGAACTCTACTTGCCTCACGGGAGGCACACCCGGTAACTCCTCGGGAAAAACATCTGGAAACTCACGCACCACCGGAACCTCCTCCACTGAACTCGGTCTCTTGGAGATCACCCGCGTATCCATCACATATGCCACAAAACCCTTACAGCCCTGCTGTAAACACTGCCTCGCCCTTGCGGCCGAACAAAAGGCTGATCCAGAACGTGTACCCTCGCCGTACACTGAAAGGACTCTCCTACTAGGATATCGTATGGTCACCAGCTGACGCTCACAGTCGATAACCGCGCCGAATCGGCTCAACCAGTCCATGCCCACAATGACACAGACATCACCCATCGCAATAGGAACCAGATCAATCGGAAACTCAACCCCAAAAATCTCTAACACACATCCCCGGAGGACCTTCGTGGCACAAATCACTCTATCGGCAGCTATGGAAACCCTAAGAGGCCGACTCAATGCCTCACGACTAACACTGATATGCTGACTGAAGGCCGAAGATACAAAAGACCGACTCGCACCCGAGTCAAATAACACTAAAGCAGGCACAGAGTTCACAAGGAAGGTACCTACGCATAACATAATATAAGCATAATATCTCAACATCAAAATAAATACATAGAAGGAAACGTAGCAGACACAACATCGGGTGCAGCGCGGACCTCCTCCGCAGTCAGCTGAAAGGCTCTCCCTCGAGCTCTCGGCGCCTCGGTCTTCACGGGCCGACTCTCTGTAGCTCTGATGGCGGTAGGAGCAGATCCCTGAGATGCTCCGCGCAACAGTGGACACTCCGCCTTCCGGTGTCCGGTCTGGTTGCAGTGAAAACACACTGCAAACCCCTTGGGGCAGTCCTTGGCCATATGCCCCTCCTTGCCACATTTGTAGCAAGATCCCGCTCGACAGACTCCATCATGATTCTTGCCGCACTTCCCGCAAGTGCGGCCCTTCTGGCTCCCAGGTTCGGGATCAGCGGGCTTGGCCCACTTGGCTGCCAGCTGAGACTGTGCCGGCCGCCGATCCCTCCCCTGAGACTCTGCCTCCTCCCTGGCCTGTGTCTCAAGCTCAATCTCCCTCTTCCGGACATTTGCCTGAAGCTCAGCAAATGTCCGATACGAGGAGTTCGCGGCGAACTCCCGAATATCCCGTCTCAAAATGCTTAATTAGCGGCTCATACGTGCCTGCTCAGTGGACACGTGCTCAGGGCAGAACATCGCCCTCTCATGGAACATCCTCGTGATCGCTGTAACTGACTCAGTACCCTGCTTGAGGGTCAGAAACTCCTGTGCCAAACGCTCCCTCTCCACCTGGGGAACGTACTCATCCCGGAACATGGTAGTGAACCTCTCTCAGGTCACCGCCGAAAGCTCAGCAGGCGTAAAATGCATCGTCACAAACTTCCACCAGTCCTTCGCTCCCAAGCGAAGCTGGTTCAGCGCGAACCGAACCTTCAGATGCTCAGGAGATGAGCAAGTGAAGAAGCACCCCTCCATATCAGATATCCACCTCATAGCTGCCACCGGATCTTGTGTCCCATCAAACTCTGGTGGTTTGGTGTTGCTGAACTCCCGAAACAGCGACCCATCACCTCCCTGGGGTCTCGCTGCAACGATCGCTGCGGTAGCCGCTGCAACAGCAGCCTCAGAAAGAGCGGCATAACGCTCGTCAAATGTCTCAATCAGTGCGGTCTTAATAGAGCCGAACATCTCTGGTATCTCAGCTCTGATGACCGCAGCCACCTCCTCATGAATGATCTGTCGAATCTCCTCGTCACTAGCTCCGACACCCTCCGGCATATGACGTGTCCTCACCGTGATCACCCTCTGAAATACAACATATGATAAATTAGAATTCACTCGAGCATACTCACACTCGACAATCCATCCCTCCTTGATTCTTGGTATTCCAAAGATTCTCATTTGTACCGTGCACCGCCCCGGTGCTTTCAGTAGTACGGGCCCAATACTACTGTCCACACCGTCTCAGTACACACCCCAAATCTTCCTCTTCGGATCCCAAATCCCAAGTACTCTATCATGCGTAGACCACTCTCTATTAGATCTCTCATAAGCCCCTCGCTGCTACCTACACACTCTCAAGCATCTCATAGCAGCTCACCTCTCCCTAGGCTAAGGCATCACAAATCAGGCCACTCTAGTCCTAATAGCAATACCTAGCCTACTCTAGCATGCAGATACATCATATCAATATCAATGTTACATAATATAAAGGTATTTTGGGAATTCACCGTTCGGGCGCTGACTGATCGTACACATGTTTCTTCCTGGAATTTGTTTCTTTTTCAAGAAAATCTTTTACTCTTATAAAAGTTTAGTTTTCTTTTGAAAATATCTTTCCAAATCCTCAATTTGAGTTCAAATACTCCTGAAGGTGTACCCGAATCCCTCAAACCAAGGCTCTGATACCAAATTGTAACACCGTAAATTTCAAAACAAATTTTTCAAATTTTCATAAACCATAATTCAATTAATATTCATAAAACAACCATATTAATTATCCAACTCAAGTCAATACAAAATCCCAAGATCACAAAAGTATAAACTCCGTGTGTATGTGTGTACGGATCAAGTCGGCGCCTTCCCGCGGTCGTCACTAGTACCTGAAACAATAACATCAAACACTGTAAGCACAAAGCTTAGTGAGTTCCCCAAAATACCACATATAACACATATTAGCCACTCGAGGCTATAACTCTGTAGGTCCGTGCACCCAAACTCTGTGAACCCTCAGGTTCTAACTCTGATAAACATGCACCACATAAATCACATAGAAATAATACAGTACAACACATAACATACATAGCATACAAATACTCTATCACATAACTCTGGTTACCTACTCAAGGTAAAGTATAGTGAGAAGACTCACCTCGCGTATCTCGGTATCTCACGAATCCTGGAAATCCTTCGTGCTCGATCCTCCGAGCTCTAATCCTCCTATAACATCATATGTCTCTAATTAACACTTTATATCTCTAAGGTTGACTATCCCTAAGAAGTAAACACAGGTCAACTCCAGTCAACGGTCAACTTTGACCGGACTCGGCAAGTGCGCTATGGCGACTCGGCGAGTCTAGACGTTTTCACCAACTCTCTAAAATTCCCTTCCTACACGTCGAGTATTCCCCCCTCACTCGACGAGTTTCATCTGGAAGAATCGCGGGGCACCCCGACTCAACTCGCTGAGTCTCAAGAAGAACTCGGCGAGTCCGAGTTCGACTCAGTCCACCTGTCGTCCCTCTTTAACTCACCCTGACTCACTGAGTCAACCTATGACTCGATTGGACCACTCACTGAGCGAACCCAAGGCAATCTTCAAACTACTCGCCCAGTCTGATGAACAGACTCGGCGAGTCCATGCCATGCAACCACTCCAACTTGCTTCTAAGGTCAGATCTGCTTCCACAATCTATAGATCTGGCCTCCCTAGACTGATTCATCATGTAAAGCTTCTATCTTGGTGCCCATAACACACCCCATGGCTCATAAATAGAGTTTTGACCTAAGGCATAAGGATTCCAATCCAAAACCTCCATTGATTCCCAAAAATCTTGGGCAAAGGGA
Source organism: Lactuca saligna (assembly GCF_052625555.1). Taxonomy (NCBI): domain Eukaryota; kingdom Viridiplantae; phylum Streptophyta; class Magnoliopsida; order Asterales; family Asteraceae; genus Lactuca; species Lactuca saligna. The sequence continues at coordinate 47,390,233 of NC_136421.1, read as the reverse complement.
CACTCTGGACCTCCAAGGGTCCAGATCTATGGTTAAAACCACATAGGGGACCAAGGGGGCACTAGATCTTGCCACAAAAGGGTTCAACAAACCCTAAATCAAAATGAACATCAACAAGGAAGAAGATAACTCCAATTTATTACCACAATAGTGATGCTCTGGACTCCAAACTCTCAGAAGTGGCTACACTTGCTTTCCCTTAGCTAGTTCTCTCCTTCCTTGCAAAAATGACACCTCCAAGATCAATAATGGCCTCCTACTTTGCTCCAAACGCTCACACTCGATTAGGGTTTCACTCAAGGGATTGGTGAGCACAAATGACGGCCATAAGGCCCTTTAAATAGGTCCCAAACCCGAGATATTAGGGTTTCATTACACAGCGCGGACTCACCGAGTCCATATCCTGGACTCGCCGAGTCTAGGCGTGATCCCGCGACCAGATCCGCGACCCTACTCGGCGAGTTTGAGCTCCAACTCGCCGAGTCCCCTCTCAGAACAACAAAAATCATAAATATACAAGATACCTGAAAATCCGGCTGTTATAAAAAAATTCGTTTTTAAAACATTACTTTAGAAAACATTAACAATTAAAACATTAATTAGTTAAACCGTTTCACATTGACAACCAAGTTTAAAATCCATAATAGATAACAATCAATATCAGAGTATCAATCCCAGGTAAAACACATAAATGCAGAATTAAGGAGTGCGTGTGTGATGAGCCGCTACCACGCCTGCTCCTTTCCCTTAGCTGAGGAAGTACCTGAAACAACAACTGAAAAACGTAAGCACAAAGCTTAGTGAGTTCCCCCAACCTACCACATACCATGCAAACACATAACACAATTACTTTCAGGTTATTCTGGGGTGCCTGACTACCCGGTACGGCGATTCTGGGGCGCCGACTACCCGTGAGGCCATTCTGGGGTGCCGTCCTACCCGTGTCAAGCCATTATGGGGTGCTGACTACCCGTCGGTCCTGACAACCGATCCTCGGGGACCAGTCCCCTATTACTACCTCTATTTCATATAGCATAACAAGCCAGCATGCAAACATATCATCATACACTGTGAGACATTTTAGGGGTGTCTGCACAACCCTTCGGTCCTAACAACCGATCCCTATTCTATCACATAAAACAGATCATGCTAGCACATAACATATCAGGTAGTATCAAACCAAGATGATATCACAATGATGATCATCTCACAACAACTCCTACTGGTGGGCCAGCATTGTGGCCGTAGACCCACCGCTACTGGAAGGTAACTCACCTCAAAGTCGTTGCTGATCTGATTGGGAACTGACTGTCTACTGTTGCTGCTGTGGAAATCCTCCGGCTGCAATTCCCACAACATACTCAGTTAATTACTACTGATTGTCCTTTGGGTAAAATGACCATTTTACCCCTGATCATGTCATAAGACAAGGTTAGAGTCAACTTTCAGTTGACCCGACTCGCCGAGTTGGCTCGCCAACTCGCCGAGTCCCTAGCAAATCGTCTGACCTGAATCTCGTCCCTACTCGTCGAGTTGGGCGCTGACTCGATGAGTTCTCCTTCTAAACTTGAGGTTCAAGCCCTTCATCCTACTCGTCGAGTTGTATGAACAACTCGCCGAGTTCATCTTCATCCGATGAACACTCATGCTGAGACTCGTCGAGTTGTATGAACAACTCGCCGAGTCTGTTCTTGATCTATGAAGATTGCCTTGGACTCGCCGAGTCAGGCAATGACTCGCCGAGTCCTTCCATGGGTGAGTTTAGCTTCCAACTCACCGAGTCACACCCTGTGACTCACTGCTCACACTCGACACTACAAAAAGGGGACGACTCAGAGACTCACGAACAGACTCACCGAGTCACATGAACGACTCGCCGAGTCGTTGCCATGCAACCACTAAATACACATATTTGCTCGATTCTAGTCCATGCCATTCACAGATATGGACTCCTAGAACATGAATCACACGTAAAGTTTCCAACTTTACGTGTAGATATTCACCAATACGGGTTTTAGGGTTCAAAATGCACTCAAAATGGTAGATCCAAGGTCTTCATGGAGTGAGGGTCCATAAAGGCTACAAATCTGAGCTCTTGGAGCTCAATCATGCCTAGATCTAAGGGCCAAACAACTTATTACGAAATACTTAGCACATTCAAGCTTTAGGAATGGCTCAAGAATGTCTTAAATGAAGCAATAAGCATAGAAATAGGGGAAAAACGGGATATACCTCAATGGAACTGCTGAGAGAACACAATGGTGCTTGGTTGGCTTCCCTTCTTCTGGATCTACTTCCCTTTTTCTTCAAACCTTCAAGAGCACACAACAAATGCTTCAACTCTTCAAAGAACAAGCTTAAACGAGGGTTGGGAGCTCTGGGGGGTGAATGGGGGCTGGCCTGGGGCGGATGTGTTGCTTAAATAGGGTGCAAACCCCTGAAACTTAGGGTTTCATCCAACAGCGGTGACTCGCTGAGTCTAGAATATAGACTCACCGAGTCATCAACTTAAACATGTCCCGGGTCCCGACCTTACTCGGCGATTCGGACGTATGACTCGCCGAGTCCAAGGCTAAAAAGAAGGAAAATACACAATAAGATTTACGTACCAGGAACCAGGTGCTACATTCCCACTTCCTGGCATGCCCCAGTCATCAAGGACTTCCAAAATACTCCTTACACCGGGTGAGCAGACAATTATTAAGAGAGAAGATAGATTTAGAATGCATATGTTGTACATCCAGGTCGGATCTCTTCCAATCAAGCAAAGGATGAAACATATGGCTAACTGAAGCTTCAAGGGGATTGAGAAGAGAATGTTTCATATATGGTGTAGCAGGTCGGATTTTGAGTCACGCAGAGGAGACAATATATGGCTAATAGATGGAAAGAATTGTATAGATAAAAGATGCAGAGAGATAGAGTTGCATATGCTACAGTCCAGGTCGGATCTCTCGATCACGCAAAGGAGGCAACATATGACTAACAGACAGAAAGAAAGAAAATAACCTTCTACAGACCTAGTTTATTGGAATTCCCCAGTCACCCCATCCAAACGGAATTAAGGACAAAATCCGCATATCGAGGAAAAGTGAATCCACAGTTCTAGATATGGGTTATTTAATGTGACCGGTAGATTCCCATGTATATCTCCCTGCTCAACCTATCTGAGCGTCGTGATGTCAGGCTAAATGGATCTAACTAGGTCAAAGTTTGTCAAGTCCTTAAATTCATTAGGTTCAACTCTCCCTAGTCAAGTCCATTTAAAAAAATTTCATGCCTACCAACGCATCGAGCACAGAGTATAGCCGATTCAACTTAGGTACGTTACGCATATTCAGGTTGCCTGTTATCACTTGCTAATTTCATTTCTCATCACAACACCTGCAAACAAAAGTAACAACAATATTTTTAATTTTCTGGATTTTTTATTGTTTTTGGATTTTTTTTATTTTTTGTTATCAGATTTTTGATTATTTCTCCCCCTAAATTTGTTCATGGGTGAGAAATAAATAAAATAAAATAAAAATAAAATGCGCAAATTGAATCTATCCTACAAAAAAAAATTAAAAAAAATGAATAATTAAGAAAAAGAAACATAAAAAAAACTTAATCCTCAAAACGAATCATTTTCAGAAAACCCACAAGCACATTGAAATGAGCTTTGTTAAATGGCTTTGTGAACAAATCCGCCACATTATTAGCAGTAGGGACCTGTTCCATCCAGATTAGTGAACGCTCATAACAGTCTCTGATAAAGTGAATTTTAATATCGATGTACTTGGTTTTAGAGTGTTGGACTGGATTTTTGGCAATGTGAATGGCGGCCTCATTATCACAGTAAATGGGGGTTTCTAAATAATTCAAACCGTAATCCAACAGCTGATCTTGGATCCAGATAACTTGAGAACAGCATGCTGATGCAGCAACGTATTCCGCCTCCGCTGTGGAAGTTGAGACAGTGTGTTGCTTCTTGCATTGCCATTAAACTAGTATGTCACCTAGGTATTGACACCCTCCTGAGGTTGATTTCCTTTCAAGCTCACAGCCTCCATAATTACTATTAGCAAAAGCATATAGATCAAATTCAGAATTCTTCGGATACCAAAGACCCAATTTTAGGTTGCCTTTGATATACTGAAAAATTCTTTTGACAGCAATAAGATGTGAAAGTTTAGGATTAGCCTGATAACGTACGCATTGACAAAATGCAAACATGATGTCAGGTCAGCTTGCAGTAAGATACATCAGTGATCCGATCATCGATTGATAGTGGGTCTGATCTACGGATTCAGAAGAGGTCTTTCAGCCATTGGTGTTGAAGCAGATTTAGCATCGTGAAACCCGAACTTTTCAAGAATATCCTCCACATACTTGTTTTGATGTAGCAGGATTTCGATTGAATTCTGTTTAAGCTGAAGCCCCAAATACATGGTCATTTCTCCCAACGAACTAATTTCGAACCGCTTCTTCATTACACCTTCGAATTCTTTGCAGAGTTGCGGACTACTCGGCCCAAAGATAATGTCGTCAACATAGATTTGCACAAGTATTTGATCATTGTCGACATGCTTGATAAACAAAGTCTGATCGATAGTGCCACGAGAGTAACCATGCTCGAGCAAATGATTTGTTAGAGTTGCATACGACGCTTGAGGAGCTTGATGTAACCCATACAATGCCTTGTCCAACTTGTAGACATGATTAGGAAATTTTGACTCAATGAACCCAGGAGATTGATCAACGTAGATTTCTTCCTTCACCTTGCCATACAAGAAGGCAGTCTTGACGTCCATTTGATACACAATAAAGTTCATGTAAGAAGCACATGCTAGGAGGATACAAATGGCCTCCAGGCAAGCTACTGGAGCATAAACTTGATTGTAATCAAGACCCTCAACTTGTTGAAACCCGCGAACCACCAATCGAGCTTTATTTCGCACAATAACCACTGAATCGACCTGCTTATTGCGATAAACCGATCGTGTGTCAAGAGACTTCTTGCCCTTTGGTAACTCAATTATCTTCCAAACACCGAGTTTTTCAAATTGATGCAGTTCCTCATGCATTGCATCTACCCAGCTGGGCTTATTCAGAGCCATTTCAACATTCTTGGGCTCTATTTGAGAGATAAAGCAAGAGTAAAGACAAGTATTAACATCTCCACTCTGACTTCTGGTTTTAACACCATTACCCAGCTGACCAATGATGTTATGGATCAGATGATCGTGTTGAATCCTTGAAGGTATCTCTTGGCTGATGTCATTAAGAGAGATAGGAAGATTGTGAATGTTGATACCTCATTCATTTGCTGATGGAGCTACTCTAGAGGGATCTGCTACAAACTCATTTGAGATAAGTTTAGGAAAGAGTAGTTCCATAAAGGTTGAAGAGGCAGCGGAAGCATCATTAGGCATGAACTCTCTTTGCTTAGGAGTAGATGGCGTAGCTTCAGCATCAGGAGTATCATTTTGGGCTGGAGATTTAGGACTATCATGTTGCATATGTGACTCCCCCTCAGGTATAGCAGAGGACTCCCCCTCACGAATAGCAGAGGACTCCCCCTCATACAAAACTGGGGACTTCCCTTGGATGAGGAAGAGGATGCAGATGGATGTCTGTAGACAACTTCTTCATCTTCTTCTTCAGAAATATTCTTCAAACTAGAAACAGATCCAGATCAGCCACTCGAAGACACATTTATTGATTTGAACAGCGATGTGTAATCAAACAACCAATTCGAACCCACTCTAGCGTCCGTCTTCCAACCGACGCATGTCATCAGATTCCACAATCTATTTTGTATTCTTATTGTAGACCCTATAGGCAGTGCGAGCAGCATACCCTACGAAGTAACAGTCATCGGCCTTGGCATTAAACTTCGGGTTGGTATCTAAGTGAAGAAGGGTGCAAGGACAGCCAACTACACGGAAAAGACTGACTGATGGCTTGTGAGTATATAAAATTTCATACAGGGTCTTCATCTAAGCTTTGTTGATCAACACGCGATTCTGAACGTAGCAGGCATTGTTTATCGCCTCGGCCCAAAAGAAAACTAGCAGTTTTGAATCACACAGCATCATCCTTGCAGCGTCTTTTAACGTTCTATTCCTCCTTTCAGCAACACCATTTTTTGGGGTGTGTGAGCAGAGCTGTATTGACGCATGATACCCTTTTCTGCGCAAAAGTGATCGAGTACAGAATTCTTTAACTCTGTTATGTTATCGGTACGAAGCGCCTTCACCCGATTGTTAGTCTGGTTCTCAATTAATACTATGAATTTCTTAATCAATTCAGCATCTCCAGCTTTGTTCGATAGAAAGAAAACCCACGTAAACTGAGAGAAATCATCAATCACAACCAGGCAATAAGAATTTCTGTTGATGCTGAGAACATTTACTGGTCCAAACAAATCCATATGTAGCAATTGAAGCACCTGGCTAATTGAGTTGACCTGTTTTGGCAGGTGTGGTTTTCTATGATGCTTTCCTTGGGCACATGACACACACTTTTTGAACGTGATGAAGTCTTTGACAGGCAATGCACGGACCATCTCATTTTTTGCAAGACGATTCTAGTTCCTGGCATTGGCATGACCTAGTCTTCTGTGCCACAACATTGTAGTTTGTTCGGAGATCTTGGAGAAAAGGTACGTAACTTGTTCTGGAAGATTGTTATTCATATCAATGATATAGGGACTCCCACATTCCCATCCCTTTTAAATTTTAGAAGTATCCACTCTTCTGGGATGACAAAGCCTGGCTTGCGAATCATGCATTCCTTATCAGTGAAATGCGTAGAATAGCCCTTGTCACTAATCTGAGATACACTTAACAGACTATGCTTCAGTTCGGGAGCAATATTAACACTCTCGAAACTTAAAACCCCATTTGTGAAAGTTCCTCTTTGAGTGATCTTGCCACCTTCTCCACCCACAAAGGAGATGTATCCCCCATTAAATGATTGCATGTTGTGCAGTTGGGCGATATCTCCTGTCATATGCCGGGAACAGTCGTCGTCGACGAACCATGGTCTGACAACATTCCCCCTCAACTATCCCTGAAAAATATGCGGGTTTAATTAGATGTGGGGAACCCAGGTCATTATTTTCCTGGGTGGTCACGATGCCTTTTCAGATTGATAATTTTTGGATTTTTCAGAAGACACATGTGATAAATTGAAAGCCAGTTTGGGCACCCATTTATAATTGGGTTTCGTAATAGTCCTGGGTAATTTTGAGATTGAATGTTTATCAGTTTGCTTGAAGCATGTGGGTTTTCTACCAGAGTTGGTTGAAGACCCACTGCTGCTTCTTGACGAAACCGACCTTGACTTGACCATGCTCGGTTTTGGCAAACTGCCTGGGACTTTGTGATGAAAAACCTTTTTATGTTTTTGAAAAACGGATCATTTTCTACTCCGATCATCTTTCCAGTCATCATTGCAGGAATGATTTCTAGAGGACTTTCTAGTTAAATACCATCCTGTGAATTCATTTTCTCCTCTTGGAAATTCAAAATGTACAAACATACGATTTTGACAATTTCTAGCTATATGGCCACCAACTCCACAACTGCAACAAATATGTTTGTTATTGTTATAACTTGTACTACATTGATCAGATTTGTTTTCCATCCCAACACCCTTGCTTCTCTCATAAGAACATGAATAAGAATTAGGTTGTGAGGCAAGTGAGGGTACATTAAATGGAGAAGATTGTGAAATTGGTGGTTCTTCAAACTTATTATCACACACATCAGAATTATCAACCAAATTGTTCAAAGTAGACACTTTCAAACCATTCAAATAGTATCAGAAACAATAGAAACACCACCACAAAAAAACATTGTCATTTGAAACATCAGACAAAATAGTCTTTATTGAAAACTAAAGCTTCAGGTTTAGACTCGGTTTTATTTTCAGAAACAGATCCTTCAACTTCGTGCTTTGACTGATTCAAGGATTGATCTGCAGGAGAAGTAGAAATGTTAGTACTTTCAACATTAATAAATCCTCCCGAAACAAAACCATATGGCTTGCCATAAACCATGAATGGTTCATTGGCAATCTCTTCCTTGGACAAGGGCTTAAGCTGATATGAATGATTGAAAGGAGGAGGCACTTGATTAAAACCTAGAATCTTTGATTGATTTTGTTTAAATTGCATGCAGTGGTCTATCATATTTGCAACTACCTCACTCGAGACATCAAATTTCCTAAAATCAAAATCAACGGTTTCAAATTTGCCCTTTAAAGATTCAATTTCAGCCACTAGTTCAGCATTTTGTTAAATTACATAATCATAATTTTCGCATTTATTACTGTAATCTTCCTGAAGTCTCCTAAAGTCCTTTATTTTAGATTCCAATTGGGCTTTAAGTGGTTTTTGACCTTTTCTGAGTTGGTAACCTTCATATCTAAGGTCTTCTACTTCCCTTTTTAGTGAGTCGTTAAGTTCACGGAGAATCTTAAGGCTTTCTACTTCACTACCTAATGTCTCAATTTTCTCATGCAGAATTTTAACATAATCAATACAGGCTTCAGAGCATGATGGTAAACTTACCTCGGTTGTATTAGGTTCATGAGAAGAAAATACCATCAACGCAAACTGCAACTCCATCATTTTATCTTCACCTGCCACAATCTCTGCTGGAGCATCATCACTGACCTGTGGCAGGTGGGCATTTTTAGGTCCAGACATGTTCAGGGCCTACATCTGATCCTCCCAGTCGAATGACTATGCAACCATATCCTTCTCGCTGTTTATCTGAGCACCACTTTGATTGTTCCCAACTGCAACTAGTGTCCTATCATTATTTAATCTTTTGTTTGGCTATGGACAATCATGAGAAAAATGCCCTGGCTCGTGGAAGTTGAAACATCATAGCTTTCCCTTGCTGAACCCAATTTTCTTGTTAGCACTCATCCCCCAGTTGTTCTTTCCAGTCTAGTTGGCAAACTGTTTCGCCCTAAAAAACTACCATGGCAATTTGCCATGTAATATCCATCTCCTCAACATCTTCAGGGTGAATCTGATCAAGATCGCCAAATGATAGTTGGGGTGGAAGATCCTCGGCTACGAGTGCATTGTAGCAATTTACAAGCCTTGAAGCAAGCGTGAGATTTTCATCACCCTCCTTTCCTCTTGAAGAAGAAGCCACGTTTGAGGATGAAGCAGCCTCAGTAGCCACGCACGATTAGTTCTGTGTGAAAGGTATGGCTGATTTAGAGGAAGCTGCTGGAGATGGAAAAGTCTGAATCTGAGCTTGTAGAGTAGTAAATGATTGACCTGTAGAAGGAAGAGAAAAATATGAAAGAGCATTGTTACTAGAGATTCCAAGGTTCGCAGCGGAGTATGAGTTCACATGGTTGATCTCTTGCTGCTTGTCATCAATATCACAGGCCTTGATTACAGCGATCACTTCAGCAAGAGAGAGACAGCTAAGATCCTTAGCCTTCTTGATGACAGCTACATTCATGTCCCAAGAATTTGGGAGAGCATTTAGTAGCTTCTTGTTTATCTCCGACTTTGTGCAGAAAATCCCAGCTACAGTCATTTCATTATTAAGAGATGTGAACCATTGCAGCTGTGCTTCAAGAGTCTCTCCAGGAACATAGTTGAACATATTGAATCGTTGTCGCAGCATATCTTGGCAACTCTCCCGCATATCTTTGTTCCCTTCATAGACCTCAATTAGGGCTTCCCACAAGGCCTTAGCAAAAGTATACTTCCTGAAACCTTGAGCAATGTCTGGAGATAGAGCTATCGTTAAGGTGGCCAAAGCCTTCTCTTGCTCTTCAACTTTCTCGAAGTCTTCATCAGTGTAGTTTTCCATTTTCTTGTCAACCATTTGCCCTGCAACTGTAGTGGTTATTCTGACTGGATCTTTAATTATGCTTTTCCAAATTTTTAAGTCTTTCATTGTTATGTATTTCTGAATTCTATACTTCCATTCTCGGAAGCCTTCAGCGGATAAAAGTCTAGGAATTCGGGTGGTTATGCCCATAATTGAATCAAACTCGTGATGATTTGTTTGACTTTGAGAATCCATTATTTTTATTTAATTAATATGAGACATAAATTAAATTATTTATGATTAAATTAAGCTTCTGGTCAAACACAGTCAAAATTCAATTTATTGCCGTAAACAGAGTTCACGGTCAGATGATAGTTTATTTCCGTAAATTAAATTATTTATGATTAAATTAAGCTTTCGGTTTATGAACATTCCTTATTCACAACTCAAGAATGTGATTTACGGTCCAAGAATCTTAACGAGTTTGCAGCTGTAAACGGTGATTACGACCGTAAACTCAGGCCGAAAGCTTGAATTTTGCAGTTTTTTGACGAAACGAAAAACCCTTTTTGTAGAAATCACGAACTTTAGTCTCAAACCAATGAAAAATCGCTCCAAGATCGATTGTAGAGTGCCTTTGATGTTGGTTCCGCTCTGATAGTAAGGGCCTGGGAATGGATCTTACCAGTGATCAATAGTAAACACAATCACAGAAGCGAGAATATGAGTAGAAAAGAAAAGAAATCAAGCATCCACACGTTCTATTACTGAAAACTTCTGGTACAACTCGATATACGACCGTGAACTATTAGGCATCAACAACAAATCACGACTGACTAACCCTCTATATATAGGGAACTACGACCGGAAAGAGTTTACGGCCGTAAGGTGTTTACGGCCGTAAACTCATTACAAACATGTAACGACACAATAAACCTACCCAAAATACTCTATCAATATGCAACCACTATTACAACGCAAAGCCTAGACCAAACCACCAATTGGGCCTTTCAATTTCTAAAAGACATACATGAAGTAGATTGTGGGAACCACATTGGGGGCATATCCTTATGTCCTAAAGTGTTTATAACAAGATACTATTGGCCAACCATAAAGAAAGATGCCTTCCTACATGATCATAAGTGTGATGCATATCTCACTGATTCTGAAGCAGGGCATAGTGGCTAGAGTATTGCCAAGATCCTAGAATGTTATACACCTCAAAGTGCACTTTATGCAAGTTGATTTACTTACATTTCATCACAACCAAGTCAAGGTATGTACCTACTCCTTACTCTCATTTCCTTCCTATGTATATTTTTATTCCAAGAATACTAGTGACTTAAGCATTGGAGGGGCATTAACCAAGCTAACGGCCACCCCATGATAACGTTTGCAATATGCATAAAATCAAGGATCCTAGCTATTACGAAAAGAGATTGATCATATCTCCTCTAGTTAAGGGTACTTAATCCCCTTTAATGTTTAAAGAGTTAATAACCTCTTTCATCTGTGCTTGGGTTTCCATATCTCGCTTGGACGTACGATATATTACTATGGGATGTGAGTAAGGGGATCATTTCACGCTTTAGTAACTTGGCAACCCTCTTATTTCTAAACATGTGTTAAGATCCTAAATTAAATTTCTAAGTTTTATAACATTATCATGTTATCTTACAAGTTGGGATTTCCCCCAGTTACTATGGGATTATCCCTATTTATATATAAAGTTGGGATTTTCCATAGTTATTATCTAAAGATGGGATCTTCCCCAGTATTTCTCAACTTGGGATCTTCCCCAGTATATCTTACATTGGGATCTTCACCAAGATTTCTTAAGTTGGGATCTTCCCTAGTATTTCTCAAATTAGGATCTTCCCCAGTATTTCTTGAGTTGGATCTTCAAGATTTCTTAAGTTGGATCTTCAAGATTTCTTAAGTTGGGATCTTCCCCGATATTTCTTAAGTTGGGATCTTCCCCATTAAAACTCTAAGGTGGAATCTTCCCTGGTGAATTGCTATCTGGGATCTTTCCCAATATTACCTAAGTTAGGATTTTCCCCAGCAAGAGTTAAGTATGGATTTTCCATAGTAATTTGCTAATGTTTATAACACTAACATGTTATCTCATGTTGGGACTTTCACTAAAAAAATACCTAATCTTTATAAAATTTTCATGTTATCATACGGTTTGGGATTTTTCCTAGTAATTTACTAAGATTGGGTCACTCACTTGAATATATGCAAGACTTGTAGCATTACCAAGTTATAAACAACAGTTTTCTTAGTTATTTACCAAGCTGGATTTATCTACAAATGATTTCTAAGATGGAATGCTCCCTAATTCACTAAGTAAAAGTTAAACAAGGATCTTCCATGATGAAATCCTAAAGCAAGAATCCTCCTGATACAAGCTTCAAGATCATGTGGAGCTAAAAGTATTACAATGCAAAACTTCTACAAAGTCAAAAGTCTTCAGAAGGTCACAACTAAACCTAAAAGCCATAAGGTTCAATCCATCCTTTTTTCCTAAAAATTATACTTATAACAATATTCTCCTACGATATAATCAAAAGCTTATCCTTTTTAACTAATGGTTTCAAATCTCTAGGAAACTAATTAGCTATCCTAGATTATTAGGATCCCAATAATTCTTTTAAAACCTGAACTCTTTAGGATCCTAATCGTCTAGGGATCCTCAAGAAAACCTATTTTGATTCTGTAATCAAATCAATCATGCAAAAAAGAGATAAACGAAAGCATCAGTATTAAAAGGGATTACCCTCCAACCCAACAAAAAAGAAAATATTCTTTTACAGAACAAAAATTTTAATTTTTTTTTTAATTTTATCAAACTTAATTCAAGGTTTGATCATCCCTAATTAGAATATAATATGTCTCTTTCTTCTCTTCTGTACAGGATGTTGAGCAACATTTACAAGCTTTCCAGTCAACTTAGTGAGGGTTTCTTGCCAATCTTCCATATTCTAAGATCCTGCATTCTCTATATCCTACGCCGACTTGATCTTTACATCTCAGATGACCACAACACCACTACTCTTAACCTTAGAAATCAAATCCTCGGTCTCCAGTGCATCCTCTGCGTGAGCAAGCATAACCTTCTGATCTTCATTGGATCAAGAAACATGTTCAAACAACCTATAAAAGATCACGGTAAGTCAATTAAAATCAAATAGAAAAAACCATAAAGATCCTTATAGATTGCCAGAAAGAGAGTAGCTTCCTCAGCACCTCGTCCACCCCAAGGCTCTACAAATCCAAGGTCTCAGTCGACTTCCTATTTCGGGATCCTGGAGTTTTGACGGTCAAATTATCGAGGTTCTCTTCATATGAAGAGATGATGAGGTCTCGTGCTTCATCACCACAAGTTAGCCATCGGACCTAGCGGAGTTGATATAAACAAGGGTGAACCAAGCACTAGAGTGTGTAGCCTTGGATACTAAACATAAAACGGGAACTCAATAAGTTTAGGATCCCTCACGAAGAATAAAAATAGATAAATAAATGATCTTTACCTTTTGACATGGGGGAATCACAGATTTACTCTCTTAAAAGTCGGGTTGTTCGAACCTAAAGGACCTTTCAGTCTCAGGAGAAGCAAGAAAACTCCCAACGCACTCTGCAGTATCTTCAGCAGTAAGGATTAGATCCTCAATCTTGAAAGTTGCATCAAAACAAATAAAATAAGAAAGTGTGAATTTCATATTTTCAACGAAATAAAATTACATCGTACCTTTTCTTACCCGATTTCTTGGCAGGTGATCATCGGCAAGAAGGATTCACGTTTCACAAGGAAATATTTCTCTTTCCAAGAACCTTCATTTTGTTTTGATTTCAAAATACGATATGATTTACTTTTTTCTTTACTCTAAGTAGGAAAGGCAAGACCCAAAAGTTTGGAGATCACAAACATGGGCCAAATTAGCTAAATCCCATGTCTAGATCCTTAGATTGATTCAAACCTAACAAGGGAAGACGAAGTTAGGTTGGGTCTTATCATTAAAGACTTGAATATAAAATCGGAAGCAAAATCCCTGATTGACTTCAAGGATATCAACGTTGTCATCACCAAAAGAATAGCTCTCTTTAGAAGACAGGATCCTCTGATCGATGAAGTCCTCGTCGGAAAATCAAGGATGCTCGAGCGAGAATGGAATGCCTCTTTACCCATAATCTAAAAACAGTAAAAATAAGAAAAAAGTTCCAAAGGAAAGAGCCTATCATGATGGCACAACATCCTCCCCACATGATTTCCGCACTTGATGTATTTGTACATTCATGTTTTGGAATATTGTAATGGATAATGGATACTGATACAATGAATGAATGAAAAGTAATGGTTTTTAAATGAAAATTTTTAGTATTATTTTTGGATCCTTACAATACTCCCATCGTACTAGACCTCTGTATGAAATTACAAAAATGCCACTATAGGCCATTTTGCAAGCTTTAACATAGACAATGCATAAATACCATAAACCTTCATACTTAAGGGTTAATTTTAGAAATACCTCACCAATGAGATGTTACACGCTTATTGTTTGGAGTTGCCTGCATTACTCCAAAAAATCCACAACAGCCTCCATGCTTCACAATTCAGGAAGTGTATTGAAGATCATACCATTATGGTGCCTCTCGAGGATATTCGGGTGGATGAGAGGTTGAGTTATGTGGAGCAACCTATAGCTATTCTTTATCGAAATATGAAGAAGTTTAGAATAGGGAGATTACACTATTGAAGGGGCGATGACAATGCCAAAAGGATCATAATGGATGTTGGAACCAGAGGAAGATATGTGTACACATTATCCAAGGTTATTATAGAGGTGAATTTTGGGGACAAAATCAAAATAAATGTAACATTCAGAATTTCAGGTATTATATTTATTCATTTTATTTTGAGTTTTGCGGAAGAACTCGGCGAGTTGGTGCGTAGACTCGCCGAGTAGAGACGCGATTTCTCATCCGGGTTAATGACCGGACTCGACGAGTCGCATTAGTGGACTCAGCGAGTCCGCGCTGTTTAATGAAACCCTAATTTCTCGGGTTTGGGGCCTATTTAAAGGGCCTTATGGCTGTCATTTTTCCTCACCAGTCCCAAGAGAGAAACCCTAGCGAGCTTGAGCGTTTGGAGTGAGAGAAGGAGCCATTTTTAACCTTGGTGGTGTTGTCTAGCAAGGGAAAGGAAGCTATAGCCAAGAGGAAGCAAGAGAGTTAACTTCCTGAAGATCTAAGGTCCAGAACATCACATTTGAGGTACCATTTTCGAACCCTTTTATGTTGACGTGGTGTTCATATTGATTTATGGTTTATTGAGCCCTTTTGTGGCTAGATCTAGTGCTCATTTGGTCCCTTAAGCGAGTTAGGTTCTGGATCTGGACCCTTGGAGGTCCAGAGTGTCCCTTTTTCTGAGCTTTTTATGAATCCATGGAGGTTTTGGTTTGGGATCTTTTTGCTTGAGGTCAAAACACCATTTATAAGTCATTAGGTGTGATATGAGCGCCAAGACATGAACTCTATGTGATAAATAAGCTTGGAAGGACTGGATCTATGAGTTAGTGGAACACATCTGACCTCAGAAGGTCATTTGGGGTTATGCATGGAATGCACTCACCGAGCCCTTTGGCAAACTCGACGAGTTGGTGCGGGTTGTTCATGGATTTCGAACTAGGGGTTGAGTAACCGAGTTGGGTGAGTGACTCCGTGAGTCGGAAGGGACTCAGAGGAATTGGGTTCATAAGGACTCGGCGAGTCCACGCCAGACTCGACGAGTTGGGTTGACTGTTGACCATTGACCAGAGTTGATCGGTGTTGAATTGATAGGGTTAGTCAACCTTAATTAGGAAAGTGTTAATTAGAGATGTATTGTGTTATAGGAGGACTATAGCTCGGGAGATCGAGCACTAGTGATTTTAGGGATTTACGAGTTACCGAGATACGCGAGGTGAATCTTCTCACTATACTTTACCTTGAGTAGGTAAATAGAGTTATGTGATACAGTGTTTTATATATATTGTTTGTTGCACTGCATTCTTCTATGTGATTTATGTTGTCCATGCTTGCAGAGTTAGAACCTGAGGGTTCACAGAGTTTTTGGTGCACGGACCCACAGAGATATAGCCTCGAGTGGCTAATATGTGTTATATGTGGTATTTTGCTGAACTCACTAAGCTTTGTGCTTACAGTGTTTTGTGTTATGTGTTTCAAGTACTAGTGAGGATCGCGGGAAGGCACTGACTTGATCAGTACACACACTGGATTTTGATGATATGAGATCTTGGGATTTTTATATGTTATAAATTGACTTTCAAACAATGGTTTTTTATGATTTACAAATGAATTATGTTTTTATAAATGCGAAAAATTGTTTTGGAAATTTACGGTGTTACAAGTTGGTATCAGAGCCTTGGTTTGAGGGATTCGGGTACACCTTCGGGAGTATTTGAACTCAAACTGAGGATTTGGAAAATATTTTCAAAAGAGAACCAAATTTTCTAAAAGAAGTAAAATATTTTTAGAGAAACACAGAGCAGAAACGTGTGTACGATCAGTCAACGCCCGAACGTTGATTTCCCAAAATACCCTTATGTTATATGTTTATGAGATTGATATGATGAATTCTCTTGCTAGATTGGGCTAGGTATTCCTATTAGGACTAGAGTGGCCTGATTGTGATGCCTTAGCCTAGGGAGAGGTGAGCTGCTATGAGATGCTTGAGAGTGAGTAGGTAGCAGCGAGGAGCTTATGAGAGATCTGTTAGAGAGTGGATTATGCATAGTAGAGTACTTGAGATTTGGGATCCGAAGAGGAGGACTTGGGGTGTATACTGATACGGTGCAGACAGTAGTATTGGGCCCGTACTATAGAAAACACCGGGGCGGCATACAGTCCAAGTAAGAATCTTTGGGATGCCAGGGATCAAGGAGGGATGAGTTATCGAGTGCGAGTATACTCGAGTGAATTTCTAATATATCGTATGTTGTATTTCAGAGGTAGATCATGGTGAGGACACGTCTTATGCCAGAGAGAAGTGGGGCTAGTGATGAGGAGATCCGCCGGATCATCCATGAGGAGGTGGCTGCAGCCATCAGGGCAAAGATACGAGAAATGTTCGGGTCTATTAAGACCACGTTGATTGAGACTTTTGACGAGCGTTATGCTGCTCTTTCTGAGGCTGTTGTTGCAGCAGCCACCACAGCTGTTGCTACTGCGAGGCCGCAGGGTGGTGATGCGTTGCTGTTCTGAGAGTTAAGCAACACGAAGCCACTAGAGTTTGATGGGACGTAGGATCTGATTGTAGCGATGAGATGGGTTTCTGACATTGAGGGTTGTTTCTACACATGCTCGTGCCCGAAGCACTTGAGGGTTTGATTCACGATGAACCAGCTTTGCCTGGGGGCGAAGTACTGGTGGAAGTTCACGACAGCACACTATTCTCCAGTAGAGCTTGTTGCGGTGACCTGGGAGAGGTTCACCACCATGTTTCATGATGAGTATGTTCCTCCGGTGGAACGGGATCGGTTGGCACGGGAGTTTTTGACCCTCAAGCAGGGTACAAAGTCCGTTACGGTTATCACTAGGATGTTTCATGAGAGGGTGATGTTCTGCCCTGAGCACGTGTCATCTGAGCAGGCACGTATGAGCCGTTATCTGAGTATTTTGCGGAGGGATATTCGGGAGTTCGTGGCGAACTCCTCATACCGGACATTTTTCGAGCTTCAGGCAAATGCACAGAAGAGGGAGATCGAGCTAGAGACTCAGGCAAGGGAGGAGGCGGAGTCTCAGGGGAGGGATCGGCGACCGACACAGTCTCAACCGGAAGCCAAGCGGGCCAAGCCCGCTGATCCCAGAGTAGGGAGCCAGAAGGGTCGCACTTATGGGAAGTGCGGCAAGGGACATGATGGGGTTTGTAAAGCTGGATCTTGCTATAAGTGTGGCAAGGAGGGGCATATGGCCAAGGACTGCCCAAAGGGGTTTGCAGTATGCTTTCACTGCAACCAGACTGGACACCGGAAGGCAGAGTGTCCACTGTTGCGAGGGACTACCCAGGGAGCATCACAAGGATCTGCCCCTGCTGCTATCATAGCTACTGAGAGCCGATCAATGAAGGCCAAGGTACCGAAGGCGCGAGGGAGAGCCTTCCAGTTGACCGCGGAGGAGGTCCGCACAGCGCCCGATGTTGTGGCTGGTATGTACTCTTTCATGTAATTATTTAATTTTTAAAATTTTATGCTTATGTTATGATATGCGTATGTACTTTTCTTGTGAATTTTGTACCTGCTTTGGTGTTATTTGACTAGCGTGCGAGTCGATCTTTTATATCATTGGCTTTCAGTCGGCACATCAGTATTAGTCGAGAGGCGTTGAGTTGACCTCTGAGAGTTTCCATCGCCGACGAGAGAGAAGTATATGCCACGGAGGTGATTCGAGGATGTGTACTCGAGATTTTCGATGTAGAGTTTCCAATTGATTTGGTCCCGATTGCGATGGGGGACGTCTGTGTCATCATAGGCATGGATTGGTTGAGCAGATTTGGAGCAGTTATCGACTACGAGCGACAGCTAGTGACTATACGAGACCTAAGTGGGGGAGTTCTTACTGTGTACGGTGAGGGTAACCGTCCCGATTCAGCGTTTTGTTCGGCTGCTAGAGCGAGGCAGAGTCTACAGCAGGGTTGTAGTGGTTTTGTAGTGTATGTGTTGGATACGAGGGTTCGTGCAGGGAGACCGAGTGCGGTTGAGGAGGTCCCGATAGTGTGTGAATTCCCGGATGTTTTCCTTGAGGAGTTACCGGGTGTGCCTCCCGAGAGGCAGGTGGAGTTTCGCATTGATTTGATTCTGGGGCAGCACCTATCGCCAAGGCGCCCTATCGCCTTGCACCTCCTGAGATGCAGGAGTTATCCTCACAGCTTCAGGAGCTGCTGAGGAAGGGGTTTATATGGCCGAGTAGCTCGCCGTGGGGAGCACCGATCCTGTTCGTGAAGAAAAAGGATGGTTCGCACCGAATGTGCATAGATTATCGGGAGCTGAATAAGTTAACGGTCAAGAACCGTTATCCTTTGCCGAGGATCGATGATTTGTTCGATCAGCTGCAGGGATCATCTTGGTTTTCCAAGATTTACCAGAGATCTGGATATCATCAGATGAGGGTGCGCGAGGAGGATATTCAGAAGACTGCGTTCAGGACTCGTTATGGGCATTACGAGTTTGTGGTGATGCCATTCGGGCTCCCCAATGTGCCTGCAGCATCCATGGATCTCATGAACAGGGTATGCAGACCGATGTTGGATCTTTCAGTGATTGTGTTAATTGACAACATTTTGGTGTATTCAAAGTCCCGGGAGCAGCATGAGGAGCATTTGCGGGAGATCCTTAGCATGCTAAGATCGGAGAGGCTTTATGCCAAATTCTCCAAGTGCGATTTTTGGTTACGAGAGGTGCAGTTCCTTGGTCACCTTGTTAACCAAGAGGGGATTTTGGTCGATCCGGCCAAGATCGAGGCGGTAATGAGTTGGGAGGTGCCGAAATCTCCTTCTGAGATCAGGAGTTTTCTAGGGTTGGTCGGCTATTATCGGAGGTTCATCAGGGATTTCTCTAAGACTGATGTTCCTCTCACCAGATTGACCCGGAAGGGTGTGGTGTTCAGTTGGGGCCCAGAGTAGCAGGCCTCATTTGAGACTCTGCGCCAGAGATTATGCAAAGCCTCGGTGTTGACTCTTCCAGAGGGGTTGGAGGACTTTGTGGTGTATTGTGACGCATCGATATCTGGGTTGGGCGTGTTGTTGATGCAGAGAGGGCATGTGATCGCATACGCATCGAGGCAGCTGAAGCCCCATGAGGCAAGATATCCCACCCACGATCTAGAGTTGGGGGATATGGTGTTCGCCCTCAAGATTTGGCGCCATTACCTGTATGGGGTTCGGTGTACGATATACACGTATCACAAGAGTTTGAAGTATTTGATGGATCAGCAGAATCTGAACATGCTTCAGAGGATATGGTAGGACGTGGTAAAGGATTATGATTGCGAGATCCTATACCACCCGGGCAAGGCTAATATGGTGGCCACCGCCCTGAGTCGTAGAGCAGAGAGCGCCCCGATTCGAGATATTTGTATGAGATTGACAGTCATGACTCCGGTATTGGACACCATCAGAGGGGCTCAGGCTGAGGCAGTGAGACCGGAGAACCGCAAGAGAGAGCGAGTTATCGGGCAGGTGACGGAGTTCGTGACCGATAGTAGAGGGCTTATGACATTCCAGGGTCGGATTTGGGTACCCTTTGTTGGAGGAATGTGTACCATCTTGATGGAGGAGGCACATAAATTGAGATTCTTGATCCATCTCGGAGCCACTAAGATGTTCCTAGATCTTAAAAAGGAGTATTGGTGGCCCTGTATGAAGAGAGATGTAGCATGGTTCGTTGAGAGGTGCTTAACCTGTCACAAGGTTAAGGCTGAGCACCAGCATTCGCATGGCAAGTTGCAGCCATCGGAGGTTCTCGAGTGGAAGTGGGAACGTATCACCATGGATTTTATCACCAAGTTGCCGAGGACTACTAGGGGTGTCGATGCAATTTGGGTGATTGTGGACAGATTGACGAAGAGCGCTCACTTCCTTGCCATCAGTGAGAGCTCTTCTGCTAAGTGGTTGGCAGAATTGTACGTGAGAGAGGTGGTATCACGACATGGGGTGCCAATCTCAATTGTTTCAGATCGAGATGTGCGTTTCACTTCTAGATTCTGGAAGAAATTCCATGAGGAGTTGGGTACGAGGTTGCATTTTAGTACCGCATACCACCCGCAGACTGACGGACAGAGTGAGCAGACAATTCAGACGCTCGAGGACATGCTTCGAGCATGTGTGCTAGATTTTGGCGGAAGCTGGGACATGTATTTACCCTTAGCGGAGTTTTCCTACAACAACAGCCATCATTCGAGCATTGGTATGCCGCCCTTTGAGTTGTTGTATGGGAGGAGGTCTCGGACCCCATTTGCTGGGGAGAAGTAGGGAAGCATGTGATGGGAAGTACAGAGATTGTGCTGTAGATGACAAAGCAGATACAGCGGGTCAGACAGAGATTGTTGACCACTCAGATCCGCCAGAAGAGTTATGCGGATAGGCGACGATCCGAGCTTGAGTTCCAGGTTGGTGACTATGTTCTCCTGAAGGTATCTCCTTGGAAAGGAGTGATTTGATTCAGGAAGAGGGGCAAGCTAGGGCCCCGGTATATCGGACCGTTCAGAGTAATCACGAGGGTGGGCAAGGTAGCGTATTGCTTGGAGCTACCTGCGGAATTGGAGCGGATTCATAATACCTTCCATGTGTCTCAATTGAGGAAGTGTATAGCCGACGAGTCGGCGGTAGTGCCGTTAGAGGATATTCATGTGGATGCAAGCCTGAACTACGCGGAGAGACCAGTTGCGATTGTGGATCGGAAGATCAAGGTTCTGAGGAACAAGGAGGTGCCTCTGGTACAGGTTTAGTGGCAACATCGGAAAGGATCCGAGTTGACCTGGGAGCCAGAACGTGAGATACGGGATCAGCATCCGGAGCTATTTCAGGGATGAGACTTCGAAGGCGATGTCAGATTCAAGTGGGGGAGAATTGTAACATCCAGAATTTCAGGTATTATATTTATTCATTTTATTTTGAGTTTTTTCGAAGAACTCAGCGAGTTGGTGTGTAGACTCGCCGAGTAGAGATGCGATTTCTCATCCGGGTTAATGACCGGACTCGACGAGTCGCATTGGTAGACTCGCTGAGTCCGTGCTGTTTAATAAAACCCTAATTTCTCGGGTTTGGGGCCTATTTAAAGGGCCTTATGGCCATCATTTGTGCTCACCAGTCCCCAGAGAGAAACCCTAGCGAGCTTGAGCGTTTGGAGTGAAAGAAGGAGCCATTTTTAAGCTTGGTTATGTTGTCTAGCAAGGGAAAGGAAGCTATAGCCAAGAGGAAGCAAGAGAGTTAACTTCCTGAAGATCTGAGGTCCAGAACATCACATTTGAGGTACCATTTTCGAACCCTTTTATGTTGAGGTGGTGTTCATATTGATTTAGGGTTTATTGAGCCCTTTTGTGGCTAGATCTAGTGCTCATTTGGTCCCTTAAGCGAGTTAGGTTCTGGATCTGGACCCTTGGAGGTCCAAAGTGTCCCTTTGTCCAAGCTTTTTATGAATTCATGGAGGTTTTGGTTTGGGATCTTTGTGCTTGAGGTCAAAACACCATTTATAAGTCATTAGGTGTGATATGAGCGCCAAGACATGAACTTTATGTGATAAATAAGCTTGGAAGGACTGGATCTACGAGTTAGTGGAACAGATCTAACCTCAGAAGGTCGTTTGGGGTTATGCATGGAATGCACTCGCCGAGTCCTTTGGCAGACTCGACGAGTTGGTGTGGGTTTTTCATGGATTTTGAACCAGGGGTTGAGTAATCGAGTTGGGTGAGTGACTCGGTGGGTCGGAAGGGACTCAGAGGAATTGGGTCCTCGTAAGAACTCGGTGAGTCCATGCCAGACTCCGCGAGTTGGGTTGACTGTTGACCATTGACCAGAGTTGATCGGTGTTGAATTGATAGGGTTAGTCAACCTTAATTAGGAAAGTGTTAATTAGAGATGTATTGTGTTATAGGAGGACTATAGCTCGGGAGATCGAGCATTAGTGATTTCAGGGATTTACGAGTTACCGAGATACGCGAGGTGAGTCTTCTCACTATAATTTACCTTGAGTAGGTAAATAGAGTTATGTGATATAGTGTTTTATATATATTGTTTGTTGCACTGCATTCTTCTATGTGATTTATGTTGTGCATGCTTGCAGAGTTAGAACCTGAGGGTTCATAGAGTTTTGGGTGCACGGACCCATAGAGTTATAGCCTCGAGTGGCTAATATGTGTTATATGTGGTATTTTGGGGAACTCATTAAGCTTTGTGCTTACAGTGTTTTGTGTTATGTGTTTCAGGTACTAGTGAGGATCGCGGGAAGGCACCGGCTTGATGAGTACACACACGAGATTTTGATGATATGAGATCTTGGGATTTTTATATGTTATAAATTGACTTTCAAACAATGATTTTTTATGATTTACAAATGAATTATGTCTTTATAAATGCAAAAAATTGTTTTGGAAATTTACGGTGTTACAATAAATAGAAAGAATTGTAACACCCAATTCAGGTACGACAAAATGCTATGCATTGTTAAAGATTTAATTTGTATTATTGGGAATTTTCCCTTCCGGCAACATGGTGGTTGGGATACCACGGCATGTTGGTCATTTAATTGACGCCACACAACACCACAATGTGCACAAAACCCTAGGTTTCGGGCCTTGAGCCCTATTTAAAGGATGTGAGGGCTAGGGTTTCTCCCACCCTCAACTTCCATCACCCCCAGAGAGTCCTTAGTAAACCCTAATCCCTCATCTTTGGCATTCTGAGCCATTTGAAAGCAGAATGAGAGTATTTATAGAGGAAGGAAGAATCTAACTACCACAAACCAGTCTATTGAGCATCTTTTTGACTTTTTTGAATTATCAAGATTCACCTTTAATGATTCCCAATCATTAGATCTTGATTTCTAAGATAGTTTATCCATTTTTATGAGTTTTAATTGAATGGTTATAGTAAAGTTTGAAACTTTATTTTTTTTATGAGGACCCAATAGTAGAAGATGTGTTATGTTAGGGCTAAGGTCCTTAATCTTATCTAGGATCCTGGATCTAAAAGATATCTAAGGATCCTAAAACCTATCTAGGATCCCAGATCTTAAAGGAGTCTTAAGATCCCGAATATACATCAGGATCCTGAACATCGCCATTTTTATTTCCTAACAAGTTTAATGGCTATATTTCTTGTTTATTTCTCACATGTGCAGAAATGGTCAACATAGGACTCATTTACAATGAAGAATTAGTACAATCAAGCTTAAGACCCAGAAATACCAAGTCAAACCACGTTGTAAATACCAGCTCAACAGGATACCGTAAATATCGGACATTTAGTTACTTAACCTAGACTATAAATACACCTATAAAACACACATAACGGAGACAATTCTCTGACACCTTACTCCTCTTGACTCACTTTATCACTTGTAATCGTATTATCAAGCTCTTCTATGTAATTTATGTTTAAATCAATAAGATTATACAAGGCAAGTGATCATTATCACCTACCAAGGATCAAGTGCTTTCCTTGTAATCCTCCTGTATTATTTTGATTTCAATTCTATATTCAAGTTTATAACAACACCACATCCTCTCATGCAATGTGTTTGATATCCATCTAGTCGATTTTTACCAAAACATGTTAGATCCAACATCTACCCTCTATTTAGTGTAATGCATAGAAATAAGACCAAATATCATCATTTTGACCTATATTGGTTTGAGATTAGCATGAGTCATGCATATACATAAAATTATGATTTCTATGGACCATTAATAAGCATTGAAGCCCTCTAGAAAGTTTGAGGCTTGGACTTAACGAAATAAGGGCTTAATGATGAAGTTGTTTTGCTAGAATAACCGTGACGTGGTCATGGGTTGACCATGGCACAGAGGATAAGGGATTCTTGCGACTATTTTGTCGGGACTAACCATGGCGCACTTAGAGGTTTGCCACGAGGCGGTGGACTGTTGATTGTGGAATTTTTGACTAAGTTGAATATTGGTCAAATGTTAGTAAAAGTATGTTTTAGATCATAGATTAAGGGTAAAATATTCTTTTCACTAAGAAGAGGCCTAGAAAGAGAAAGAATCGTTAGAGAGGAAAGTTAGATATTACACCTTAATTATTGAATTATGGTTAATTATTGTGTAGTGGTTCGAGGTAGTATCAGTACTTCTTAGCTCACTATATGGATTACTTTATTAGTCATTTAGGTGACTTCTCATGAACTTACTTATTATATAGATTGTGTGTTTTATGTATGCTAACTAGCAATAGACATCTTGAAGGGAATCTAGTTGAATTAGAAGGATTTACGACCATGATAGACCACTCAGAGAGAAATGATCAATATTAGGTCAACTAGACACAGAACTCTCGAAGGGAATCTAGTGGAATGGGGTTAGTTATGCTAGCATACTATCATATGTGTTTTATATGTGATTACTATGATGTTTATGTGTATGATGAGAAATATATATATATATATATATATATATATATATATATATATATATATGTATAATTTGTATAATGGATATGTGTTATGATTACTCATTAAGCCATAAGCTTACAATTTCTATTCTGTGGAGGTTCTTCAGGTATGAAGGGCAATTAGCTAGCTTGATTAGTATATCTGGACATTCTCAGGGGTATTCCATCCTTTATATTTATCTTTTTGTGTTGCATTTCAAAACAATAGCTTAGCTTCCGTGTTTGATGATTTTTTATGATACTATGTTTAATGTTCTTATGGATGAAACCCCTCTTTTTGAAAATGTCATACTTTGATTTTGAAAAAATTTAAAATAAGTTTTGGGATGTTACATCATTATAAAATATTTCATGGTTCCATAAGTTTATATTAAATTCAAAATATCTAGATTTAAAAATATATATATTTAAGTTATAAAATATAAATATTTATTGGAAAATTAAAAACAATAAACATATTTCTAAATTGAAAATTAAATTTGAAAAAAAAAATGTGGAAGTTAATTTGAAATGTTAAATAATATATTAATTATATAGTCATAATTACTATGAAATTTCCCCTTTTGAATAATTATTAATGCTCAATGACAACCATAAAATAAATCTTAATGAAAAACTAAAAATGGGTCTTAATTCTTTACAAAGAATTTTAATGATAATGTAAAATCCATAATAGTCAGGAAACATTCTTAACATATAACTAAGTAAGCAAAACAAAAAAAACTCTTTAATAGATTGTATTTTTATTCCTTATAAAAAAATACAACGGTTTATAGAAAAAAGTTGTATATAAAAGTAAACTACTACAATAATACAACACATTCAATTGAAACATTTTCAGAAAATAATGTTGCATGACAATAATGTTGCATGACAATAACATATTTACATGGAAACTACTATTTCAGAATATATTAAACAATACTCACTTTGAGATGAAACTAAGAAATATACAAAATAAACACCCTTAAATAAAGGCTTCATCTACTTTGGAAAAAATATGTTGTAGTGCCAAAAGTTCTTTAAAACCTGAACTTAAATACCAAACTTGGATGTAGAAATTGACTTTGTCAAAATCGAACCGTTGAATGTCATTTTTATGAGTTTTCCATGTTGAACCAAATGAGAGGTCATCGAAATAGCAGGTTTAACATAACATGTAGATGTAGTGCAACGAGAATGATAAATACCATTAAACTTTCTCAAATCGATTTTAATAACTTATGAAGCTTTTGTGATTTTCAAAACCATATTCACATAAAAATTTGTAACCTCCGCCATCAAATATGTTTAGGGAGATGAGTGTTGTTTTTAAGTGTAAGAATATATCAGACACAAGTTAAAGTTAAGATAATCTCATCAAACATTTTGAAAAGGATAGTGCCTTAGAAGCCATCAAATCCATGAACTGACTTAACATTATGAATTGGTTCAAAAGTAGTAAACTAATCTTTGTGAGAACACATCTGATAACACTAGTACAAAAAATCACACACGCCAAACCAGAAAACCATGGCCAGATGTCTTTAGCCAATGTTTGATTTTACTTTCAAAGTATTCCCTATATTCATGTCACTTTTGGTACTTATGGCTACATTGAAATACAACGACTATATCACATGAAAGACCATAGCCATATCATAAAAATTTGATTGTGTGGTAGCTTTTTTGTTGTTTTAGGCAATCATTTTTCCATTATATATGACCATACATGTAAGATTAATGAACGAATCAAGCATCATCAATACCTCCAATAATAACAACAATTGACACACCTCCAACAGTAACAATAGGAACCTCATTGTCGAAAATACCGTCAGGAGGGTGGTTTCAAAATCATGATTACCCTTTGATTTATCTATGGAATTCATTTTTTCTTTATTATACAATTTAAAACACTCACAAATTTAATGAACATCTTTTTTTGTAATACTTATATAACTTGTTCTTGCCTTTAGCTTTTGATATGCCCCTAATATATAACATTTTAACTTGAGAACTACTCGCTCATCATTAGAAACCATTTGTTTAATATCTTCTTGAAGTACAAGTAGTATCTTAGCCATCTTTCTAAAAGCCAATTACCTTTATCGATTAACTCTATAACCTTTTATAGGTCCGTTATATGCACTAGAAACAATGTCATCATTAATCACAATCATATATGAATATACACTATGTGAATGCAAAAGAAAAAATATTAAAAGTTCAATAACATGTGTTTATTATTTATGGTGATTTACGATCAAGTTAATCTAACATTAATTAGCTGTTGTCACATGCTTGCAACTAAACATAAAACTATAACAATAAATTCCCTTTTTCGTGATCTCCATTTGCTTCTACACTATTTGTATTGAGAAAATCATTCATGTAATACTCGAATTTGCTAACAACACTCTTGGGCAAGGATACCAGAACTCGAATAGCATTAGGATCACCAATAACCGGCAAAAACAAGCAGTAAATGTCACTAGTAAGAGGACCCATGTGCAATGGCTTACCTTGGCCAAAATTTAAGTCCTCCAGCCCTAACTTAGACCATTGTGATATAATTAAGCTTGCACTGAGATCAGTTGTCACAATTTTGTCCTCCAATAACTCTACAATACCATTTACACAGTCATCAGTTAGGGTAGACTTAGCTTCTTGCACCAATTTCACGACATAATACAAGTTACTATCAACTAGTTCTTGTACAGTGGATTTGGCACAAGCCAACACAAACCCATTGCCATAATATCCTTTTGGAATCTCTGGTTTTACTTTATTTCGAATATTCATCGAGAATAAAAGCTTCACTTCGAGAGATGGTGCAAGATCAAGCGATTTTACCCATGAACGCCACGTATGAGATGCTAAGACCTCAAACGTGGTACATTTAATAGATGGTTCACATTGTGTCTTGAGATGAAGGGTATGTGAAGTGGTGTAAGTCAATGATACAGGAACGAGCATTTGAGATTGTAAATATCGATTAAGGGAAAACCCAGTATTAGAATGATTTTTGGTAAAGGCAGGATGAAGTAAAGGTGGTAAGTGTGAGGAAGGAGACCGAGGCTTAAACAAGTGACGTGAATGGAATGGTGTTGGTAGATGATTGTCAATAGATTTGGTGATAAGGTGGCTCCAAGCATGTAGGAATTGAGATGTACCAATACCGTCGCATAAACAGTGGTTGATGGCTATGCACATAATCATTCCTCCACATTGAAGTTGCGTCACCTGTAATCAAATTATCCAAGCAAACAACAGTAAGTTATTTTAATAAAATTAAATATCTTAAACAATGTTGATAAAGATATATTCAAATTCTTATTTGTATGTATGTATGTATGTATGTATGTATGTATGTATGTATATATGTATGTATGTATGTATTTATGTATGTATTTATGTATATATATACATACATACACACATTGGAAAATTGAATATACTTTCCAAAGTATATAAGCTTAGGTATCTAAAACTACCATAGTAGGTTGTTTTGTATCATATATGCATTACAATGTTCTTAAACATCAACCATTAAATGAATTTACTTCCAAAATTTTTTTTAATTTTACTATGATCTTCCTCTTACATCACATTTTTATGTCGAACACCTACCAGACTATATATATTATAGTTGCAAATGAAAATTAAGTAAGAGAAATATAGCGGTGAAATTTCTAAAAATCTTGCAAGTAAATAAATTTAGGATTTGAACTTTTAGAATTTTGGACGATTATAAGGCATATATGATACAAAATTATGTAATATGATGAATTGGTACCTAAACTTATATATATATCTTGTAGGGCATATTCACTTTTTCTATATATATATATATATATATATATATATATATATATATATATATATATATATATATATATATATTAGCTCAATAGAGAACCATTATTAATCAAGTAACCAATGCACTTATCCAAAGTGGCGAAATTATAAACGATCGACGATCAAAGGAAGGGTTATAGATTGGTACATTAGACGCACATGCACCTCATTATACCAAAATTCAAATCATTTTTTTAAAGTTTTTTAGGCAATGATTTTGACGAAAAAACAACCGAATATACTATTGTTCATAATATTCTTCCTCTTCAAATAGAGATCCATACTGATATATAAAAATGATTTAAAAAAAAATAACAAAAAAAAAAACTCACTTTATTTTCTTTGTTTATTGAAAAGTTAATATTTATTTTTTATCAGAAAAAAATTAATAAATATCAATATTCATATTTTTGGAACTCTTTAAATATATATTCATACTGATGTAAAAAACAAATAAAAAATCAAAATTTTAGATTAGATTTACATTTTGAATCTATTGAAAACGAAATTATTTTCTATTGAAATCCATATTGTGAATAATTATACATCAGATTCACATTATGAATCCTCATAACTGAATTATATGTAGTTAAGATTCATAGTGTGGATAAATTCACTCGTGAATTTTGCAAAATTAATTTAAAAAATTCACTTTGTTTTGTTGTTGTTTTTTTAATATTTAGGTTTATTTTTTATGAATAAAATAAAATAAATATTTCAATAGTCATAATTTTTTGTGCTCCTGAAATAAACATTCATATATATATATATATATATATATATATATATATATATATATATATATATATATATATATATATATATATATATATATATATATATATATATATATATATATATATATACACTCAGATTCACATTATGAATCTATTGAAAACTAAATTATTTTCAGTTAAGATTCACAGTATGCATGTGAATCATAAGAGACATGAAATAATAAGTCAGATTCACATTATAAATGTTAAAACTAAAATATTTATAGTTTTAATTGATATTGTAAATGTGAACCGATTAAGATAGTTGATTTTACCGTTTTTTAATCGATGATGATGTCTATTTATAGAAGACAAACATTTGAGAATTTTGATATATTTAGGTCTTTTGAATAAAAACTAAATTTAAATGTTTAAAAAGATTAAGTAGGGTTTTTTTTTTTTTTTTTGAAATAATGTATTTTTATACATTTTTTTCTAAAAACGGATTTTTATATATTTATGCACTTAATAAATGCTTAATTTTATAAATAGCTATTTTGCATATAAAAATGTTTTAAACAAGGTTTTTATAAAAGGAAAAAAGAAGGTTTTAGGTAAAACTGTATTTTTTTTATGTGGATATGATTTTATATAGCGAAAATAACATCTTCGAAACAAAATTTTCAAAAAACAAAA